>NC_092800.1:24850789-25177784 GCF_918797505.1 Bemisia tabaci | reverse complement strand
TTCCGTCTAAACGACATCATTTCCACCAATCATCATTCGCGGTCTTGGATCGCATCCAAAACCCTGGCTTTATTCCTCTGAATCCGCTCCAATTGGCATCAATGCAAGAGTGGGGTTCGGGCCGGGGCTTCCGCCGGAAATTGATGGAGCACTCACGCTCCTTGCCGGAGCCGTCATCGAACACACTCCCCCCTCATACCCCCCTTACCCCCTCCCCTGCACCCACCCCAACCTTGGGAGTCGCTTCGACAGATCCCACTCCACGCGTCACCTACCCCGACGTCAGATTTATGCCCCCCTCCCCCTGAATGCACCCCCTGAGATGCTGCACCAATTAGACGGAGCGAGGAAAAATAAGGACGCCGACTCGTGATTGTTTCGAGATTTCGCACCTCGAGGGGGGGGGGGGGGGGGTTGTCTGCCGCTCCTACGGGAGCAATCTGGCCTAATCGTTGACGAGGGTTCGGGGACTTACGAAGGTCTCGGATTTCAATTATATGAGTAATTTGAAGGTCCGACGGCTCTCAAAGTCCTTAGGTCGTATTCATTGTCGTTCCTTAAACAGCTCTTTTCCTGAGGATATTAGCAAAAAAAGGGGTAGATCCCCCCCTCCCCCAGAAATCTACTTAGCCCCTCCCTTGAAGTATGAAGGAATTTGCTAAGCAAGTGCGTGACATATATTTTTCGTCTTGGAAATTGGAATTGGGTCGATTTCACGGCGAAGAAGCTCATTATCGCTCCTGAGACGACTCGATTTTTCAAAATTTTCCAGATGAGGACCCCCCCCCCCCCGGAAATCCCCTGGTAAACGTTAGAGACTTCCCGGAACTCTCTTTTTGAGCTATAAGAGTCCCGGAGATGCAAGAAGGCCCCCCTTAGTTGAGTTTTTGTGCCCCCCTCAGACCCCCTCGATGAAGTACCCTTCTGCCCCTCCCCCCCCATGAAAATCTCCTAGTTCCATCCCATGCCTTAGGCCCCCATTTGGTTTACATTATGATTAAGGGAGGTTCAAGGGACTGTTTAGTTTCATGAAAAGTTTAGAAAGGATTTATTTACTTTTGGTAGGGATAATTTACTGTCTTTAAGTATTTGTGTAACAAATGCAAAATTCAACAAAAGCAACTTTTCGTCGGCAATGTCCCTGAAAAAGCCTCTTCATGGAAACCCCTCTATCCAAGACCCAGCCCATCCTAGCTGACACTTACTTTTAGCGGGAACAGGATCCAACCAGAGGCGGATCCGAAATTTGGCAACACCGGATTCCCACCATTTAAACCTATGTTAAATAATCGATTCTTGTCGGAGTACGTGTTCCCTCCAAGAATCGATATATTTCCATAGGTTTAAATGGAGAAAAACAATGTTGTCAATTTGCTGGATCCGCCAATGTCCTTAACACAACATTGATTATCGGCCCCTTGTGGTGTGGTGTGTCGGCTCCTTGCGGTGTAGTGGTTGTAGCGCTACGCTGGCTCTATGATTACTGAGTAGGAGTCCCGAGATTGATGGTCTCAAACACAAGTCGCCTGGAGCCTGTAAACAGGGTCTAAAACTGCTGTTTCTATCTTCCGTTTTCCAAAACGCCTTCAAATAGAGATGATACTCCGCAACACACCGGAGCTCGAATAGTGGTATTACAGAAACTTGCTTGTGTCATATGGAGTGCAAGAGCGTATTGAAGTGTTTCTCTCCATAGAGCGAAGCGTACTTAACGAATTTAAGTAATTTTTTTCGAGTTTTTGTATAACTTTTCGTTGGTCGGCCTCATAAATTTTAAAGAATTTCAAAAATATTCTCTGCAGTGCTTTCAGTTATCATCGCTAATAAAAACGCCAAAAACACCAAAACACAAGTCGCCTGGAGCCAGTTTCGCAAAAGAGACCGAGGGGGGTGGGGTTTTGACCGGACCGCGTTAAGCAGAGAAGAACCGAACCACATCAGCAATTGCCAAATTTAATGGAGCCCTTTAATGTTTTGCATGTAAACGGGAATGCGGATTTTGGTGAAAATTTCAGTGAATTTTCCGCATATTGCGAAGCAAATTCCGTATAATTTTCAAAATAATTCGCACAAACGTTCTTTTGTATAAAATCAAATTTCGCAGCTAAATTTGGCAATAGCTGATGTGGCTTGGTTCCTTCCTGCTAAACGCGGTCCAACAAAGGGAACGCAGGATAATCACCTTTGTGGTACTCGTTTGGTGTCAAATTGTTTTCTTCTTTTTTTCTGTTGTTTAATGGCTTTGTAAGTCAAAATTTTTACTAAATTCTTTTCTAAGCTATGATACCACAATATCACTAACATTTTCCAAGGAATCCGCACAGACGTTCTTTTGTATAAAATTAAATTTTGCAGCTAAATTTGGCAATAGCTGATGTGGCTTGGTTCCTTTCTGCTAAACGCGGTCCAACCAAAGCGACGCAGGATAACCATCTTCGTGGTACTCTAAGAATAAGAAAACAAGCAGTTCCAACGCCAAAGCGTTGGAGGGCGCTTCTTTAACACTGCGCATGCGAGAAACGTTTTCATACGGCCAAGCGAGAGTATTGCGGACGGACGATGTATAACAAATTGCCTACGTGAAGGTGGTCCGGCAGCAACATACCCGCCGCTAGTCTCTGGAAAATAATAGAAAATAGTAGTTGCGTACGTTGCCAGCGAGCGCGCTGCGAGCGCATCTGTTTCAATTACCTAGCATCGAGTCGGGCCTCTAACTTTCTATTCTCTCTGACATAACCTTAAACCTTCAACCCAGAGCCGCAAACAGCTGATGCTTGACGATGCTGCGCCGAGAAAATGAACCAATCACAAAATAGCACAGTAATACGTCACTAAAATGAAGAGATCACGTGACTGTTCGTGATTTTTTCGAATCAATCTGAAACTACAACCTCGAATATGAGGCATTTAAGCATAACGAAGCCCCAAAATAGTTTAACCAGGTAATACGTCCGTGCGAGATTGTTATGCTTAAAAGCAAAACATTTCTCGAAAACTTTTACGAATACCAGATGCAGAAGAAAATCAAATTTTCCCGGGTGTACCAGAATGGCGTCATTACCCATAAGGCAAAACGGTATGTAGTATAGTACATGTTACATCGGGGGAGTCGAACGGTTGGAAAGGGCGCATCTGGTACCCAGAAGCGCCCAAAAGAAGAAAAAAATAACCCCAAATCTCTTATACTAAATTCGAGACGAGTGGCCGGTTCTGAAAGGATGCAGACCCAAAAACGGCCCACTCGAAGTCGAACCCCCCCCCCCCCCCGTATTTTCCCCCCGAATAAGGCCCGAGCCACTGAGTCCGTTGCTCACGGAAGCCCAGAATACGAGTGGGGCCGAACTCTCCGGCCGAGCTTATGATGATCGGAGAGTGAAGAATGTTTTGCTGACTAACCGGAATATCTATGCGCGCGATCATAATTTCCGAGCAACTAAACAATCTCCGCAGACGCGCATTAATCCCCCACCCCCATCCCCCCATACCCCCGGTCCGTCCCCCCCCCCCCCGCCTTTGAGAGCACCCGAATATTTTGTTTATCGGAAAGCCACGGTGGAGGAATAAAGCAAACAGCAACCCTCCCCTCCTCCCCCCACAACCTTTTCCCCTACGTCCCCCGATCCCCCTCCACTTTTCTCAACGGCGGAAATCCAAAGCAAACGCATCGTTTACACCGATGCCGGTGTGTAATTACTCGAGACGGAATTTACCGTGCTGAGGAAGAACGCCGTATGAGCATTCGAGAGTTGCCAAATTTCCTTCAATAAAATTTTTATTTTTTAAGGAAGTTAGGAATATTTGTCCTTGAAAATTTCAGTAACTTTCGGTGAAATTGCAAACAACATTATCTGAAAAGTTGGAAGAAAAATATTCACAAGTTTACCAGAAAATTCGTGTTCTATAAATGGAAATTTGGCAACGCCTAACGGTTCATACGCCTCTTTTCCTTAGTACGGCAATAATACTGAGAAGGACGTCTTGTCAGTATAAGAATGTTGATGAAATTTTCTCAAATTATATTTTTTATCTTTCGGAAAGTTACGAATGCTTTGTATGCGAATTTTCAAACACGTTCGGTTGCCTTGCATGTGAAATTATCTGAAAAATCCTTAGGAAAAAGTTTACCAGATTCCCATAAAGTCCCTATTTTATTTGAAGAAATTTGGCAACGTCAGAATTGTCTCACAGCCGTTTTCTTCAGTTTAATGTAAGAAATATTCTTTACTTAACGCAAATTCAAGTTTTGTCACCTTTGTCGGCCGGTTTTATGTTTGCGCAATTATGTAAGGTGGAACTTTGGCTCAAATTTGAACGGAAAATTTTTTGAACTCTTTTGGGTTTGGATGCAGAGGAGTCTCTGCTGTAAAGAAGTCATTTTTTGGTTTTTTCTCCCTAGCTCATCAGTAACATGTGGCCTCCGTCACGGATTTTTAGAAAATGATCTTTGAATGAGTATGCAAAATAGTATTTCTTCAATCGAAGAGGAGGAAACATGTTAGATTGAATTCTATACATTTTTGTTTGAAAAAGAAAAAAATAATATACCAAGAATTGAAATTATTAATTCTATTTCTATATTCGCGATGGACAGTTTTATACATAGAAACAGAATGAAGGTTTTGATCAATCCGGTTCTCATTATCGATCTGTTCCAATTACATTTTGTATCCAATTTTTTTAAGTAAAAGTTAAAACTAATTAATTGATTCTTATGATGTCTTCTGTGTTTCAGGTGAGTGGTGATTAATTTTCATTTTGGTTTTGACCGTAAGTATTTTTCGCTTCAATTTTTACAGCATTTTGATTTTTTTCATACTGTTGTCGACTTTGAAACTTCCATCCTCCTCATGTTGAAAGTCAGAACGCCGCGCCGTATACGGAATAGGTACACAAACGTTTCTTTCTTCCGTTTTCCAAAACGCCTTCAAATAGAGATGATACTCCGCAACACACCGGAGCTCGAATAGTGGTATCACAGAAACTTGCTCGTGTCATATGGAGTGCAAGAGCGCCGTATACGTATTCGAGTGTTTCTCTCTATGGAGCGAAGCGTACGTAACGAATTTAAGTGATTTTTTTTTCGAGTTTTTGGAGAATTTTTCATCAGTCAGCTCTAGAAAATTCAAAGAATTTCGAAAATATTCTTTGCAACGCTTTCACTTATCATCACTAATAAAAACGCCAAACCGTCAAAGTAAATTTAAGGTGATATTTAGATTATTTTTTATCGAAATTTTGGGGAGTGGGCGGGCAAGCGTTACGTTACTCTTTAGGTGAGTATAGCACAGCGTTACAGAGCTTTACAAGGGGGTGGGATGTCAAGAAACCGCAAAGTTTTGCGTTGCGTAATTTGAATCAGTTGTTTTCAAAAAAGAGCATTTCCATTCCTCGACGAGTCTTACAACTAGTTAGCATGTCTTTTTATGCAAGCCAAGGCTCATGCGAAAATCTGCAGTGCAACACAAAAATGCAGTAAACGCCATTTTAATTTTTTTGGAAACAACGTATAATAGCAGAAAAACTTGTGTGCCTTGGGACAATGTTTTTACAAAATTCCTTCTCGAATACCATCAAGAACTTGACCTGAAAATTTGATATGCATGGGTAAAACAGTTTTTATTTCATTAAGTGAACAATAAAAACACACTAAAATACAAAAAACAAATGGGTATACAAGGCTGGAGGATACATAAACGCCATTGTAAATTTTTGGAAACAATGTATCCGAACATAAACTGGTTGTTTATGTATCTTCTAGCCCTGTATACCCATTTGTTTTTTGTATTTTAGTGTGTTTTTATTGTTGTCTGCATTTGGGCTATTGTGTCTCTCGCTTTCATTAAGTGTTAAGTTCCAAAAATGCGGGAATATCTTGATTGATTTACGGCGTTCTTGCTTAGCGCGGCAGAAATGGACTTGATCCCTTTTGAAAACAACTGACTCATTTAAGGACGGCCCCTAAAGGGTGCGCGCACGAAACGATCCCCCACCTCGAACCCGCGAAGGATGTCACCCCCAGCGTCATCCCCCCGTAGTGGCAGCGCCCTCCGGCAGATGGCGCCAGGGTCGGCGTCGTTCACCTGCGTGTGGCGTCCCCCATCCCGTCATCCCTCAGTTGCAGTGCGACCCCCGCGTTGGTCCCTCGCGAAATCCCGCTTGCTCTTGGCGTCGCGTTGCGTCGTTCCGTGATCGCGTCCGTGCGGCAAGCTCTCGCTTGTGGTGTTGTGAGTTCGCCATCCTGGTATCGCAACCGGTTTCCGTAGTTTTTCCTTTGGATTACCTCTTTTTGGAATTTTCATCGTGGGAGGGGGTTGTTTTGGATTTTTTGAAAATCCGCCATCGGGATACCGTTTTCGGTTGTGCTGACGTTTATCCTTAGATTTTTTTTTTTTATTTATTTCTTTTTTTTCCATTGCACAACATAAAACGTACTAATGAACTTTTTAGGCATTTTACATGTCTTTTAAAAGCTTATTTAAACTGTTAACATGTAAAACTTAACTATGTCAAAATATTTGACGGTATATGACCATACGGATGACTTTGAATGCATTATTTTTTCAAGTGAATTGAACTCGTTTAAATCATATTTGATTATTCATCCAGCCAGTGGTTTCTCCCAGTTGACCGCTCCGGGGTTTCTTTTATGCTTGTTTATTTTTATTTTTTAATTTTTTTTTATCGAATACATCCTCATACACGATTAACACATTAGTATATAGTCTCAAGACTATTTAACAATTATTTATCTTTGGGGCGGGATATTTGAGGAAAGTATTCACAGCTTGGAACAAGGAATGAATTTTGCTGTTCAATGGAACGTGGACTTTTCCAAAATGTATTCCATGTCTGCTTCGGTTGTGCTGGCATTTATTTTCAGAAATTTGACGATATACGACCAACGAGTGCTTTATTTTTTTAGTGTTTCAAGTGCATTTGAATCACTTATAATTATTCATCCGGTCAGTTTTGCTTGAAAGAAAATAATCAGGCATTTCGTCATTCAATCTTTGTCGTCTATGATCATTTTGTGTAATTTCACTTTTCCCCAACAGAATTTCTACGTTTCCGTAGAATTTATGTTCCGTAAATGTGTAAAGATACGAAAAAATCATCTACGCCAGGATAAAATTGGTCTTTATTTTCCTTCACTCATCACTGACCGTTCAATGATGATGAGTATAAGTACGGAAAAAATTGAATTCAACGTTTCATAATTTTCCGCATCACCGAGACATCATTATCACTTATGATTTGGAGTGAATTATCATATCCCAGTGAAGGCTATTCACATGAATTGAAAATGACTTTTAAGAAAATTGCAATAGAGTTTCTACGTAGAAAATCCATCACAATTTTCTTCAAAGTCATGTTCAATTCAAGTGAATAGTCTTCACTAGGAAATGAAAATCTACTCCAAATCTTAGGTGATAACGATAACTCGGTGATGAAGAAAATTATGAAAAGTTGAATTCAAATGTATCATACACATCTCTAGACTGTTTTTGAGGTGATAATTACATATATATGTAGAGAAGTTAGCAAGAACACATTCGAAAGCCGCTGTAAGATTCTTCACTGATTCATGTGTCGAATTATTTCAACGAGTTCCCTCTGTCTCACAATCAGCCCCGTTCTGTTACCCATACTCCAAAATGATCGATTGGATGTTAATTAGTATTTTTTCGTCTCTGCGTTCATTTAAAATATCCCATTGAAGTTTTTCATAATTACGGTTTGTAGGGAGTTCAAAGGCTATTGACTCTTTGACTCGTCATGAATTCTCCGCCCGGTTGGTAGGACATAAGCCTTTTTTATTACAACTTCAACCAGAAACTCAATGCCTACTCCATTCAGCGTTTGTTTCATAAAATTCACAATTATCATGAATTATTAATAATCGGGAATTTAATTCTATGCCTCCGCTTTTCACTTGCTTTTTTCGGGTTCTCCTTTCATTGGCTTACAGCCTCCATAATCCTCAACCCGTGTGATTCTAACTTGCTAATGGCAGCGCCTCTTTGCGTTTATCCGCAAATGGATTTTTACTTTCTAGCGCGTCTGCCTCTAGGTGCTCGATTTAGGTGCTTCTGCAGTTCCTTTCTCTCGGAGCCTCGCTTCCATTCATTTGAAGCTCATTATAACTCGGTGCGGTGTTGCCAGATTAGTTGGAAAAAAAGTTCCACCTTCTCTACTAATGCTGCCGTGCTAAGGAGAAACGTCGTATGAACATTCGAGAGTCGCCAAATTTCCTCCAATGGAATGTTTATCTTTGAGGAGAGTAATGAATGTTTTCTCTTCAACTTTGCATGTAATTTAGATCTAATTACGAATGAAATTCGAAGGAAATGAAAAATTGAACGGCATATATTCACAAGTTCTACTGAAAATTCGTGTTTAATTCAAGGAAATTTGGCAACTGATGAAAGTTCATACGGCGTTTTTCCTTAGCACGGCAGAATGGGTCAGTTGCACTGATCGCAGAATCTTGTTTTGATGCTTGATTCTTGCAGATTCGCAAAAAATAACAAGATCTGCCCGAACAGCAACTTTCTGCGTTGAATATTAACTGAGATATCGCGCTATAAAAATTCGGTTTATGACGTTATCCTTCGCGGTAGTGACACCTTTGGTTTCTTCCATCTTTCTTTCATCAGTCAGGGGAACACACATTATTTGCGCTGGTTACTTAACGTATAACTTGGAAGAAAGCAAGGTGGAAGAAACCAAAGGTGTCACTACCGCAGTGGATGACGTCATAAACCGAATTTATCAAAGCTAGATGCCTTAGAAAAAAAAACACATTGGATCTAGAGTCCAGACTCTTGAAAACATCGACAAGAAAAAATACTCTTAATTCAATCAGATTTAAGCTTAAATCAAGAACCAAGCCTCTTAATTTGAGCGGATTTCCTTTTGATTTAAGCTTAAATCTGATTGAATCAAGAGTCCTTTTTCTTGTCAATGTTCTCAAGAGTCTGGACTTTAGATCCAATGGTTTTTTTTCTCCAGTGTGTCTCGGTAAATAATCAATGTAAAGCGTTGCAGTTTGGACGGATCTTATTATTTACAGATTGTTTGCACACGCATTTTCAGAAGAAGCTTAAAACTGAGACTGTACCTAATCGGGGAATTGAAAATTGCGAAGTTGTAAGAGCGGCATCACTGTGTATGCTCGAAAACGCAGTGCAGGCCATGCATTTATCTCAACAGAACACTAATTCTAATTTACTCTTAACCTGCTGGAGCGTGAAACTTTGTGGATGAAGCGAGTGAAAAGTACACGGGTGAATCGATGATCATAGATAGGAACACACTTATTCCCGGGGTCGCCGTTGCAACTTCGGGCCGAAATCATTCCATGCTGAGTTTAATTTTCGTACGCTACTGGCCCTTTTCATCCGGCAAGGGGAAAGTTTACGGAGGGGGGTTTAGCGCCAGAACGATTGAATGGCCAAAAATATTGAGGCTACATTTCGAGCAATCCAGTAAAGCTGCCGTGAGCTATGGATTGCTCCCTGCAGAGAAAAGAACTGCAGAATTAGAGACCCTTTAAAGGGGAAGTTGAGGCAAGTCGGCTCGAAGATGTAAGAAAAAAGATTACCTATTTTTATCGTCCTTCTTAATCTTCGATCAACTCATCCCCAAATTCCTTCATCCCAGAGTGTCTACTAGTCCAGAATTTCCAGAAAGTTCGGAAATTGTACTGATTTTTAAGGGCGGTCCGGAAGTATTGATAAAGTGCGGAAACTCCGCAAGAAGGTCCGGAATTTCTTCCTTCATTCCGGCAGTGTGTTTTTTTTTAAAAAAAAACTGGAAAGTATGCAATCCCCTACGCGTTGTAATTTTTAGAGTAGTATTTGCCTGTCAGATCGCGATTGTGTAGTCAGTTAGTCTTCAAGCCACCAATCGAAGTTTGTGTTTATGTCATTTTTGTCGCAACTTGAATGAGATTTCGTCTAGTGGAGGTACTGAAAAAGTGCCGATTTTTCACACCGATTGTAAGTGCTGCCCTCGCTTTTCTTGTGCTGTGTACAGTTTTCTGCGAGACAAATAGGAAGAAAAATAAAGTTGAGGGGGGTAGTTTTTATGAAGGGGTAGTTTTGAAAGCAGATGAATTAAGTGTTTTCAATTTTTTGTCGTAGATTTGGATTACATTTTACCATAAGGGACCACAATTTTTGGCCTCTTTTCGAAACAACATACATGACATTGCTTTCCCTTTGCAGATAAGTGCTTTTATGTAAGAGCTAGAGATAGTGGTTCCTTATTAAAAAATGTAATCCATTTTATATTTGCAACCATTCGACAATACATTTTAAATAATGGAATACATTATTATAAAATAATATTTTTCAAATAATAACCCATTCCATATACACGCGCAAAATGTACGAATGCACTTTCCTAATTTAGATCATTTGATATTTTTGAGTGACAGAAGAATCCAGAAATCCACGTTTCAAAGATATTAATCCCTGAAATAAAAAGTAATTTTTTTTTTGTTAAAATTTGCCAGTCTTCAGTGCGTGAAAAGTAATGAACAAATGGTTCTATTTCCTTCTCCCCCTAATTTCCCTTTATCTGGTTCTCTCTTGTCGAAAATCGAATAGGCGTTGCCAGTTTTACATTACTTTTCGTTTATGTTCTCCTTGAGTAATAAAAACCTGACACGATGTTGGAAGCAACGCTCGACCAGTCCGACTACTCCTCGTGAACGAGTTATTTCAGACACAGTGAATGATAATTATCTCTGATGAAACTGTGTGCTTTTAATAACTGACTGGGAGCATTTACTTTCAACGATGCATGGAAATGGCTGAGTACTTATTGCATTCCCTTTTGTTTGTTTTTCGCTTTTAATCGATGACTATAAATTGCATCACTCAGCAACGTTGCCATGTTCGGGAAATGACCAAAGATCAATTTTTCGAGAAAGTCAGTCAAATTTCAAGAGCATTCACCGTCGAAGTGGAATTTGATTATAACTTTAGTAGAAGTATCAAGCACAGCGAAGTGCCTTTGTACTATCATAAATCGAACCAAT
The DNA here is from genome assembly GCF_918797505.1 of Bemisia tabaci. Lineage (NCBI taxonomy): Eukaryota > Metazoa > Arthropoda > Insecta > Hemiptera > Aleyrodidae > Bemisia > Bemisia tabaci. Next base: position 25,166,737 of record NC_092800.1, on the reverse strand, counting down.
CAATGTTAACCTCATTTGCTGGAGAGTAGTCTCTGAAATCCTACTGAAATCCCTAATTTTGATGCCTGTAATTTCAGTCATAGCCATTCCCAAAACAAGTGGATAGCCAACGGCGCCCAATTGGCATGTTGCAAACTTTTGCTACAAAAATAAGAGTTTTGTCTTACAGAAATTTTCTCAAAAATCACGGCGAGCGCAACAACAAAGTCTGAAATGCACTCCTAACATCACAATCTGCTTAAGAAATTCATGTTTTTTTGAGCTTCCCGCTTCTAAAACGCTACTACGGCACAGGCGAACATTTCGTTAGAGGAGTCGTTCCGTCCAACCTCTGTGCGGTAGGATACTGCACAATATTCAACATGGCCAACGCCAATCCGCCAAAACTGGCCGAAACTCATGTGCCGGGACAAAATTCTAGCCGTTTATTAACAACCTGGCGTGTTTACATTCACATTTTCCTCTCGTTGATAAAGCTTTGTCTTGATAGCGTCGGTTATGTTGAGTATTGCAAAACATTCTACTACGCAAGGGCTGAATGGAATGACTCCTCTAACGAAATGTTCACCAGAGCCGTGGTACCGTTTTTGAAGCGGGAAGCTTAAAAAAAAACGTGAATTTCCTACGCAGATTGTGAAGTTATCAGTGCATTTCAGAGTTTGCCGATGCGCTCATCGTGATTTTTGAGACATTATCTGTAAGGAACAACTCTTATTTTTGCTCCAGCAAAAGTTTGCAACAGGCCCATTATACGCTCAACCAGTCATCACGGTGAGGTTGCACTTATAAATCCAACTAATTCGTTAGATATTCTATGATATGATCCGAGAACGACGAACTTTATATTCCGTGCGCAAAATTGTCACGAAGCCTCGTTTTCGAGAACAATCTCAATCATGACCTCGTTACTCACTAATTTCACCAGTTTCGTCCTCTTAACTAGTCTCGCTCGCTCCGATTGTCTTTGGTTCTCTCTCCATTTCTCTCTCCCTCTCTCTCCTCTCTCTCCCCCCTCTCTCTCTCTGATTCCAATCTTAAATTATTCATCCTAACAGTCGGGCTTCTGATAAGGGTATTCACAGAAAAATGTAAAATTGTGGTTAACGCTGCGAAAAGTTACTGAATACAAATTAAATAATGAATAAGAAACGAATTGTAAACTTTTCGTTACAGAAGTTTCCTCCGTGCTTGTTCCAGCCGTCCGTTGTCAAATGCTAGCAGCGTTGTCGTGTTTCATAGCTGAATTCATTCTTTAGAAAAAAATCCGGATCATCATTCGAATGACGTGAGCTTTCCATTGATAAAACATCAAGTCTTCTCAAGGAAAATTATAGATGGCTTTCTTTGAAATTTTTTGACGCGTTTAATTCAATTTTGAAACGCAGAAAATATGGAACATTCAATAATTCAAGTGAGGATAGATTATTTTCACTTTTTGATTCTCAAAAATCGGATTTTAGGTGTGAAGTTTTCATAGAAAATGCTCTAAAACTAATTTTAGTTAAAATCATTCATACCAGCATTTTCTTTAAAAATCTGCACCTAGGCGCCTTTTCCATGAAGCCCCTTAATTTATTTGCACATCGTTGCTTTTGCGATTAATGAAAACTTCTCATTATCATGAGATGTGATCGGTGACTCGCAGCTCTCATTATCTCGAGTTCCATAAGTCTTAAAACGTCGTTTTCTCACGAAGAGACGTAACTACATTTTAATGTTGCTAAATTTCCCGTCGGAAATTACATTTCAACAGGAAGGACTTCGCACATATTGGTCCGAAAATTCCACTGATTTTTCTTTTGATCTCCTACAAGAATCAGCAAAAAAATTTGGACAAAAATTGCACGGGTACTTTCTTGTAGAAAAAAAAAATTGTTTGGGTCAATTTGGCAACCTTGGAATGGAGTTACAATTCTTCGTCTGAGGAAACGTAACTACATTTTAATGTTGTCAAATTTCCCGTCGGAAATTGCATTTTTACGACGAGAATCTTTGACATTTTCGCCTGATAATTCCACCGATTTTTCCTTTGGTATCATGCAAGAATCCGAAAAAATTTGGACGAAAATTCTACAGGTTCTTCCTTGTAAAAATAACTGATTTTTTTAGTCAATTTGGCAACCTTGAAGTGTAGTTACGTTCCTTCGTCCGGAAGACGACGAAAAGTTCCGTTCGTCGGCGAGGATGCGGCATCGAGGGATGGATCGAATATCGGGCAGCTCCTCGACCGCGAAAGCAAAAGAGACCGGAAGCCGGATCGGAATATTCGTAGCCCCTCTGACGTAAGGGCGTATCTCGATTCTCGCTTGAGCCGCAGAAAGCATGGCTTTTTATGTACAAAAGGGCTCACATGGAAATTGAGATACGCTTTTACGTCAGAGGGGCGGCGTATTGATGTAATACTCCGGGAGGGGGGCGCGCATTTCATCTGAGGAATAATGCAAAAATGAGCTCTTCCCTTTCTTCGGGAGCAATACTGCCGTGCTAAGGAAAAACGCCGTATGAACCTTCAGGCGTTGCCAAATTTCCTTTGATAAAACAGGAATTTCCCGGGAAATTTATGAACATTTTTCTTCCAATTTTTCAGATGATTTTGTTTGCGATGTCACCTAAAGCTCCTGAAACTTTCGAAGCAAAATTTTCATAACTTCCTTACAAAATAAACATTTTATTGAAGGAAATTTGGCAACTCTTGAATGTTGATAGGGCGTCCTTCCTTAGCACGGCAGAATAATGACCCAACTTTCAACAATGCCGATCGGGCCGGGCGCTTCCTGCGGCTCCGAGAGGGCTCCAGCCGGTAATTTTTGAGTCGCGAGCCCCGTAATGATCGGTTTTCCGTTACTCTTTGATGCGCGCTTTGAAATAACGCCAATTCGAGGGTTTCGTCAGCGCTCCGAGTAATTATTATTTATTGTTTTGTTTCGCGTCTCGCTAACCGTCGCGTCGTCCCTGTCATCATCCATCGAAGCTTTCTTTGCACCAAGAGATTTTTTTTTAAAAAATCTGAAATTAATCTGTCCTCGATCCGTCGCCCTTTTTATATTCATATTATTCCAGTCGCGATGAATTTTCTTCGGCGAGAAGATGTAACGATGCATAAATGGACCGCGTTAATCAGAAAGGAACCAAGCCACATCAGCTATTGCCAAATTTAATCGGGCAATTTCATTTTTTACATGAAAACGGTTGTGCGGATTTTCGTGCAAATTTTAGTAAATTTTCTTTATAGTACAAAGCAAATTCCTTAACATTTTCAAAGAAATCCACACAAACGTTCTCTCGGAAAAACTTAAAGTGCCCAATTAAATTCGGCAACAGCTGATGTGGCTTGGTTCCTTTCTGTTAAACGCGGTTCAAATGTGACGTATCTCAGGAAACGTCGTTACCATCCAGCCAAAATATCACAAGCGCCATGCGACGTTTAAAAATTTCCGCTGCCATTTTATTTTTTATGGACAAACTGTTCAATGAAGCTGTCCAAAAATTTCACTGAATTCTCTTTGTGCTGCCGATTAAATTCAATGAAATTTTCCGACGGATTCAACCAACACGTTTCTATGTAAAAAAATAAATTAACAGCGGAAAGTTTTAAACGTCGCATGGCGCTTGTGATACTTTAGCCGGGAGGTAACGCATTATACTTCCCTTAGCAGTATAGGGTTCTGCCTGTATTTGAAATTATACTGGCTCAAGGTATACTACATGGTCATTACCCGATGCGTAACAGCTAAGGTGAGGGCTCTTCTTGCTGCCACCCACGAGAAAATGTTGAATCCCCGAAAGTAAAAGTTTCCACCATGCCCTCAATAGTACAGAGTTTCCGTTTGTCACTGATACGGACCCGTGTAAAATTGGAAGAGGATTGTCGACATAGCGTCGAAGTTAAAACAAGTAGCACTCTTACAAATCCTCCAAGTGTTCATTGAATGTCAGAGTCCTTTAACGGTTTTTAACTCTCGTGTAGGCATGTTTTTCTCTGCTGAACGCAATTCTCGCCCACGTGGTTTTCCCAAACAGGATTGCTCGCTAAGATTATTCAGAGAAAAACACTCCATCCCTTCGAGGTCAAGCCTTAGCTTTAATATTTTAGTCTCAAATAGACCTTGTCAAGCAGAAAGGAACCAAGCCACATCAGCTGTTGCCAGATTTAATCGGGCAATTTAATTTTTTATAAGGAAACAGTCGTGCGGATATTTGTGCAAATATCTGTGAATTTTCTACACAGTGCGAAGCAAATTCCTAGACGTTTTCCAAATTTTTTGGGAAAAAATTGAATTTTCGGGAAAATTTTAAGTAATAGTAATTTTAGTTTCTATTTTTAATTTCTGTCCTTCATTTTTACGAACCAGCATTGTTAACGAAACTGCCTGTAGACATGAAAGAAACATAGTAATCGATTACAAAATTGAGCTACAAGATAAAATAAACAAGTAATATTTGGATTGAATTTCGCATTGTGGAACTACAATTTCTGGCTCAGTTTAGAAACAAAGCACGTACCAATAGTTTCCCTACACACATAGGTGTTTTTACGGATGAGCCAGAAATTTTAGTTCCAAATTGCAAAATATAGTCCATTTCAAACTACATGTAGATGAGAAACTTACACACGTACATGTACTGAGATTACTTGTTCATTTTGGCTTGTACCTCGATTTTTCAATAAATTTCTATGTTAAAAATAAAATATAAAAACTCACTAGTCAGAGGGAATTCAAAACTATCCGACGCGCGTTTCGACTCGTTGAATCATCATCAGAGGCGCAACTTTGATGATGATCCAACGGGTCAGAACACGCGTCGGATAGTTTTGAATTCCCTCTGACTAGTGAGTTTTTAAATTTTATTTTTAACTTTTGACCTAGTCCGGTACTTTTTAAAATATTTGATAATTACTATGTTCTATACAGCTTAGCCAGCCAAATTTGGCAATAAAATGTACTGAAGATAAACTACCCAAAACTATCGGGCGAGTCATCGTTTTAGAGTCCCTCGCAGTGCTACAGAGCGGCCGTGCGCCAGTGCGACGGGAGATCGATGCCATGCCGTGATGTGATGTGTCTCAGCACGGAAGTGCTTGCCCTTGACTGGAAACTAATTAACCCCGCTTACAAGTGCCTTGCGGAGGATTGCAGTGAGTACAACTCAGTGAGACCCACTTGCCTCTGGAAACCCAGCTCGGTTGTGTTATTCGTGGGTTAAATTTCAAACCGACGGAGTTTAACTAGCTCGGCTTAATTGGAAATCGTGGAAGAGTGGTCCGTGAGAACTGGTCGATTGTTACGCGAGCGCTTACTGTTGAAACAGCCGAGCGCGGAAATTGTGGTGATCGTGTCGTCTGAAGTTGAACAGTGTTTCGGGACTTCGTCCCGTTCGGGAATTGTGTTGAAAGGGGGTTTTTTTTCAAAGTCTGTGAGGCGTCATCCACTAATTATTCGCGATTTTCGTAAGCAGTAATGAGGAGAACGGACAAACGGACTGCTTTATTCTTCATTTTAGGAAGTTGACTCGTTAAGTTCAAAACATATTGAAACCAATGAACCACGTTGGAGAATCCTTGTTGTGACTTTGATGGTGGAATCGCTTCGAAGCTGGTGAAAATCGCACTGAAGCGTGATTTGAATAAACGGCTAACGCTACAAGATAAGTGAAACGACTAGTAATTGTTTTCGATTTTTGCGAAAATTCCACAGGGTTAAGATTATTGACATTTTCCTATCCATGTGAAATAATGTGATGCGCCTGGAGGCAAAAAGGCTTGCTGATTCTATTACCGAAGATTTTTACTCACTTGAAAGTGGAAAGTAATCGGAATAACACTCAAGCGTTCACAGAAAATGCTGTCACCACGGCCGACCAAATTTTTTGAATGTGAAGAAGAATACAAATTAATTCCTATCAATTCAAATTTGGGTCACACACACTCGTTAGATTTGAGATTATAAGGATTGACAAATGAGACGTGTTCATTGAAAGCTTTCGCAATAATAACAACTGCATTTAATCGTATCCGCAAGAGAACTGTGCATATAAGCCTACTGAAAAATAAATGGATATATAGTAAATCTTTCAAATTTATCATTCTTAAGTAAAATTGCAAGCGCAACACAAACGGTGATCAAATGATAGCCCATTTGAATAGCCAAGCAAGCGAGTGTTTTTATCGGGCCTAAATTCGGAAGCAAACCACGCTCCAGTCAGAGATTAATCCACTGCACGAACGTGATTATTCGATTCTCTTGGAAGCAACCCTAAACGACGATCAAATCTAACTGGAAAAATCTTGTGAAAAATTGGGATTCACATCTACATTCATCCAACTCAGCATTGACAGCTGAAACAATCCCAGGATAAGTTGCCCTAGCATCCACGCAACCGAGTCATACTACAAGACATCGAACTAAAGTTCGTTTTGTGCCTTAATCTTGTCTACAAAAATTCAATGAAATTCTCGAAGTAAGCTTTTTGTAACCATATCAAGTTTATTGACCCAAAGAGTGCCTCAAATGATCAGTCGGCTCCAAGAAGCACCCCGGTAGAAGCCACAGAAAATCACCAAAGCCACCAGTTGAGGTGACCCATCACCGACACTCGAAGGGCTATGTGAGCGGGCGAAGCGGCGGCTCAAGATTCCCCAGGCGCAGGCGCAGGGTAGCGAGCCGACCTATGCGAGACCGGCCCGCGCCATGGTCGAGTCACACCGGGCCGACCGGGTGACCGCTCACCCGAGCCGGGAGCGGGGGAGCAAGGGGGATGGGATGAACTCCGTCGGCGCCGCCGCCGCCAACCCCCTCTCCGCCTCGCAAGATCCGGCTCGGAGGGCGAGCGCGCGGCAGAGCGGAGCCAGCGCAATCCCCACCCCATTCTCCGCCTCGCAAGACCGGTTGAACTCCCGAGAGTGGGGAGAATCCTCGCAGGAACCGGTTCGGCGAACGAGCGCGCGGCAAAGCGGGATCAGCGCAACCCCCACCTCATTCTCCGCCTCGCAAGACCGGTTGAACTCCCTGGAGTGGGGAGTCTCCTCCTCGCGAGAACCGGTTCGGCGGGCGAGCGTGCGGCAGAGTGGGGTGAGCAAAACCCCCACTCCGTTCTCCGCCTCGCAAGACCGGTTGAACGCCGGGGAGTGGGGAGAATCCTCGCAGGAACCGGTTCGGCGGGCGAGCGCGCGGCAGAGCGGGGCGAGCGCGGCTGGCTCTCCCTCCACCTCGCAAGACCGGTTGAGCTCCTGGGAGTGGGGGAGCAAGGGAGGAGGGGTGAGTGGGGTCTCGGACCTGGCCCGGCGGCGGCGGCACAAGACGGTGCACTTCGGCGAGCAGGTGCGCGACAAACCCGAGGAGGAGCGGGGCGGAGGGAGTGCCCCCGGGTCCATCGTGTCCCTCCCGGACCAGTTCGAGCGGAACGTCCAGCAGCTGTTCAGCTTCATCGGGACCGTGCTCAGCGCCTGGGATGCCGGCGAGTCCAGCGACAGCGCAAAGTCCGACTCGGCGCTCCTCTCGCGCGCTCAACAGGAGAGCCACCGCAAGAAGCACGCCCGACGGAGCACGGTCAGCTACTTGCTCAAGGATGACTCCGGGTCCGACCGAGGAGTCAGTTCGCCCGTCTTCAAGCACAACCATTGGAAGACCACGCCCGGATCCTGCAACGCATCCTTCCTACGAAAGGTAACGTATCCCAAGTCTTCTTCTTCTTCTTCTTCTTCTTCTTCTTCTTCTTCTTCTACCTTCTGACTAGGGCCGTGACCCTGTTTGTCAAGCCTCTAAATTAGTATATAAATATGATAAATAAAATATGATGGCGATGAGAGGGGATTAATTCTCTGGGGATGAAAGGCAGCTCTGTGCCCATCTCTTGGGCGGTCGTTCGGGTTGCCTTTGGCTATGAGGTCGTCCTACCGAGTCCTATTTTAAAATTAACTTAGTTAATAGGGAACTTGAGACAGGAATAAGTGTGTGAGATGATGGGTGTGAAGAATGACATCATGCTCGATGTCAGTTCTAAGAAGTCAGTCTGGTCTGGTATATGGACCTGTGTGGAGGATGGCAGACGATCGGGTCTCGGCCACGTTCGCGGTTGGGTTCCTCCCGGGAGGAGATGACTTGGACGATGGACGTCCTGGGAAACGTTGACGACAAGGAGTGAAAGAGGAGATCAGGAGGTGTCAAATGCGTCATAATCTGTGGGAGAATCGATTTCAATGGTAATTGGGCGTCACAGAGCGCTCCAAAGCGCTGGGATAGCGGCTTGATGTATATCATAAGGAACTTGAAATCCTGCTTCACTCAGTACATATATCAAACCCCAAGAGTTTATGCAAGCCGATTTCAGGGGCGTCCCTGAGTAGAATCTACAATTTGACGACATTTTGCAATGAGGAATTTCAGTTTATGGCTCACTTCAGACACAACGTAACGTACGCATCGGCATCATTAGTATCCCTATTCTCATGAAAGTTTCTGCGGATGAGCCAGAGATTTTAGGTCCAAATTGAAAAATGTAGTCCAATGGACCTTGTTCCAAGGCTATTTTATATTTAAGGACTATCTCCTATTGAAAGTCGCAAAAATCATATAAATTGGTCAGGTATGAGTTAGGACATTAGAGCGAATTGTGACGAAACATGAAAATTGCGGGAGTTTTTACACGTAGAAAGAAGAACCGTAAGAGTGTAACATGCGCAGGTAAATCAGATTTTCCTAAGTTTCCATTTTGACTGAAATGAACTTCTCCTGAGTGCCCATGATTAGAATCCAACGTTCAAATGGTGGTCGATTCATCATTCACAGATCGCTTGTCAGCCCTGTCTACTTTATGAAGTATGGTTTTGACCTTGAACCCCTGAACTGTGAGTTAATTGTCGCGATGTTCTTTTGAAAAGTGCTTTTCAGGTCTATCATCATTATTAACAAATCTATCTCAATCGAAAACTGCAGAAAAACTGCTCTATCTGCTATATCTCGTTAGTAATGTCACTGGCGCTCAGAGTGACAATCTAAGGACGAAATGGTAAATTCATATTTCCAGTGCACAATATCCAAGCTCCAATGAAGACTGGAAAGTTTTGTGATAACAGAAAGGTTGAAATCTCTACTGGAACACCTGTTGTTGACGGGCTCTTTGGGTTCAAGCTAATTAGTAGCAGTAAAATTGTGGCGCGTTGGGTATCAACATGTTGCTGGAGGCTACTCATTCGAGATCAAGCGATAGGTGATCAGAAACTTTCTGGAATGTAGCAACCCATACCTGTATGACGACTACATCGCAAGTTGGTGTGCCGTAATGAGGAAATCAATATTGTCGACGTTGCCGGGTCGGTCGTATACTTTCAATTTATATCATGCTCGACGCGCGTCCTGGGGGTGGTTCGGCATCGTGGCCTGGCGGATGGGGAGTGCGCGGAAACAATTAAAACGAGGGATGACAACTCCAATAATTCAGGCAGCCGGAACGAATGACGACATCTGCCGGATTATAATTTCACCCCAATTTTGCGGATCCCCAAGCTGCGCCGGGTAGTTCTGCTACCCGCCTAACACCTGTCCCGAATCCGGGCTCTTTGCGGAAAAATGTTGTCGTGTCGAATCCATGCTCGGTGGTTGGCACAGGTCAGGTCTCGGTGGGTGTGAAGTTGAAAACTTCGGACGAGAAGATAAAATATTCGGAGATTTTGCGGGGCCAAGCTCATTCGTCGTTGGAAATCCCGCTTTTGTTTGGGATTTTAGATCGAAACTTTGAAAAATTTAGCGAGAATCAGGCACTCAAACGTTTAGAGCACACAATGTCCTTTTAAAAAAATTAACGAGGCATGTATTTCAACTTATCAAAAAACTGGTTTTTAACAGGATGTTAATTGGACGGAATCAGCCTACGATAGCCTATATTGGCAGTATCAGAACGTATCCTCGTAATGATCAAGTAGTTGTTTATTCATTAATTTTCAGCAAGTCTCGAGTATTTTAGTAGGGATGATTTGCGACTAGTTGTGTCTGAAAGCAACTTCTGAGTTCAAAAAAGGATAATAAAATTAAGACTTTAATGAAGGATCATTACGTTATTATAGAACAGTCCACCAATATTTTTAGTTAAATTATCCATGTGGAGATAGAGCTGAATGCATTGGCAGGTTTTTGCCCTGTAGAAAGACTCCTGCATCAAGGAGGAAGGAGGTACTTTTAGCCTAGTTATGCTAGCATTGCAGCAGTATCCATCCGCATCTATGTCACGGCGCAAGAGATAACTATTCCGACTCTCCGGTGCGCGGTGAAGTATACCCAGCTGTTTGAAGGCGGTTCATAAGTCGCAATTCAACTTACAGCAGAAACGTAGGCTGCGTTCATTTTGTGAAACTCTTCGTGAAAAATTTGACTAAATGTGAAGATGAACTTACTTTTTCTAGCGTGCGTGCAGTGGTGCTCTTTTTTACAGCCTTAAATTATCATTTGAGGGGCTTGGAAGACAAGCAGCAAAAGTGCTTTTTTTAAAAAAAGAAATTGAGATATTGATGATTTCAAGTAAAAATATAGTCCTAATGCATATTTTGTGAAAAATTCGCTCTTAAATTCCAACTGTAAGCATCAAAAAGTCAGTTTGAATTTTCTCTCCGCCTTAGGGATCCATGTAATTTCGAAACATCAAACATATATTTCTCGAAGTAGCAGAAACTGCACTTCTGCACCTGGTCTTCTAAGCCCCTTATTTGTTCCTCTACTTTCTCAACTTGAAGTTTGATTTTAGACTATCACATAGTTTTAATTGCGAGCATCATTCAAACTTCCATAAAAAATGTAACCCTTTACCTTAAAATGCATATCGTCATAGGAAGAAAACCTCGATGAAATCTTCATGAGGCAGTCTTTTCAAAACAAATTTTAGTAATCTAGGAAAACTCCCGTTTTTTAGACTTCACTCAACAACGGAGAGAAAGGAAATTTTTACGTATTTATAGGTTTCGTAGCTATTATAATCCGACGACGAAAATCAAGATTTTATCGTTCATCGCTGCGCGCCAGAGCGAGGTATTGTGCTTTCTTTTTCAATGGAACTTTTACAACGTGAAAGTTCGGATGATCGTCGCGATTTTGCGCCGAAAACACGAGTAGTGCTCGCAGACAAAACAAAGAAGCTTCATAACTTTGGTAATTAAAACTTCAACTCGTTAAAAATTTCTCCGTCGAAAGTGTAATATTTCGGTAGCTTTGCAGTGGCGGAGGGATTAGGGGAAAGTAAATATTTAAGTTCTAAAATTGTCCTTCAACCACTCTTGGTCGTACTTCGTGGAAATGTGAGCACCTGAGACATTCTCAAAAACAGTTTAGAAGTTGTTGATTTCCCTCATCTTTTCAATCTTGGTTTGCAAGAAAGGCGCCATTTGAAAAAAATAAAAGTTGATTTTTGTAGTGTGTTGACAAAACGTTTCGTGCTTCTGGCATAAATCATCGTGATAAGACCCACCCAACTCGTTCGCTGCCATCGTAACTTTCACAATCATCTAAGCCGATAAATAAATCTTGAGTATATATGAATTTCGAGGAACTGTATCAAATAATTATTCTGCACAAATTCCGAGCAATCTAAACCTCAATATTTGACTTGCTTACTTTCTATATCTCTTTTTCAACTTTCTTGCCTTTCTACTCGTGCGTATTCTACCATCGATTTCTTACTTTCTCTCAAAAAATTTCTGCTCAATCTCTCTGTTGCCTCTACTTGGAATTTTAACCTAATTTACCGTACATTTTTACCTATTTTGTAATATAATCTATGCATAACAGGGCTCACGTCATAATGCACGTAGTTCCGTTTGGCAGAAATACGTCCAATTCTTCAAAATTTTCAGAGGAATCCACACAAACGTTCTCTTGTAAAAAATTAAATTGCCCCGTTAAAGTTGGCAATGCCTGATGTGGCTTGGCTCCTTTCTGCTAAACGCGGCCCATAGAGTACCTATATTGAGAGAGTATGGCCACTGGTGTTACCACCTCTGATTGGCTCAGCCATCTTAGGCTCAATGGATCCCTTAGGACCCAAAAATGGCGGACGCCATAAATTAATGTAATGCAAAATGACTCAAACTGTAGTTTTCTTTGCTCATCGTAACGGGAAATTTACCCAAATGCACTATTGCGACTTCTTTACATATTTTAAAGGCTAATCGTGTGCAATTTTTGAGAAAAATTATCTTAGATGTAGTAAGGTTGGCAGCAAGTGCGGTTGGTGATGACAGTCAACGGTTGGCAATGACCCCCCTCCCATCCACAAAAACCAAAACAAAGCACCGCCATTTTTGAGTTCTACGCCTCTTCATGGGGCCCAGTGGCCATACTCTCTCAATATAGGTACTCTAGCGGCCCAATGGAGGTCCCTTCTCCCGTTAACGGACAAAATTTACGAAATTACATCCCTCTCAGAAGGATAAATTTCCAAATCTAGAGGAAGGGGCAGTTACCCCTCCTGCCCCATTTGCGAGCATCTAATCGAACCTATCGGTCCTCTGCCGTCCCCCAATAATCCAGCCCACAATACAAGACTCGAAAATCTCCTTGTCGACCTCTGTAACTTGTTTAGCGCGCAATTTCTCGGGCCACCCCTCTGTTGCCAGATGCATCGTAGGAAATCCTGGAAACTGTAGAAAACAACGTCTTCTTTCGACCAAAACGGCAACTCTGCAGCGTCCGTGGTCGGAGCCCCCGATAACGGACCAGCCTCATACGTCTTCCTTCAATTAGGTTACTTCTTCCCCCTCACCCTCGTCGCTTAGCCCCCTACACTCTGGCACTCTCCCCTCAGCTGACTACCTAATTACTCAAGGTGCAAAATGTGATCGGCGTTGTCGAGTATTTAGCTACAAGATAAAATATTTTCCCTCTTAAAGAAAGTGGATTTAAGTTGATTCGATGGACGCCATATTTTGTGTCAGAACGATGTGCGATATATCGCATCAACTGGTTCCATTTTTTCTGATACTCGTCATTTCTCTCGAATTTTGAGATCGCAATTCTGTTGTCAGGAGACTAAAGCACTCACTTACCAATTTTAACAAAGAAATTCAACGTAATAAAGGCGTGGTTTTTTTAGAGAGAAAACATCGCATTCGATACTGATATCGAGACTGCACTCGAATGCGATATTTTCTCTCATGACTTCTCGTGAATTCAAAATGTTTTATTTCAACCCATCTCTCGCGGGGCGAAAAGGGCCCAAGTGCAAAGTTTGAATTTACACAACTTTAAAGTGTCATTCTGAAGTAGAAATTAAAAGTTACGGAACTTATCTCCATGACACGTTTTTATGAAATTTGTCCCAGGAATAAGTCTCACTCGCGAAATTCGAAAAAAAATTTTTAATTAACTCCATCTTTCCCCCTAAAAATTGCATGATATGCTACAGAAAAAAGTGTTCGGGGTTTTATCCCCTACAATTGAAGTACTATCCCAATTCGTTGGATGATATGGACATTTCCAATTAATTTTGTTAGTACTGCAACTCAAGTTGGGGCAGGACCGCAACATTTCCTGTGAAAAATTCGCTTCCAAAGTTCAATTTTTAAGCATCAAAAAGTCAGTTCGAACTTTCTTTCCGCCATAAGGATCCATGTAATTTCGTAACTTCAAACACATATTTCTCGAAATAGCAAAAATTGCACTTTTGCGCCTTGTCTTCCAAGCCCCTCAAATATCCTTGAAGCGACGGGTGCTAAGCGAAACTTCACACCACTGTAAAGTGTTGCGTTCTTCCACCGCGTCGGAATTTCCACGGAAGTAAGACAACGTCGGAATGTTTTCTGAGTTCTAAGTGCCTCGTCTCTCTCCGGTAATTTGGTGATGGTCGTAAAAACGTCAAGAAAAGGAAAATTATTTTCAAGACGCATTGTTGCGACCTTCGAGGATGAGATAAGATTCTAATTCTAGATCTCCTTGTTTTTGCAAAAAATTCATCAAATTAAAATGAAAGCCCCTTAATTTTACATAGAAGTTAATCAAAAATTAAGCTTCCCGTGTGATTTGGACGTGCAGGGTGAGCAAATTTCAATATTTTCTACACTATTGTGACTGCGCGCTCAGCGAGGGCAAGAAGTACCGAAACGTCTTCAATTTTGTGTGTATGCAACACGGACAATTTTTAAGTACGATTAGTTGCATCAAGACGTTGACTTACGTCTCACCAACGTATCCATAGTTCCTTTGTGCGACGGCTGCATGCATTGTTACCAGATAATGCGGGAAAATCAGCTTTTTCTCGATGAAACTCATGTGAAATATCCACATTTTATCGCACAACTAGTGGTGATTCTTGCAAGTTGACAAGTTATTTTTGCCGACAATTAAGCCTTGAGTGTGATTATCATTCATTTCTCAGCCGATAATACGTGTTCCTCTGGGTCGAATGTTTACATCGGTCCAACTTAGGAGCTCCATGATAACCTAAAACTGATGGGCCAATCAGAGAGCGGCACAGAGATGGCAATCCTCTCCCGTATACAGGTACTCTAGAAAAAGCCACGTCCACTGAAAAGAAAAATAACAACAAAACACAACGCGTAAGCTAAAATTTATAATTCTCGATTAACCTCTAAGGATCCGCATCAAGTTCTTAAGCGTCTACTGGTTAGGGAGGGGAGGAGACCCAGGAAACGGGATGAGATAAAGTCGGTGTTTACGGTGTCGCGGCGCGTGAGGTTGTTTGCGATAACGCTCCTCGCCGCGACTTAACGTCTTAGCCGAGCGGGCGGGACCCGGGGACCAGGGAAGGGACCAGAGACGCACCTTCAACTTGACCCTAAATGAACTTCATCTCAGCGCTAATGAAGCTGGAAAACTCGGCTCTTCGGCTAACGAGCCCCCCGGAGCAGTTTCTTTGATAAGCTTTTGATTCGACGCGACGAATTTCCTCGCTCGCCGAGCGCTGCTCAGTTTTCATCGAAAGCTTTAGCGGCTCCGCGATGTTTTCAGGCGCTAAAACGCAGGGTTGCCGCGGAGTACCTTTGTAGGGAGAGTATGGACAACTCGAAAATTTGGAAGTTACACTGGAAAAAAAAACACATTGGATCCAGAGTCCAGACTCTTAAAAACATCGACAAGAAAAAATAATCTTGATTCAATCAGATTTAAGCTTAAATCAAGAACCAAGCCTCTTAATTTGAGCGGATTTCCTTTTGATCTAAGCTTAAATCTGATTGAATCAAGAGTCCTTTTTCTTGTCAATGTTTTCCAGAGTCTGGACTCTAGATTCAATGTGTTTTTTTTCTAATGTAGGTTTGATCAGGTCGTGTAGCTCTTGGGGCCCGAAAGGGTAGCCAACTAGCCAACCTATGAACTCGAACTATCCAGTGGTTCTAATTTAAATTGAAAGAGTAGGTACACTGATCAAAAAATATGTAAGCACGCATAAAACTTTGATTTTGCATACATTTTCTCAATTTCAAAGTCTTAATCCTTAAAAACGCTTGTTTACGATGCGCTATCGGCCCTATTGATCAATATTCCAAATCAGCGGTCCTTTTCTAGTAATTTTCGTTTTTCACATTGTCGCCCTTTTGGGCCCTAAGAGCTACATAAATCGAGTGGTCGATACTCTCCCTATAAAGGTACTCAAGGTTGCAGCCCACAGAGTCTCCATATACTGAGAGTAAGACTGTCGTGCTAAGGAAGAACGCCGTATGAGCCTTCAGACGTTACCAAGTTTCCTTCGATTGAAACCGAATTTACTGGGGCAAATTGCGGACATTATTTTCCAAAATTTTCAGACAATTTTGTATGTTTTTCCACTTTGTCTTTTGTCTACTTTGTCTTATGTTGTCTTTTTTGTGCGACAATTTCGTTGTGTGAGCGTGTCCCAGTTCTCAGATCTTCCATGCCAAAACTCACTGTAATTTTTCCGCGTCTCAGCCTAAATATTCTAAAAGGGTCTAACGTGGTCATAGGTTGGATTGAATAAAAAGGTATGATTTGAAAATTTGCAACTACGCTCGTAACTTCGTCCAGGGACTCAGCGAGGACCAAGTTTGATTTTGCTGGCAAAATTGAAGGCTGATTTGTGCGCAAGCAAGTTTTCTCAACTTTTCATAACTTTCCTATCAGTGGAGCGGTGGAGATAGATCATTTCCAAAAGATACATTGGCACCGTTCGTAACACATGTTTTTGATTTACTAAGTGGGCATCGGAACGGTGAGACCCGAGAACTTTTCGCCCCGTTTTTAGGAAGCCAAGGGTTGAAATAAGGCAGTCCGCATACACAAGTTTTTATCAGCCTTAAGCTATCTGTTGGTCAAAAAAGACTATCTGTAGCGCATGCCGTGGCATCAATGTCAAGAATTAGTATTGCAAAATAAGTGAATAATTGGGATTTACTTTTTTTTCTTCTTTTTTTTTTTGAACGTTTGACTCATCAGTTATAAGTATTTAATAAATATGAAAGATTGATTGAGCTATCTAAAATCTTATTTTGCCCGAAATCTGTTTCGTATTAATATTTTGAATTTTTGGAATTCTAATTATAAAAACAAGCAAAAATATTTTCGTGAATATATTCTATATTTTGGAGCCTGTCAGTAAGTGTTCGTCGTCTTCACAATATTTTCCCTTCAGTTAGAATTAAGCACGGCAGTTAGAGAAGCTTTTTTTTTACAGTGGTTCTTAAAAGTTCCCCAGAGGCTCCGCGTAAGGAAAGGGGAGGGAGGCAAACGCCTGCTGTGGCTGTGACGAGTGGCGTTATAAGGACTGTTCGAGACTGGCGCCCCTTCAATTGAGGCGCTAGGCAAAAGTGAGCTCTTTGAAGGTGTATTAGTGGTATCAGCACGTTGGAATTACAGTATCATTCAGTCCTTCACTGGAAAAAAAACACATTGGATCTAGAGTCCAGACTCTTAAAAACACCGACAAGAAAAAGTACTCTTGATTCAATCAGAATCTAGCTTAAATCAAGAACCAAGCCTCTTAATTTAAGCGGATTTCGTTTTGATTCAAGCAAAAATCCGATTGAATCAAGAGTATTTTTTTTGTCAATGTTTTCAAGAGTCTGGACTCTAGATCCAATGTGGTTTTCTCCAGTGTTTTCGAGTATTGGTATGGTATGGTATGCACTACCGATTACGATGGAGATGTATAACGAAAAATGTCTTTATTCTAATGTGATTTTTTATCTCACGAAGAATTTGTACATGAGGTCATGTTAGTTCGTTTAGGTTTGATCCAAGAGTTCGATATTATATCGAATGACGTATACACAGGAAAAAAACACATTGGATCTAGAGTCCAGACTCTTGAAAAAATTGACATGAAAATGGACTCTTGATTCAATCAGATTTAAGCTTAAATCAAAAGGAAATCCGCTGAAATTAAGAGGCTTGGTTGTTGATTTAAGCTCTAATCTGATTGAATCAAGAATATTTTTCCTTGTCGATGTTTTTAAGAGTCTGGACTCTAGATCCAATGTGTTTCTTTTTCAGTGATAGTCACTAAATCAGTCTATGTGGGTTTTGTGGTATCCGGCAACGTAGAAAGATCCGAAGAAAAGATCAAACCGGAGCGAGGGCAGGGAGCTAAGCGTGAGTCCAAACAGAGGTCTGTTGACTCAAGTCGAGTAGTCAGCTCCGGTCGGCGGGGCGGGTCGGGTTCGGGTCTGTGGCCCAAATCTTATTTGATTGTTGAATCAACAGAAACGCCACCGAAACAACCCTCGTCATCGCGCTGAGCTGAGATTACTTTTCCCGGACGCGATGTTTTTCTCCTATCCCGACTTATCTAGTCTTATCTACGCATCAAGCTCCGCCGGGTGGGAGTGGGAGAGATCGGACGCTCCGCGGCGCACAGTGGTTTGAGTCAACGGGTCAGTTCCGCTGGTCACAGAATCGTTTTTTGATGCTTGATTCTTGTAGATTCATAAATGGACGTATTTCTACCAAACAGACCTATGTGGAGATGAGAAATATGGGGTGTGCCCGTTAGTTCTCTGGCCGTAAGAGTGAATGGGAATAATAAAGCGCCAGTGACGTCAGCGGCAATGATAGTGCGCTCGAGCGAGGGGGAGATCGTCGTAGGGGCGCTTTAACTCGTGAGCCCTGTCCACAAAGTTCTCTTGCCATGCCCGCGGCTCATGAGTTCCGCATTCAGTTGGCACATGGGTCTGTTTGGTAGAATGTAAAATCCCGCTTTTCCAATTCTTCAAAAGGAATCACGCCCACTTTTACATTGCTTCTTATGCAGCTTCGACGAGCACACCCCATATTTCTCACCTCCACATAGGTCTGTTTGGTAGAAATACGTCCAAATAATAATAAGATCCGTTCAAACAGCAATGTTCTAAATTCAGTATTAATCAGGATATCGCCCTTTTAAACGCTTTTAACTCCATTCATACAAAACTTTGAGGCTCTGAAATTGGTTTCATTGGTTTCCTCGTGAATTTTCTTCTAGAAGCGCCCCTTGAAATTTAGAATGTGACAAATTAAACATTAAAATATGCAGTGTTAGTCAAACATTTCATGTACGACCTCTCTAATGGGTCAGTTGTGCTGGTCACAGAATCGTGTTTTGATACTGGATTCTTGCGTTACAGCTATAAATCATAAGATCGGTCCAAACAGCAACTCTCTACGTTCAGTATTAACCGAGGTATCGCCGTTTGAAAACTAAGTCGGGTTTTTGACGTCATCCACCACTGTAGTGACACCCTTGGTTTCTTCCACCTTGCTTTCATCAGTCAGTGTGATGCACATTTTGCACTGGTTACCAACGCGAAACTCGAATGAAAGCAAGGTGGAAGAAACCAATGGTGTCACTACCGCGGTGGATGACCTCAAAAACCCGACTTTGTAAAGGGCGATATCTTGATTACTACTGAATGCAGAAAGTTGCTGTTTGGACGGATCTTATTATTCTTGCTAATCTACAAGAATCAAGCATCAAAAAACGATTCTGTGACCAGCGCAACTGACCCATTAGAGAGGTCGTACATGAAAGTTTTGACTAAAACTGCAAATTTCACTGTTTAAATCGTCACATTTTAAATTTCAAGGGGCGCTCCTAGAAGAAAATTTCACGAGGAAACAATTGAAACCACTTTCAGAGCCTCAAAGTTTTGTATGAATGGAGTTTGTGGAGTTTGTTGTTTGTATTAGCGTTTAAAATGACCAAAGTTTGTCCGACTTTTCCTGTTGACTCGATCCACTGTGCGGCTCCAAGAAAAATGATCCCTTGCGGATTACATCCTGCATTTAGTCAGATCGCAAATTAATCTCGTCTCTGGATGCTGGGCAACCGCCTCGTTTTTCTCGCATGGACCCTCGCGGAGTTTTCAACATGGTGTCTAGGACCGGAAATAAGCGGGATTCATCAGGGAATGAAAAATCAGTGGTCCCAGTCCATGCCCGTCAAAAGTTCCCAGATTCGGAACTTTTTTTTTCCAATTTCTCCCACTCCATGACTAAGAGTCCAGACTCTTAAAAACATCGACAAGAAAAAATACTCTTGATTCAATCGGATTTTTGCTTAAATCAAGAACCAAGCCTCTTAATTTGAGCGTATTTCCTTTGATTTAAGCAAAAATCTGATGGAATCAAGATTATTTTTTCTTGTCAATGTTTTCAAGAGTCTGAACTCTAGATCCAATGTGTGTTTTTTTTTTTCCAGTGTGGCCACAATTTTTTTTCGTTTTTCTTTCGACGAACAACTTTTTTGCGTCGAAGGTTTATCGATGCCCTTAATGATAATATCCCGATCCAAACCGCGAGTTACGCCTACTTGCCTTCCTTTCCGCAGCCAGATTCGCGTCGATTATCGGAGTCTCGCGAGAATGACGTCATTTCCGAGGATGGCGCGATGAATTCTTCGAACGTAATCTTCCGGATGGTTACTACCTCTCAGGTGCTTTACATAAGGAACCATATTTTGACCCATTTAAATTGACTTTCCAGGAACACTTTGTCTTGCTCAGCCCAGCGGCGTATTTGCTAAGCGCGAGTTTCAGCTTCTGGATTTCAGTGGCGCCAACCACCGAGCAATTTTGCCATATTTCCGTTAAAATCTCCTCCGGGGGGGGGGGGGGGGGTATTCACATTATTTAGTTTACTGTAAAACACTATCTTTTCAGTATTGAAAAATATGAAAATTTAATAATTTTGGCAAATAAAGCATTATCAAATATAGCCCCTACCTATAAAAGTAACCAGTTTACTAAAGTTTTAGACTAAATAAAATACAATTTAAATGGAGGGGGGGGGCATGTAACCTGACTTTATTAAAAGTTCACCGTTTTGTATCACAAAAGAACATATCTTCATTTGAACGTTGCAAACTTTCTCCTCGCAAATTGCATTTTAGAGAGAATCTTTTCTAACTAAATCTTTCATTGAATTTTTCCTCAGATTTTGTACAAAAATTAGATATATTTTGAATAAAAATTGCTCAGGTTCATTTTTGTTGCATTAATTATTTGTTTGAAAAATTTGGCAACCTTAAAATGGAGTTTCGCTCCTTCGTCCGCAAGACAACGAATTATGAGAACTTTCTCAAATCGGCAAAATCGTAAGTGAACTTCAAATCCGAAACATAAAATGGAAGACCGGTGCCTTCCGTTTATTGTTTCTCAATTCCGTAGAATCCACGGAATGTTGAGAGAGGTGGTATGAATAATGTTGTTTCAGTCGGGAAATCATTAGATAGATGTACGATCCATGCAAAGTGAAAAGTGTGGAAAGAACAACGTACATTCAACAACAGTTCTCAAGCAGATATGCTGGGGTTTTTTTCCAACATTCTTTTTGTTAGATCCATTTCTTTTGCCTAATAAAGCCCATGCCTTTCAATTTGTATCTTCGAACCTAATGAAAATTCTTCCTTGTGTGTTTCAGGTAAGAACTTAAATACATTCCATTTCAATCAGTCAAACAACGATCGTAAGTACAAAAGAAAATAATTTTTTTTTCATCGCGTTTTGATCTCGTAATGCCTACCGGTATGACCGTTTTCGTAGATACATCAAACATAAAGCTGCGCCACTCGCGGAGAACAAAGGTTGTTTGATTTTGAATTGAAAACAATGAGAAGGTTTGAAAGCAGCGAGCAGTCGTTCATTTCGCACAATATGCGTCGTAAGAAACCATAGAAATCGATTTTCTTCGTCCTTACCTAAATTTCGCTCATGATGGCTGATGGGCTGCGAAACTAATCGATGGCGGAGCATTTGCACGATTCATACGAATTACTCGAAAGGAGTGCATGCATAGTCGTCAGTTGCTCACAATGATAACCAATCAGATACTCAAATATAAAACGTACTAAACGTGAAAAAAGGAAGAAAAATGGGTAATCAAGGCTAAAAAACAACAAAACATAATACCTGGGAAATTTGGGGGTGGTTTCAAATTAGGAAACAATAATATAAGCATAATAATAATACCATAATAAAAATCAAAATACTGATCAATCATAATTTTGATGTTCATAATTTTTTATATAATTTTGTTTCCTGGTCGAGAAAAGGGTTGAATAACCATCTCGAATCGGCCCAGGTTTTAAGTTTTCTTGTTTTTTAGCCCCGGTTTTCCGTTTTCTTGTATTTTTTAGCTAAACAATAATTTTAAAATAGTATGAAAATAACAAACCGGACGCAGCAGTTTGAAGCACGTTTATATACACACAAAATGATGCTTGCTTTTTAAACCCTGTCTTGTAACAGTCACACTTTCTATCCTTTATTTTTTAGTTATTTCCCAGTTGTTTTTGACAGGGTAAATTTTGCAAAATCCGTAGCTTTTAGTGTGGAGTCACTAAATAAATTTTCATAGCAATCAACCAAATCGCGATGAAACCTCTCAGCAGAGGACCATACTGCCGTGCTGAGGAAAAACGCCGTATGAACTTTCGATAGTTGCCAAATTTCTTCCTGTAAAACAATAATTTTTTAGCATCATTATGAGCAATTTTCTTTGAAATTTTCGGATAATTCAGATCAAATTGCGAGAAAAATTTGCTTAAAAATTCGGAGAAAAACATTGATAAGTTTCCCAGAAAATTCTAGTTTTGTTAACTGAAATTTGGCAATGTTTCGAGGCTTATACGGCGTTTTTCCTCAGTACGGCAGCAAAAGTCGCGCACCAGATGAAGAGCCGCCTCCAGCTAATCAACAGTGGCGAGGCTTGAATGATCGATTATCGATTTTTCCCCATTTGAAGCTATGGTAAAGAATCGATTACTAAGGTGTTCGTTACGAACACCCTGATTATCGATCCTTTTCCATAGGTTTAAAAGGCAGCTCAATCGATGTACCGCAAAGCACGCCACGCCACTGCTAATCAAACACTCGCTACGCGGAAGGAAGTCACGTACTTCAACCGAACAGTGACGTCATTATATTTCAGCCTATTCCAATTAATCCGCCTTTTATTAAAAGAAATTCAATCTGCGGGATTCCACCGCTCAGGGGGCCGGATCGCTAACTTTTTACGCAGTGACTGAGAGGAGCACAAAGCAGCAAACATGACCTGCGTTTGAAAGGTTAACTTCTAATTAGAATTCGCAGACGAAACAGGATTTACAGTTGGGACCTCATTTACGACCTTGTTTGATTCTGCCGCGCTAAGAACGCCGTATGAGCCTTCAAACGTTGTCAAATTTCCTTTGATAAAGTACGACTTTTCAGGGAAGTCTGTGAATATTTTTCTTCCACTTTTGCAGAGAATGGGTCTGTTGCGCGCAAGAGATACAGCCAAATAAACATACTCTTCACGGTTAAAATCGCACAAAAATCAAGTTGGGAATTTGAAAAAAAAGTCTGAAATCCACTCCTTAGCGTGCAATCTGCGTACTTTATAACACGTTTTTCAAGTTTTCCGCGTCTGACGAGCAGTTTTTCTCAGTTACCGCCGCGCCGACCAGGTTTGCACAGGCAGAGTAGTAAGAAAAATTAACCAGAGTAAACAAATGATTTCACTAACTTTTTCTTTTCTGTACAATTTCCATAGTTTTCAGACGTTTCTTTCCTTTTTCTTTTCTTAATTTGCCCAAAAAGGAGCTTTGAATCAATTGAAATCTTCGCAAGGAGAATTTATAACAATTCGCGAGATTGTTCGTTCATTTAGGTTAGGTCTCCCTTCGGGCAAACCTGCCTGCCGGCCACCAAGAAAAACTGCCCGCATACGCGGTAAATTTGAAAAAGCGTGTTATAAACTACGCAGATTGCGTGCTAAGGAATGAATTTCAGACATTTTTATGTGCCTATCGTGATTTTAGAGCAAATTCACTCGTAGAAAGTGTATTCAGTTGGCTGTGTGTCTTTGCGTGCAACAGATCCTTCTATTCGCAATTAGATCCGAATCATCCGAAAATTTCAAGAGAAAATATTGATGACTCTTCTTAAATATATGTATTTAGTAGGAGGAAAGCAGTGTTCCCATCTTCCGAAACAAGCTCCAAATTCTGGAAGTTTTGAGATTTTCCTAAATTTTTTCCGGAACTTTTATAATTCCCGAAAGTTCCGATCGGACATCATTCCGGAATTTTCTGGAACTTTCTCCGAACTTTTGAAAAATCTAAAAGGAATCCCAGAACTTTTGACGGTCATAGAGGGTCATAACAACAGGTACCTCAAATTTCCACCAACTATGATAATGAAGTGGCCTGTGGGTGGCAGAGGAGGAGATTCCCGGTTCCTTAGCCAGATTCCCTGATTTTTCCCTAACATTTTTCACAGTGCTTCCATTTCCCGAACAGTTCTAGTTCCAGATTCCGGAACTTTTGAAATTCCCGAAATTTTCCGGATCTATCATATTTTCCGGAACTTTTGAAAAAATCTAAAAGGAATCCCGGAACTTCTGACGGTCATGGAGTGGGAGAAATCGGAACAAAAAAGTTCCGAATCCGGAACTTCTGACGGACTTGGAATGGGAGCTTTGGAAATTTGGCAACTCTCGAATGTTCATACGGCGTCCTTCCTTAGCACGGCGGAATTTGTCAGATTCCATCCCGACCCTTGATCCCTCTGCAGTTGCATTACTCCCACGCCTAACAGTGGCGGGAGTATTTGGCGAGAAGCGAACGAGTGAATTCAAAACCAAGGTATTTTCAAGCACTAATTTCCGGAGTTGAGTTCATGCGAAGTGCCGCTGCGGCGTCGCTTGTTTTTCGGCGGAATCGGAAATGCCTTTGACATTTATTCGCGCTGCAACCGGGATGACGTAAGATTATTACTTTCCGATTCTCAGATGTCGTAAACCATGTTCGTGGACCTTTTGTAACTGCATTAATTCCGTATTCGGGATTTGCCGGAACGTTACTGCGGTCCTTGTAAGATTTGTCCCTTTGTACCTAGAGATGTGTGCTGCAAAACGATTTGATTCAATTTGGGATTAAGGGAATGAAAGGGGACTGAAGTCGGGATGAACCCAGTGGCGTGGCGTGCTTTGCGATATATCGATTGATCTGCCATTTAAATCTATGAAAAAGGATCGATTATCGAGGTGTTCGCAGCAAACACCCTAGCAAAACACTCCGTAACTCCGTTAGCAAAGCACTCCGTAGTGCATTCCGTAAATTAAAGATTATCAGTGAGCAAGAAATCGTGAAGTTGAGGAAATTCAGGATTATTTTGAGGTTAGGTCACGGAGCCTTTAGCGCGCAAAAGGACAGTCAACATAGGAACTCAAATTATCCGGAATCATATCAATCTACCATTACAATCTTTACGACCCATCATTTGTGAATCACGTGATTGACTTACTTTTTCCATGAATTTACTCATTATTGCGGATTTACATTCACTCACATACGAGTTCATTCTTGGCCTTGTTGGTTTGATTTTGGAATTTTAAGATTGGCAGCACCTTTCCTCTAGTTTTTTGCGTGTTATACGTTTAGCAGTCCACTTGAGCCATGAGAGCTCCATATTTCGTTCTCTCTAGAGCACCTTTGAAGGGAGAGTATGGACAACTCAATTTATGTAGCTCTTCGGGCCCAAAAGGGCGACAATTAGTAAAACGAAAATCCCTGAAAAAGTGCCACTGCCAACCATTTTTGATCAGTGTACCTACTCTCGGAGTATAAATTAGTACCACTGGATAATGGAGATGTTGCATGTGTGAAGAATTTGCGATTTGAATGTTGATTCTTATGTAAAAGTTTGCAAGAAACACGATGGTTTTCTCTGATTTCAACTCCCAAGTTCAAAAAAAGCTCTCAAGTTGAGGCCGATACGGAGGAGATATCCCACGCTATCTTGAGAGTCCACCTCTACATCAAGACAAACTCTCCATGCAAAGATAGGAGGCAAATACATTGACAGGGCAGCCTCTTTATTTGGGTACTCCAAAACTGAAAACACTGCATCACTGCTAATGTATTTGCTCCCTATCTTTGTATGGAGAGTTTGTCTTGATGTTGAGGTGTACTCTCAGGATAGGGTGGGAATATCCCCTCCATTTCGGCCTCAACTTGAGAGCTTTTTTGGGCTGGGAGAGCTGATTTCAGAGAAAACCAGTGGCACCATCGTGTTTCTCGCCAACTTTTACATAAGAATCAATAGTCAAATCGCAAATTCCTCACACATGCAACATCTCCATTCGAGTTCATAGGTAGGCTGCCTTTTTGGGTCCCAAGAGCTACATGACCTGATCAAACGTACCCTCCAAATTTTCGAGTTGTCCATGCTCTCCCTATAAAGGTACTCTAGTTCTCTTCGTACTCTTTCCATGTAGGTACTCAAATGAGAATACACTGAAAGACGAAGCACCCCGTTTTTCGCCGAACACCGCTCGATCCGAGGCGGGCGGGCGGCAACGAGGGAAAAAGAAATAATGGGGACTAATTCAGAGAGCGCGGAGCGACGACGCGACGGGGTCGGGAAAGTTCGACCCCGACAACGGGGGGAAGGGGGGGGCGCAGACGGGTTGCAGATCCGCGGAGGTGAAGGCGCGTCGCACGATCACGAGCACCGGGCGCCACACGCTCTTAATTGGCCGCCGGGACAAACTGAGAGCGGCGGAAAAACGACTCATTAAAATACCATTCGCACGGTCGGGGGGGGGGGGGGGGGGGGCGGCGAGCGGAAAAAGTTAAACGCTATCAAAGTCACGTTAAAAAGTCGCAGCCGTGCCCGCGCCCGACAATTAACGGAGGATTGTCCGGAATGCGCTCTCACGACCGGGAAGGGGCAGGGCGACGATGGGGCGTTTTGCCGCATTGAGTATGAACACCGTATGAGCCATCCGATGTTGCTACATTTTCTTCAATGAAAAACGTATTCAAAAGCCACTAGAGAGTAGAGTCCCTTTATACTGAGAGTCAAGACAATGTGAATCCATTTCTGATTGGTTACCGTATTCGAGGGATCCACAGTGTCACAAACGGAAATAAAGATTACATTTTCACCGATTGCAAAGATTATAATGTAGAATGGACCGGAAATTACGGGTTCGACAAGGAACAAACGGAATGAGAGAAGTAACGGAGAAAGGAATTCGAGAACGAGCCGATCAAAGATTACGAAAAACTGCCAATTTGTGTAATCTTTATTCCCGTTTGTGACTCCATGAGGGGGTTTGTCTTGACTCTCAGTATAAAGGGACTCTACTAGAGAGTAGAGTTCCTTTACAGAGAGAGTTGAGACAACGCGGCTTATGGATGTCATAAACGGGAATAAAGATCACACAAATCGGACGTTTTTTGTAATCTTCGTTCAACTCATTCCCGAATTCCTGTCTCCGTTCCCTCTCTCATTTCATTTGTTCCTTGCTGTACCCCCATTCCCCGGTCCATTCCAGTTCATAATCTTTGCAATCGATGAAGATGTAATTTTTATTTCCGTTTGTGACGCTGTGAAGGCCTAGAATACGGGAATCAATCAGAAATAGACTTGCATTGTCTTCACTCCCAGTATGAAGGGACTGTACTAGAGAGGATAAGAAATTAAGAACCACGGCTTTCGCAAAATTTAAAATAATTTTTTTACAAACTCATTTCTCTCCCGTAAAAACGTGAATATTTTTCAAAAATTTATTTCACATTTTATAAATCGATCTTTTCGGTTTTTGAAAGTTAAGGTTCTGTACTAATCACTATTTTGTTCAAAGGAAATTGGCAACGTCCAAATATTCGCACGGTGTTTTCCCTCGTAGCGTAGCATTGCGGATGAGAAGAGATAGAAGAATAAAATCATAGATTCTGCCCGGAAAGCGTTGTACATATATGAAACGAATGTGTGAAACTCTCCAGGTGTTTTTTACCGCTGTTAATGGACAGGTTCCGGCGAAAACTGACCCTCCGAGGGATTCTACGGCAACTTGCACTATATTTTGCGAGTCCATGATTTCTACTGAAGTACCATTGAATGTTTTTCCTGGGCACCAGTCTTTACTCTCAGTATGAAGGGACAGTACCAGAGAGGATGAGAAATTAAGAACCACGGCTTTCGCAAAATTTAAAATAAATTTTATACAAACTCATTTCTCTCCCGTAAAAACGTGAATATTTTTCAAAAATTCATTTCACATTTTATAAATCGATTTTTTCGGTTTGTGAAAGTTTAGGTTCGGTAGAGTACCTTTATAGACAGAGTATGGCCATTTCTGTTCCGGTTTTTCATTGGTCGCGAGCGAATAGGCTGACACGATGCTCTTAGGGAGGGCCGTAAATAAACAAAGAAGATGGCTGTTATCAGCAAGTAAGATTAAGGTTATGCACATCTTACATCCTCCTGTGATAAAGGTGAAAGGCGATTTAACAATGTTTTCGTGTTTTTTTCGTGTGTTATTCGTAGATATGCTAGTTTAAATTGTTACTGCCGTATAATTGAAATTTTTGTCAAATTTAGCTTCTTATCGATGTAACGGTGAGTCGCCATCTTGTTTGTTTATTTACGGCCCTAAGAGCATCATGAAGCCTAAAAACTCGTTGACCAATCAAAAAGCGGAACAGTTTTCCTGTAGTAAAAAGATACGAATGGCCATACTCTGTCTATAAAGGTACTTACTCTAAGGTTCGGTACTAGTCACTATTTTCTTCAAAGGAAATTGGCAACGTCCAAATATACGCACGGTGTTTTCCCTCGTAGCGTAGCATTGCGGATGAGAAGAGATAGAAGAACAATCATAGATTCTGCCCGGAAAGCGTTGTATGAAACGAATGTGTGAAACTCTCCAGGTGTTTTTTACCGCTGTTTATGGACAGGGTCCCCCGAAAACTGACCCTCCGACGGATTTTACAGCAACTTGCTCTATATTTTGAGAGTCCATGATTTCTACTGAAGTACCATTGAATGTTTTTCCTGGGCACCAGAATTCGAGGAAGAAACTTAGAACCTCAAAAAAATTTACCCGAGATTGAATCTTGCACTTTCTGTTTTACTTCCCGTACTAACCAAATTTACTCGTCGAAATTTCTCTCCGTGTAGTTGTTGATTGTTTCATTGATTGATTGTTCCCAAAAAATGTAAAACGGCGTTTGCGGCGTTTTTGCGTCGTACGGCAGATGGGCAAATCCTGACGACTGCGCGCATGTAATGGTATTTTTCGCGATTCCCTCCCAAGTTTCGGAGACCATCACTCATTAAGGTTAGTTTTAGCACATGGAATTCCACGCTCGGAAGGAGGCGGATTTCGCCATAATTGAGAGCAGATATCATTAGGAACGTCGCCGTCAACGCGACCATCTCGCGCGCGACTCCGCCCAAATCGTCGCTTCTCTGGCGTAAAGACGTATCTATATTTCCACATGAGCCCCAAAAAGCGTGGATTTACATGTAAAACAGGGCTCACGTATGCATTAAGATCCGCCTTTACGTCAGAGGAGCGACGGAATTTCCCCGGGATCAAGAACCGCGTACGTCGAGGAGGGATCTCGAGGAGATACGGGGTTTTGACCGAGGTGCCAAAGCCGTGGCGTCTCATGCGGAACCGGGGCTCCGGGTCCCTGGCCCGGCCGCCGCACGGTGGATCGAGTCAATTATAAAGGTCGGACATGAAGTTTTCGACTAAAACTGCAATATTTTATGTGTATTTCGTCACTTTTTAAACTTTAAGGGGTACTGATAGAAGAAAATTTCACGAGGAAACAAATGGAGCCACTTTTAGAACCTCAAATTTTTGTTTAAACGGAGTTATAAGCGTTTAAAGTTTCAGAATTTTGTCCGACCTCTCTCATTGACTCGGTCCACTGTGCGCCGCCGCCGCTCAGGATCAATTAAATTAGTGAGCTCCTCTGCGGGGACAGAAATCACGCCAAATGCGAGCCGTCGAGTGTAAACTGCGGTGATGCACAACCGGAAACCCCAGTCCGAATCCTAATCGATGCTCCTCGTGGAGTCATGCGCCGTCCCCGTCTTATGAATCGCTAGAACGCCGTCGTACGCGTATTTGGATGTTTCTCTCTTCCGTTTTTCAAAGCGCCTTCAAATATCAATGAGACTCCGCAACACACCGGACCTTGAATAGTGGTATCACAGAAACTAGCCTGAGTCGTATGGTGTTTCTCACTTCCGTTTTTCAAAGTGCCTTCAAATATCGATGATACTCCGCAACACACCGGAGCTCGAATAGTGGTATCACAGAAACTAGCCTGTGTCATATGGTGTTTTCTCTTCCGTTTTTCAAAACGCCTTCAACTATCGATGATACTCCGTAACATACCGGAGCTCGAATAGTGGTATCACAGAAACATAGCTTGTGTAATGTGGAGTGCAAGAGCGCCGCATACGTACTCGAACGTTTCTCTCCTCCGTTTTTTCAAAGTGCCTTCAAGTATCGATGATACTCCGCAACACAATGGAGCTCGATAAGTGGTATCACAGAAACTAGCTTGTGCCATATGGAGTGCAAGATCGCCGTATACATATTCTAATGTTTCTCTCCTCTGTATTCCAAAGCGCCTTCAAATATCTATGACACTTTGCTATACACCGAAGCTTGAATAATGGTATCACAGAAACTATCTTGTTTCATGTGGAATGCAAGAACACGGTACTTGAATTGAAAGCGTCGCCGTCTCAATGTCATCATTTACCAAGTGGGTAATACTAGCTGGAGTAACGATTTCAAGCTAAATGACTTCCGAAAGGACATTTTCAGTGCCAATCGTCGATTCTAACGAACAGGTTCGGCGAACGCTAGTTCGATACTTCTGTTTTAGAATGAAACGAATTCATTCAAAGTTTGGAATCACCACACAGTGGAGCGAGTCAATAAGAGAGATCAGATATGATTTTTTTCACTAAGGCTATAAGTTTATTTGTTCAGTTTGTGAAATTTTACATTTGGAGGGGTGCCCTTTGAAGTAAATTTTATGAGAAAACCAACGGGACCATTTTTAAGACCTCCACGTTTTGTAATAACGGAGTTACGAGTTTCTAAAGTTTTCGAATTTCGTCCGACCTCTCCGATCGGCTCGTTCCATCCTGCGCCGTTGAGTTTCGAACAAGGGCGGGTGCTTTACGTTGAATTCGATCCGATTCCAGGGAAACTGTCGGCCGCGGTCAGCAGAGGAACTCGAAACCGGGCGAAAGAGGAATAACCGGCTAAGCGTTTGGCTACCGGAGCGTGTCCGCACGTCGCTCGTGTCATCAGGATAAAATTTACGATGCGTTATTTTCTATTCGGTTGGACTTCCGCGCTAAAAGCTGCTTTCTGCCGCCGCGCGATGCGGCGAGCGGAAAGTTGTGTTCGCGTCCTGTCCGAATTGCGCGCAAAAGGTCGCGCGGCGATGTCAGGCTCACGGTCCAGCCCTCGCACATCGATAAAGGAACCGGAGAAACGTGTATCTCCGTTTCCGACCAGAGGCGGATCTAGCAATCTGGCAACACCGAGTTTCCTCCATTTAACCTATGTTAAATAATCGATTCTCGTCGGAACACCTAGCCCGTCCATGAATCGATACATATTTCCATTGGTATAAATAGAGAAAAACGATGTTGCCAATGTTTCCGACCGCACAAACTTCTCGTCGTGAATAAACAAAATATACAAAAATACGGGATGCTTAGGTCCTTTGCGAGGAAATAGACAAACTGGGAGACTATTCGGCAACGACCGAATGTTCAAACTGCGTTTTTCCACAGCAAGGGCCTAGCAGGCGTTGAACGTAGGGTTTGACACCGCTGTCGTGCTATCTGCATGTCCGTAGGCCAAGGATTTAGCGCGAGAAATATGTCAGGACGCAGCGCGGAGAACGTAAGCCCTAATTGTTCTCGTGTTTAGCGGTGGCTCGTGGCTCGAGGACACGCTCTGTCGTGCCAAGGAAGAACACCGTATGAGCCTTCAGACGTTGCCAAGTCTCCTCCTACAAAACCCGAATTTACTGAGGAAATTGCGAATATTATTCGTCAAAATTTTCAGGCAATTTTGTCCGCAATTTAATCTAAACTATCTGGAAATTTCAAGGACAAATATGCATGAATTTCGTCAAAAATACCGGATTAATCGAGTGAAATTAGGCAACTCCCGAAGGTTTATACGGTGTTTTTTCTTAGCCTGGCAGTCCTCCACTCCCTTGTCACCGGGAGTGAAGAATGTCTCAACCTGTCAGCCAATTCTTACCCGAGGCGCAGCTCGCAACATGCAAGTTTTTCCTCATCGTCTCGCCAGACCGCAATCCTCCCGCTCAAATCGTTTCCCTTCCCCGCATGGCGGTATGGCTGCGAAGAATATTGCGCGCTCTCGTGAGTGACAGTGTATTTTGACGGTGAAGCTCCTACTATGGGCCTGTTGCGAACTTCAGCGTTCGAGCTATATTATTGCGACATTTTTATGTCGATGAAAACCATTATATCGTATAGTAAGTTGGAAAATATGTTTTGCCGTGCTTGGTTACTATAGCTTTGTCTAGCGATCAATTAAGAATGACCTCACAAAGTAAGAAACAAATACAGAATCTACACGTAGCCGAAATTAATGTTGTCGGACTGCGACCTATAAAGCGCCTTCAAACATCTGGGTATACTTCATTGCAGACCGGAGAGTCAGAATAGTTATCTCTTGCGCCGTGAGGAATGTCTGTCAAGTTCAATATCTCACACGCAGCCGAAAGGTGCGAGCTGGACTGCGGCTTATAAAACGCCTTCAAACAAGTAGTGGGTATACTTCACCGCGGACCGGAGAGTCGGAATAGTTATCTCTTGCGCCGTGAGGAGTGTCCTTCAAACTCGACTTCAACTCTGGAACTACTTTCCAATGTTGCTCGGTTTCCACTCGCAAATTGAATTTTTATCTGAAAACTGTCGGACATTTCTGATCGGAATTTGTATTGATATGTTTCTACTAACTACGCACAAAAATCAGCGCTATTTTAGACAGAAATTGTGAGGTTATTTTGTAGGTAAAAATTGAACTGTCCTTGTGAAATGAAATCTGTAGCTTTGGAGTGGAAGAATGGCAAATTTAAGAACTTTTTTGCTTAAATTCAGTATTTTTTTCTTGTGTATGTGTCTCTTTCCTTTTAGTATTTCTCAATTCGTTTTTTCTTCCTTTTTAAGAATTATTAAAAGAAAAGTCTCGCCTCCACTCGCTTGTGGTTTTATTACTTGTTCAGTGTATGTGCATTTCGGACTACAAGCCCATCCTCAACACTATACCTCAAACTTCAAGGCTCACTAATTATTGTGATATCAAAATGCCTGTTACATTAGAAAAACAGTTAAACAAGACCGATCAATCGAATAAAAAGCTAACAAAGCTTAAAAGTTAGTAGTTGGTGGATGAAATATCATTCAAAATTTATTTATCAATCATATCTATCAATAAAATGCAAAATGCGTTTCTCCAATTATTTCTTTAAATTTGATTTAATTGTGTCCGTAAAACAGTTTCTCTTCTTAGCCTTTAAGAGTTTAACCAATTCAAACGAGCACTGTATTTTCAACGCTGCGATCCGTCGCGGCTCAGGACGAGGTGATAATCTATTCTTTTGTCGGCGTGTTTACATCGCGATTATTCAGCCTCGCTTTCAAAGGACTGCGAACTCTCAAACGCCGATGCACGGGCGCAAAGGCCCGGGCTCCAAATTAAAACCCCCGGCTCACGCGCTAAAATCGGGGGACAACACAACTGTCCCGTGATGGGGTCGCCCCTCCACCCCTCCCCCCCGAAGTTAAAATCAACTCGGGGCTGAAGCCAACGACCAACCGGGTAAAATATGTTCCGCTCGTGCTTTTTCAAATAGCCCTGATCCCTCCAGGGTTGTATTTCGACGCGAAATGAAATGAAGCAAAATGATGCCCGAAATCAGGAGTGCAGAAAATGATCCGACGCTCGGTGGATCAAGTCAGTGGGAGAGGTCCGACAAAATTTGGAAACTTTAAAAGCTTACAACTCCGTATTTACACAATTTTGAGGTTCAAAAAGTGGTTTCTATAATTTTCTCGTAAAATTTTCTTCAAGAGGCATCCTTAAAACTTTTAAATTTGACGGAATTAACTTCAAAATTTGCAGTTTTAGTAAAAATATTTATGTCCGAGCTTTGTGATTGACTCGATCCACTGTGTGGCGGTGGCTGCTGCCTATAATAATAAACATTGGTCTATCTAATTCCAGTGGCAATATCTACCGACATTTTGCGGGATAAGTTATGAATTATTTAGAAAACAAAGCATCTTTAGTCGGGTGGTTATTCCCATCACCACACGGAGAAAAAAACTTCGTGCGTGGGACCCGAAGTTTAGGTCATATGTATGGATCTATGAAGTTTTCGGATTGAGCATCTGAACACTTTAGGTCCAGCTGCTGAGGTTTGGATCACACATCTGAAACTTCAGTTCTTACTCTGAAGTACCTCGGTTTTCACATCCGAAAGACTTCGGTTCTCACAACTGAAGTACTTCAGATGTAACTGAAGTTTCAGATGTGTGATCCAAACCTCAGCAGCTGGACCTAAAGTGTTCAGATGCTCAATCCGGAAACTTCAGAGATCCATATGACCTAAACTTCGGGTCCCACGCACGAGGTTTTTCCCTCCGTGTATGAGGGAGAAAATGATGTACTTTAACTATAGGGTCGGTCGTGGGTCGCCGATAGATAGTCTATCACCTACCTCTTTTTTCCATCGCAACCACCCGCTTTCACCAATAGGATTCCTCCATATAGCTTTTTTCCTCTTTGTCTGTAGCTTTGTCTATCAATTTTAATAATCGGCCCGCATTTGCTTTTCGGGAAATGCAGTCCTAAGGGAGCGAAAACATCCCCAAAAGTTGGATATTTTTTTATGCAACTAGGCGACAAGGGGAGCGTGAGGTCGTTACGGGTCCGAGCGTGGCGGGGGGCGTGGACGGTATAGCATCCGTTTAGAAGACACTGCTTTGAACTTTGGTCCGAGTGCTTGACTCTGCTCCGGCTTGTATGTAAATGTGTTTGGAGGGGCGACCGCGCTGCCGGCCGGCGCCCCCCCCCCCTCCCCCCGAGTCGCCCGTTCCCTTGACCGGCTGTTTGTTCTGCTCCGTATGCAAAAATAAGGCCCGCACCGTGTGGGCCCCGACGCAAGCAATGAGATGTGGCGCGTCGCTGCATTGCCGAATTGCACTTCCACACTAAGGAAAGTTTCTGTTCGAATAGAGATGTTGCGTGTGTGAGGAATTTGCGATTTGACTTTTGATTCGCATGTAAAAGTTCGTGAGAAACACTATGGTGCCACTGGTTTTCTCGGAAATGAACGCCCAAGCTCAAGAAAAGCTCTCAAGTTAAGGCCAAAATGGAGGGAATATCCCACGCTATCCTGAGAGTCCACCTCTACATCAAGACAAACTCTCCATGCGAAGATAGGGAGCAAATACATTGACAGGGCTGCCACTTTATTTGGGGACTCCACAACTGAAAACACGGCAACCCTGCTAATGTATTTGCTCCCTATCTTTGCATGGAGCGTTTGTCTTGATGGAGAGGTGGACTCTCAGGATAGTGTGGGATATCTCCTCCATTTTGGCCTCAACTTGAGAACTTTTTTTGAGCTTGGGAGTTAATTTCAGAGAAAACCGGCGGCACCATCGTGTTTCTCGCGAACTTTTACATTAGTCAAATCGCAAATTCCTCTCACATGCAACAACTCCATTTGAAGGTGCTTCCTTTGAATATCCCTCCGATTTTTGTAAAAGTATTTTCGTTTTTATACACACATATGGACTGCATTCTGCAATTTGTAACTATAAATTCTGGCTCATCTGAAAAAAGCACTTTGTGCATAGGGAAACTAATGGCACATACGTTGTTTTTAAACCGGGCCAGAATTTATAGTTCCAAATTGCAAAATGCAGTCCATATATGAAATCCGCTTTCATGGCGCTCTTTGGCACTCTGTGACACTTAGCCGCCGAAGTCCACCACCCTCCCAAAGCCCTTCAAGGAGTTGACACTCCCTCATTTCCTCTGAAACCCTATGTAGCCACCCTTTCATTGGGCGTCCCCTTCGTTTCCTCCCCGGAGGAACCCAATGAAGCATAGTCTTCGGCAGCCTTTCCTCCGTCATCTACTTCCTACCGGCCGTACACGGTCAAAAAAAGCAGAGTTTGGAAGAGGAAAATAGGTTTTTTTTATTTATTTATTTTATTTTTTACTGTAAACGGCGCTACGGCTGTACGGGCTTAGAGAAACAAAGATCAGGAATTTGAATTACAAATGTGTGAAAAGTAAAACTGAACATTACGGCAAAAACGGCATGAGGTCGGAACGAGGTTAAAATCAATTTTTCCGAAAGCCATTATTCATCGAGACTTTACCCACCCCTAGCTGGCTATCACTGCAGCCACACAAAACGGTCATATTTCAATATCATGATCACTGTAGACACCCTGCATCCATGGCAATTCACCACGACCACTCGAGGAAAAAACTCGTCGTTGAGAAAACGAAAGCTCCAACTTTAAAACGGTCCCCAGCCGCGTTTGACTCCCTTCGAGCCGTATCGCTGGAAAACCCTTAATTTATTTCCATTCATTCGTTCATTCAAGAGCGGAAGCACTTAGGTAGGCATATGACTAGCCCCATGCTAACCGTACGCACGACATTTTTAATATATTGCTCCCGCGTGGAAAGCCCGTCCGGTCGGGGTTCCTCCCAGTGGCGTGGCGTGAATTGCGATATATCGATTGTTATGCCATTTAAACCTATGGTAAAGAATCGATAACCAAGTTGTTCGCTGCGACAGTGATCCGATGTCTAGGGATTTATCCCTAGATCTAGGGATTTTCTGGAATTTCTAGGGATCTAGGGATTTTTCAGGAAATCTAGGGATTTTTTTTGATGAGGTAAAGTAAGCAAAAATCGACTTTTGAACCTCAATTTTAGCTTCGACAATCGAAAATATTTTTTCATCTATATTTTGTAGGCCTTTTTGGCAACACTATTTTCCCCGTAAATAAGCCGGAAATTCAAACGATTGAGTCACTCGATGTACTTGACATTCAACTGCATTCAACAGTAAAAAGACAATAAGAAGAACTCAACTAATATTCTTTCATTTTATTGGTCTGGATTAGCACTGCTTTCAGAGAGCGGCAAAATTCAAACGAGCCAATCAGATTTAAATATTGCAAATCGAAATATCGAATGACGTCATGATTCTACGTTAAAAATGGCGGTTTTTTGCAAAATCTAGGGATTTTTTGGGGATATTTGAGCAAATCTGGGGATTTAGGGATTTTTAGCGAAATCTAGGGATTTTTTTTCTTCCCCGCTAGGGATTTAATATCGGAACACTGCGCTGCGAACACCCTAATTATCGATCCTTTTCCGCAGGTTTAAATGGCATAACAATCGATATATCGCAAAGCACGCTACGCCACCGGTTCCTCCGAGTGAATTTGTTTGCGTAGCTACGAGATTCAATTGTACCGATGTCTTTTTAACTGATGAGTCCGGAAAATGACCTTAATTTTTCCCGTTCACCTCTCAGTTTTCCGGGAAAGCAACTTTATCCCGGGACAATGAGCAAATCCGACACATATTTGTCGTGCATGCAATGTATTTTTATAAATTTTCCTGGACCCGTGGTAGCATGTTACTCATGTATTTTGAGCTGCTAAATCCGAATATGACCTCGGTTTCTTTCTATCACGCTTCAGATTTCCGGTAAAGCCGAGTTTTCCGAGCCTAAAATTGTGTATCGTAAAACCTTTGCCGGATCAAAGTATATTCAAAATTCATTGTATGAATGTCTCCGACATGTGATACATCGGTTCTTTGTATTTTGATCTGTTGAATTCAAATATGATCTCAGATTTTTCCGATCACCCATCATTTTTCCGGAAAAGTCGCTTTTCTTAGGAAAACGCTCTTTTCAGATATTTTTGCGATGATTTTTGTGCTCGAAGGAGTTTCAGAAATTCTCCGGTAGGTTATAACGAATTTCTAAGGTCATATTCGGGGTTTTCAGCCCAAATTACATGAGAAGCGATGTATCACACATACGGAAAATGTTTTGAATTTCCCTAGAAGTGGGAACAGTCCGGAAAAGCTTTAGGCCCGGAAAAATCGGCCCTTCTAGAAGACGGGGATTGTCAAAGATGATTGAAGGTCAAATTCAAGTTCAGTGCCTCTTAATACAGCAAGAGAGACCTAAAGAGGATCTCGGAAAATTTCTGAAACTCCCTAGAGCAGAAAAATCATTGCAAAAATATCTGAAAAGAGCTTTTTCCTAGGAAAAGCGACTTTTCCGGAAAAATGATGGGTGATCGGAAAAATCTGAGATCATATTTGAATTCAACAGATCAAAATACAAAGAACCGATGTATCACATGTCGGAGACATTCATACAATAAATTTTGAATACACTTCGATCCGGCAAAGGTTTTACAATACACAATTTTAGGCTCGGAAAACTCGGCGTTACCGGAAATCTGAAGTGTGATAGAAAGAAACCGAGGTCATATTCGGATTTAGCAGCTCAAAATACATGAGTAACATGCTACCACGGGTCCAGGAAAATTTATAAAAATACATTGCATGCACGACAAATATGTGTCGGATTTGCTCATTTTCCCAGGATAAAGTTGCTTTCCCGGAAAACTGAGAGGTGAACGGGAAAAATTAAGGTCATTTTCGGACTCATCAGTTAAAAAGACATCGGTATAATTGAATCTCGTAGCTATGAAAAATTTTACCTACATTATGCAGGGGATAGCAGTCGGAAAAACACCGAAAATGCCCCAAAATGGTCATTTTTCCGAGTAAAATCGGCTTTTCCGGAAAATTGGAGGGTGATGGAAAAAAACGGAGGCCATATTCGGATTCAGCGCCTTAAAATGCATAAAGTTCACCTAATTTTGTCCACGAGACATTTTTTTTATTTTGGTTTGTTGTACAGTATAATGAGGCATATAACGAAAGATGGACATTAGCGGTTTTCGCATGATTCGGACCACGGCCCCCCCCTGAAAAGGGGTTCAAACCTAAGGAACAAACATTTTCACCACATTAATGAGTGTGTCTGACCTCCGAGAGTATTTTAACCCAAAAATCTCAAAATTGAAAAAAATGGACATTAGCGGTTTTCGCACGAGCCGATTCAATTTAACCCGCAGAAGATGAATTCGTGCCACCGCACGATGGAACGAGATAATGGGAGAAGTCGGACTAAATGTTGAAACTTCAAAAGCTCACAACTCCATCATTACGAAATGTAGATGGCTTTAAAGCCGAATCATTGGTTTTCTCGTCAAAACTTAAGTAAGAAGCCCTCAAACTTTAAATTCTCACAAAATAAACATTTAAATTTGGAGTTTTAGTAAAACAATTCATTTCCGACCTCTCTGATTGACTCGATCCACTGTGCGCAGTGTGCGCCGTTGGATGGGTCGTCGGCGAAAAAAAATTATTACTAAGAGTTTTCCCACGGAGGGAATTCATAAAAGAAAGTTACGACACCTATGTAAACATTTCAAAGTTTTATTTAGTTTTAGTTAAAGTTTTATCAGGTCGGTTTCATCTCCTACGATTTGATCAAGTACGGGTTTTAATATGTGATTTTTGTAGCTTATTTTTCAAACTTTTTATTTTTCGGTCGTCAATGATCTGGGAAACCAGATCGAAACGTCCCGAGTTGTTTTTGTAATTCTAGCCTCACTGATTTTGTTTTGTTTATTGTGTCATGTATGTCGGTAGTCGGGAGACCATAGTTTCTAAGTTTTATTCTTGTACACATATCGATATAGCCGAAGTGCAAAACCGTGTATCCCCGAATGCCACGTTTCAGACTTCTTGTCATACTTTATTTTATCTTTAGAAAACTATTCAACGTATTTTTCTTCTTTATCCATTAAATATTCTGTGCAATTTTTGTACAGTGAAAATTTGGCTCGTCTCTCTTCGAAAAAATAAGAAGGCGCGGAAATTCTGAAACATCGCGATGAAGATACATGACTTTGATCTTCGACCATCGACATTGCATTTATTTTAACCAAATGTCTAACTTGGCAACGTCCGAATATTCATACGGCATTTTTCTTTATCACGGCAGTATGTTCCCGACTGAGCACGTCGTCACCGTGACAGCTCCTCGCATCTCAAGCGCCTGCACGGAGCTTTCCCGAGGTGCACACTGCCGTGCTGCGGAAAAGAGCCGTAAGTGCATTCTGGGATGAGCCTCGAGACACATAAGAGCATATGCTAACCGTGGCTCATCATAGAACTTCACTTACGGTTTTCTTCCGTAGCACGGCAACTCTCTGCAC
This sequence comes from Bemisia tabaci, assembly GCF_918797505.1. NCBI lineage: Eukaryota > Metazoa > Arthropoda > Insecta > Hemiptera > Aleyrodidae > Bemisia > Bemisia tabaci. The sequence continues at coordinate 25,127,109 of NC_092800.1, read as the reverse complement.
ACACGCATACGCCGCGTTTTCGGTCCTTTACTTCGCCTTTGTCCTCCCCCCCCCCCTCCGCCCTGCCTCCTCGAATCAAATTGCAGCTCACTCAACCGAAACAGGCAAATTAAAACAGATGTCAAACGGTCCATACTACGAAGCAGAAACTTCTGACAGTGTTGCCGTTTTTGTCCCGCAAGAACTTGAATCTGTTTAATATGCGTGCCAGCAGCGTCTACATTATCTTACGGTTTTGCGTTGCGGAAGTCGGGGTGGGTATTCTTTTGAACAACGGGGAAAAATTGGAGGGAATGGAGATGTGGCTCGGGATGAGCCTCGAGACACATAAGAGAATGTGTTAACCGTGGCTCATCATAGAAATTCACTTACGGGTTTCTCCTGTAGCACGGCAACTCTCTGCACACACGCATACGCCGCGTTTTCGGTCCTTTACTTCGCCTTTGTCCTCGCCCCTCCCTCCACCCTGCCTCCTCGAATCAAATTGCAGCTCACTCAACCGAAACAGGCAAATTAAAACAGATGTCAAACGGTCCATACTACGAAGCAGAAACTTCTAACAGTGTTGCCGTTTTTGTCCCGCAAGAACTTGAATCTGTTTAATATGCGTGCCAGCAGCGTCTACATTATCTTATGGTTTTGCGTTGCTGAAGTCGGAGTGGGTATTCTTCTGAACAACGGGAAAAATTGGAGGGAATTCAAGGGATGCCAGGTGAAATTTCAGGGCTCAGGGCGTTACAACTGGAGCCAAGTCAATCCCTCCCATGTTCGGCTGTGTTATTCACTTGGCCCTAGAAGCATACCTACAATCTGGCCCGTGGGAAAATAACTACAACTAAGAGAATAAAAACAAATAAAATATTGGAACTGAGCAAGGGTCAGGACGCGCGTTGATGACGGCGCAGAGATACAACTATTCGTACTTGATGGATGCCCTTGTTGCGTGTGCAAAATTGAAGGCGCGCTGGCGAGCGGCGGGCATGCGCAATGTTCTGCTTTATGCCGCCTGTTAGGTGTCGTTTTGATTCGTTCAACGCACAAGTGTACATCTGAAGTAAGAATCCGCTCATTTCCAGTATGACCTTGATTCATATTTTGTGTCAAAAATTGTGGGATCAAATCCTGCGAAAAGTGTTAGGTATTTTATGTGCTCATTTATCAAGTGAGTTGATGTTACTGCGAGCTATGTTCTATTGTTTTTAACGAAACGACACATCCAACCTTTATCGAATACGGCTCATTTTGATCGTCACGTTTTAATCGTGGAAACATAGCTCAACACCCGCCGGCGACCAGAACGTTTTCATATTTCTACTCCTACCTAGGGGCGTCGGGGGGGGGGGGGGGGGCACCTCCGGAAGCCGATAGACGCTTTTGTCTACGGGGAAGGATAGGCGTCAAGTGGCTTGGAACTCGACTGCAAACACACACACCCGCGGCGCGGCCGGGAGCTGAAATTAAAGGCACTTCTCCCTCCCGGCATGCGCCGCTTCAGTTTCTCTCCCCCTCCCCCTCCCCGCCGCGATCCTAGATTGCCGGAAACCAATATTTATAACGCGACCTACTTAGCGGGGGCACCGAGTGGCTCTTAACATCACGGCTCCTATTCCGCGGGTCGGGCGCCAGGGTTGCAGGTTACAGGTATCGAGGAAAAACGAGGGATGTTGGGCAATTATGAGTAATCTTGAAATTTCCAAAGAATCCTGGCTCCGTATACCCAAAATTTACATATTTTAAATGAGGAAAATTGAGAGAATGGCTCTTTTGAATATGGGCGACTAGAACTGCAGTACTGCTGTTACGAAAAATGCCTCTAGTCCCGTATGCACGTACTCGCTGTTACAAAAAAACACATTGGTTCTAGAGTCCTTACTCTTGAAAACATCGACAAGAAAAAATGCTCTTGATTCAATCAGATTCAAGCCTCTTAATTTGAGCGGATTTCCTTTTGATTTAAGCTTAAATCTGATTGAATCAAGAGTCCTTTTGCTTGTCAATGTTTTCAGGAGTCTGGACTCCAGATCCAATGTGTTTTTTTTTTTTCCAGTGTATTAGTTTATTCGGATAGGAGTTACAGTATTTGTCACTGTATAGTCTGTTGTGACCACCACATTCATACCACTGTACCTCAAACCACACTTTGTTTTCAGTGTTTAGTTCCTTTTAGCAAGTGAACTGGGAAAATAAACAAAAATTCAGGAAATGAGTCAATAAACCTTGTGTTTTTCATTTAATATTTTGAAAGTACCAGGTGAGTAGATTACGCGGTGATTTATTGCATATTTTTGGAGCCAAAATCTCGCACAAGCCCGCTTTTGAAAAGTACAAAGCTCGGAGGAATTTCAAACGTGTTGGAATGGTGGGAAAATTATAAAAATCATGTACTACGGCAATCATACTGCTATCTTCTCTGATTTTTCACTCATGTTTGTTAAAATTAAACGTATTCCAATGTGGAACCGTTACTTGTCAAGTACAGATAACATAGAAGATTCTTTGGTTCTGGAGGAATAGCTTCGACTTTCCTATTGTTTCCTTACACGAATAGTAAAAAGTATTTGACGGAAGTCGTAGAAACTCGTTATCGCTTCTGATTGGCACCAACATAATTCGGTGCGGCGTAAACCCGGAGTGTTTTAAATTTGCGCTTTTTAAACTGTGTATTACACGGTCTCTGGGTTATTTTTTCGCGTTTTTGATGTGCGGATCGTGTTCTACGCGTTAGTTCTTTCAGAAAAATGTTTTCAGTCAAAATTCGTTTATTCCTCAGGGACCCAATGTAAGAGTTTACGAGATTTGGAACTCTGTGGCGTAAATGCTACCCTGTGAGGATAATCACCCTCGATGAAAGGCGCACAGTGGATCGAGTCCACTAGAGAGGTCGGACATGCAATTCTTGACTTAAAACTGCAAATTTTGATATTTGTTTTGTCATATTTTTAATTTTAAGGGTTGTCTCCGGAAGAAAAGTTCACGAGGAAACCAACAGAATTACTTTTAGAACCTCAAAGTTTTGTATAAACTGAGTTATAAGTGTTAAAATTTCCCAAATTTTGTCCGACCTCTCCTATTGACTCGATCAATTGAATTGCATTTTGCAAAAAGGAACCAGGAGCATTGCAATGTCGCTAAGATTGAGAAACTTCTTTTGTCTTGGAAGAAAAACCTGATTATCTATCAACAGTCTCTAATTTACTCTCTAAAAACTGTACATTTAAGGCAAAAATTACAATGTGAATTTCATATTTTTTCATGGTTTCAGTAATTTCATTGCAAAGGATGAAAATGCACAATCAAAATCATGATCATTGCATCATTGCAATTTTCTTCTGGTTCTTATTTGCAAAATTCAATCGAATTGTAAGGCGGGTGAGATTGGGGCGCGCGGTCGGGCAACCCTGGTGTAGGAGCGGAAGGTGGTAAAGTGTCAGGTTTAACCGACGAGGGATTGAAGGGTCGACGATGCAGGTGTTAGGCGCGAGCGCCCGTCGAATGTCGATTTGCCCGTAATTTCCTGCAGCAAAATCAGAGCCCTTGCACCCTGCACCCTGCACCCCCTGCAGCCCGCCGGCTCCGCCGCCTCAAGAGGCAAAGAAACGGGTCGAGCCGCGCGAAATTTGCATCCATCGACCTTGAACTCCTGTCCGTGTCGCGCAGATGTACCTGTGTTCTGATTCTATCCGATAATGGGTCAGTTCAGGGTTGCCACAGTCAGGGAATGCCGAGAAATGTCAGGGAAAAATTGATAAGCATCATTATTTGCTTTCAAGAATAGGTTTGACATTTCGAACGCCAAACTAGTCTATCAATCAATATATGATAATTATTTAAATCTAAATTGTTTATAAAAACATTAATATGTGAAATTATGGATAACTTTAGCTAAGTTTTAGACTATAGGCAAAACTATTTCTCGCCGTGTCTTTTTGAATTTTGACCATGTTTGACCATTTTTCCCGCATTCTGAGAAAAAATGCCGTTTGAACCCACAGATGTTGCCATATTTCCTTCAATGATAAACGAATTTACTGGTTAAATTTTGAACATTTTTCCTCCAATTTTCCTGGGAATTTTCTTTACAATTTAATCTACAATATCTTAAAATTTCGAGGAAAAGTGTGCGTGACGTATCTCATAAAATAATATTTTGCCGGGGGAAATTTGGCAATAGCAGAATGCTCATACGGCGTTCTTCCTTAGCACGACAGTGTGAACCTCCCTCTCCCTTTACGCGGTGGCTTTGTCTTCATGTCTTTGCTCTGAGAAAATGTTGAAATTTTGAGTATTCTCCGCTCGCAAGCAAGGATGTGTCAGCGGCGCGGCGGCGGGAAGGTTAAAGAAAAGGCCGGACAAGGCTCAAAGACGACCTCACTTCTATTCCACCCCCTCCTCCAGTCGTCTCGTTCCGCGGGCTCTGAAATTCCCCGGGGCCCGAGATTACCGGCGGCGGGGCCCGGAGCCCGGGACAAAAGCCGGCGGCACAAATCACTGCGCGTCTCCGCTCCGCGCGGTGCGATTGTTCCCGCACCGGAAACCGCGACGCACCGAAAGCGGATCAGGAGCCACTCGTGCGCCCCCCGCAATTGCCAAATCGCCCCCCGGGAAGAATTATTCCGTTGTGAAACTACACTGGAAGAAAAACCAAAACCTAACAGAGAAAACAAAGTGTGAAGAACAAGAAAAAACATAGGGGACCAAACCAAAAATATTGATAAATAATATAAATAAAATTACTCTAGCTTTTATTTTGTTATAAAAGTAAAAATTAATACATTTAGTAGTTAAAAACCATAAAAGAAACCTACCTCCTACCATTACTGTTACATACCATTATTATTGTTAGTGTTTTCGGGCCGTGAAAGTTGTACTTACGGGCTATATGTACATACCGTCCGCGTTCCGGGCTCTGATGCCGCATGCTCCGGGCGTGGCACCCGGAAAAATCGAAGCTATAGCTCCGGCATCCTGCCTCCCGGGAAAAATTGTTCCGTTGTGGAACTACACCGGAAGAAAAACTCCGGCCGTGGAAGTCGTACTTACGGGCTATATGGACATACCGTCCGCGTTCCGGGCTCAGAGGCCGCATGCTCCGGGCGTGGCACCCGGAAAAATCGAAGCTACGGCTCCCGCACCCGGAACTTTCGGCCTTTGAGCCCTGAGCGGACGATATGTCTATATAGCCTGTAACTTTTTTTTCCCAGTGTAGTCTGCCGTGATAGCGAAGAGAGTCGTAACTCTCAAATTTCCCAAATCGAGCTTCCCTCGAAAGTCGTCTGCGGCCCGATTATTGAAACTATGTCAGCCCGACACGACAAGACATAGCCCTATCTTAACCATGCAATATATCGCAATTCGATGTCTAATCGGGCTGGTTTAAATTTCAATAATCGGCCCGCTGGTCTCTTTAAGATGGAATCACCGAAATAGCTGAAACACCAAATTCTTATTTGCACGGAAACGAGACGTATGAGAGTGTCGTAAGTACGCAAAAAAATGACGTAGTTTTGATCAGAACAGCCGTAAGGTGCAGTATTCCTCCAGAGATCCAATGAAAACAATGCTTTCGAGATTTAAAAAAAAATCCAAAAACCTTAACAGCGCAACCAACTTATTCTTATCCCAAAATCGGTGCACAGCCAGCGTTGATTGCACTGATCTTATGCAGCTCGTCAGGCGGTCTGACAAGCGGCTCGACGTGCCGTCTGAACGCGCCTTAACAACCATCCATCATGAAAGACGGAAGTGACCCTTTTGCCATGCGAATTTCAGCGAATCAGGGAAGGATTGATACTTGCTCGCATCTCTTCGATCGTTATCGCTCGTGCGGTTTATCGCTACATTTATCTTTTTAACAATCTGGTATTAGTTCAATTGTCAGGGAATTTATTTTTTCCAATTCTGCGGCAACCCTGATATAATATCACTTCATCGGTACTACTCCTCACCCCTAAGCCTAAGGATACGTTTTAATTGTTTCTTAATTCGCTGATATTGCGTCTGAAACCCGAAAAGTCAGGAATTATCATTTTTGAAACCTTGTTAAACACTCAGTTGGAAAATCCTTGATAAGAATCCCCATCCGGCGCCTGGGTACCATTCGGCACATACCGAGATTTTCGGTTGAAATAAAACAAAAGGCGCCTCTCACGTCGCGTCGGTCCCGAGCAGGGGCTTTCGGCAGAAGGCATTTCCGCCAAAATAAACCGCAACAGGGACGATGTGAAGTATCCCCGGTTTGGCGGTCGGTTTTGGCAGCTCCGCAAAGGAGCTTATTTCGCTTCTTCCTTCCCCGGGCTTTTTCGTTTCGTGTTTCCTCCGCGTTGTCTCATTAAATTTCACCAGTGGCATGTTGTGCGATATATCGATTAATTTGCCATTTAGACCTATGGGAAAGGATCGATAAAAAGAGTCTACCTTAATAATCGATTCTTTACCACAGTTTCAAATGGGGAATTATCGATAATCGGTTATTCACGCCTCGTCACTGAATTTCACTAGCAATCAGCTTTCATGCACACACCCGTGTGGGAGCCTGATTTCCGGCGCAAGATCTTATTTCATTTTAACTAGTTCCATTATCTTCCGCCTTCGTCGAGTATGTAATCTTTCGTTAATGAGGTACAGCAGGCTGATTATTGAAATTAAAGACAAAGCTGTGGACAAAAAAGACAGTGGAAAAACAAGAGGAGAATACGGGAAACAAGGCTGAAATACACAATTAATTGAACCGAGACGTTTCGACTCGAAACTGAGTCATTTTCAGTCGGAAACAATAAAAATTTTAAAAAAACTATGAATAAACTAAGCCCTACATGGTGGTGGCCGGGATCTGAGAAAAAGAAGACTTAGGTAGTAATGGAGTATGGAGCGATCCTTTTGGTTGAAATGTGTTATTCTTATACCTCTACTTACCTTCTTTTTCATTTACAACCACCCGTTTCAACCAATGGGATCGCCACATACTCCATACGTCTTCTTTGTCTATAGATTTATCTATCAATTTCAATAATCAACCCACAGGCCTCCTTCCCAGACCCGCGAATGGACCGGTAGACAAGGTGCGAATTCAAGGATAATGATACATGTTTCCCAATCAAATTTCACAGACACTGTTAAATATTTGGAGTGGAACTTCTGTGCCGGAGTCTATATAGCGCCCAAAACCCCCGAGGGATATGAATGCGGAGAGGAATCTATTCTCCTTACGGGGTGACTCATACTATCACGGAGCGGAATTTACTCTTATTGCGGAGTATTGTACGCTTTTATGGTGCTAAATTCTTTTCGCATTCATATCACTCGGGATTTCTAGGCGCTACGTAGACTCCAGCACCGGAGATTTCCCCTCGATTTTTAAAGGTATGCAACACGATTTTTGTTCCAAAAAAGACTCATTCTAGCTCCGTATTAAGATATTCAACCTTATTTGTTACATAAATTCAAAGTCCCTTTCATAAAAAAATGAAAGGCTACGTGAGATAAGTCGCGCACTGAACGATAGCACATTTACCCAACAGTCTCTACGGTAGGAAAATGTAGCAATCTCTATTTCGGTGATTTGGCTCAGCTGTTGCCTATCACTAACATTTTAAACAATACAAGACGAGGAGAGAACATTGCTGGATTATAGGACGTCTGCCAATAGTGCTGTAGTGCAAGATTTGATCCAAGCAGACTATTGATTTTCGTGTGCGAAAAAAATTGGAATTTCCCAAAACCAATGTATGTAATACAAACGTCAATATCTTATTTTAGGAGTCAATTTCTGTCATTTTTGTTGCACAATTCGTCATCTACGTGAAATTTTGGCCATGAAACATGTATCAGAATGCTTAAATTTGTAAAAAAAACATGTGTTGAGCGCGCCCGACAAGACTCCTCTCTCCGTAGGTCGCGGTCGGGCCGACATAAAACGCCTTCAATTGCGCGTGATACTGTGCAACACACCGAAGTTGATATAGTTGTATTCTTAGGTTGGAACCTAACTCGAGTAAACGGATCTGATAAACGAAGCACGCCAGCCTGTGAATTTCTGTATTTCAAGTCATCTCGTATATTTTATGCCCATTTTTGCCCGTGACAAAATTTCAAGCCCCAATTGATGTGAAAAGAATGAATAAGCATTATTGATGTGAACAACGAAAGAGGTCCACCGTAAGGAAACCCTTATTCCGAACATTTTTTTTTAGTTTGAGCGTGCCTGTTATTCAGTGGGGGGAGAGGTCTACTTTTTGAGTGAAAACTCGAATTTCTAATAAAATTTTCAAAATTTCAAAATCCAAAATGGCGGACGTTGCCTAAATGAGTTTTTCAAATTGTGTCAATACTTAAAATCAAGTTATGCATTTATTTTCTGTTCGGTTTAAAATCAATTTATCCTCAGCTACCGTTGACCGTCATATGAGCGTGCTCTTTGACACTGATGTGTTAACTCTGCTTGTTTTATATTTCTTAACAAAATGACTTTGCCGTCGGGAAAAGTTTTGTCGAGATTTTCAACTCAAGTATGACTTATCAAGTGGTGCGCCAGCATACTCAATTGAAATTTCACACTAGACTGGCTAATGAATTAACCAGCCTCAGACTCGTGTATGCGCTGTATTATAATTATCTTGATAGAGGAAAAACATTCTTAAACTAAATAATGATTCCAGTGCTAACCGAGGAGACAGTAGCGAATGAGGTTACCCAATTCAAATCGTTGCTGTTTCGAATTTAATACTTGCAATTCCCAACCAACTTTGCACAAAGAGGTGATTTGTGCCCCAAAAATGCCGCCAAATGAATCCTTTTAGGATCAAAAAGGCCCACAGTCACATTTTCTAACTTACCGAGAACCGCAAAGAAACTGTAACCTCCAGATAAAGCCTAAATTACAGAGTGATTAGGTCTAATTATTTCGAAAGTCAAATTCAATATTATTATGTGAATTTACTGGAGGGAAAAATTGATTTGTGGCTTTTTAATCCTAAATTTCTTCGTCATTATAACATTAATTGGCTCTTTAATTTTTTTTTTTTTTTTTTTTTTTTTTTTTTTTAAATTTCACAGGATTTTTCCGGTATTAGGAACCCAAGATGAGTCAAGGACTAAGTCTTGGGCCCTTTTTTTGCCCTAACTCTGAATCATTAAAATTTTAGAAGATTAAATCTGAGAAATGATATTTTGATCATGGTATTTAAAATTAATTATAATTATATTATAATTTTATAAAGGTGAACTCGAAGTAGAAATTGTGCAAGATTCTCCAATGATAATTTCACCGCCGGGAAAATATTAGTCAAGTGGAGAGTGAGCCAAGGGCCAACGGTCTAGAACTCAAATCAAGTGTTTGACGGGTCCGAGGATCTTTGGAAGCGGTCCAAAAAACTCTCACCGCGAGTCTGGAATAAATCGTTTGCCAAATGTCGTGTTAAAAAAGGATAATTCAAATTGAATCAAATCAAGAGTCCTATGTAGCACCTCGGCGCTAGAGTTTTTTGAGAATGACTGGTATTTTCAGATGTTTTTGAGGCCTTAAAATTTCGTTTTTTCTTGTCTTTTTGCAACAAGACGCATCGATGCCTCAACACCAAACTCCCAAAAGTTCCCTTTTTTATTTTTTGGCGCTTCCTTCTTTCAAGGCGAGGCTCCCATCTTTACGAAGATACCGCTTTAAAATAAAATATATTTATAAGTGTTGAAACGCTGTGAGCTGGAGTTTGTGGTATCGCTACCCGAAGTTACTCCCTCGGCTCGGTCCAACCTTATACAATCGTAACTTTCGAGTTATGTCCGGTGGGCAGCCATGAGAAGCAGTCGCGGTTTTTGTACGAAACCAATTGTAAGAGCTCACAGTTGGAGCTAGAGTAGCCCACTCGTATGTAAGAGTTTTCCCCCTTTTTTTATCCCTTTTTTTCAGCCTCTTCTCTCAAAACTAAATAAAATTCGGCCACAGTCTGAGCTTCCTGGATATAACGATCAGTGGCGTGGCGTGTTTTGCAATATATCGATTGATCTGCCATTTAAACCTATGACAAAGGATCGATAAACAGGGTGTTCGGTGTTTTGACTCCTTAATAATCGATTCTTCAGCATAGTTTCAAATGGGGAAGTATCGATAATCGACCATTCACGCCCCGCCACTGATGACGATGAATAAGAGGAAAATCTGAGAATGGACCTCGACCAGGCGTCTCATGACTCTTTGTCACGTGTAAGGCAGTGACGTAGCGTGTTTTGCGATATATCGATTGATATGTCATTTAAACCTACGTAAAAAGATCGATAAACAGGGTGTTCGCAATGAAGACCTTAATAATTGCGCGTAAAATACCATGTTTGAACTCGAAATTTTGGACTTTAAATGTAGGTGGGTTAAAAAAAAAAGAAATTATTTGTGCTTTCTGAAAAAATTTAATTTTGGAAGTACAAATTTCAAACCGTTTTGGTTTCATTTTGGTTTAAAGTTTTAAGGTAGTTTTCGCGCCTACATTTTGATTCTATGGTACGCTTACAATATTTCAGCTTTCAATTTTCTAGAGTTTTTCTTCCCGAAGACAATCAGAACCAAAGATTTCTTGCAACTGAAGATACTCAAACGAAAATTTGCATTCACGAATTTGTCTCGGTTCCGACCGCGTTCGAAAGCGTTCTTATTTAACGGTATTTCTTTTTTACTCGGGCGCCGTCAACCACCAAAGTGAGTTATGTTTTCTCCCAAGTTATTAAAATGGTGCAATTTTTCATCATCTTGTTTACGAACAAAAAGTTTTCAAATTGAGATATTTTGAAAGTTTGCCGGGTCCCGTAAGAAAGTAGTGATGTTGAATCACACAAGGAAAGATTCTCTCAGAATACCCGACAACTGAAAGACGGAAAAGAATCGTAATTTTTGTCGGCTTTAATGAAAAACTATATTTTAATTTTCTACTTTGATAGGGGAGTGTCATATTAGCCTTGAAATGTCTCTCGTCGTTTTGTCTTATTTTACTTCGATTCGTTAGCCTTCACTTAAAGTGGCATTAAACGGCCTGCTCGAATGTAATTAATTATAATGTAAATTTAAGCTCGGAACCTCAAATAAATTTTTTTAAACACTAACAAATACAAATGAAATTGAAATGAGCGTGATATCATTGATTATTATCATCATGTCCGCGTATTTTGAATACATTTTACATGAAACAAGGCCTAGACACGCTGCAATAAAATTACTGATTTTTTTGTATTTTTATTGCTTCAAATTTCTTCCAAACTCTTGAATGTAACTGCCTCTCTCCCAATTTCATCTCTTCGCTCGAAATTAATGCGCATTTTTTCATAGAGAGAGTCTCCTCCGTTTCAGTGGCGTGGCGTGCTTTGCGATATATCGATTGATGCGCCATTCAAACCTATGAAAAAAGATCGATTATCAGGGCGTTCGCAGCGAACACCTTAGTAATCGATTTTTTACCATAGCTTCAAATGGCGAGATATCGATAATCCATCCTTCACGCCACGCCACTGCTCCGTTTTACTTGAATGTATATGTATCAATTACCAGTCGCTTCGAAAAGTATAAGACCGAGTGAATCAAATCAGAAGCTACTATTTTAAAACTCCTTCATTTCTGGCGGGTATGCGATTTGAGCTACTTGGGAGTTAAAATATTTGTATCATCCACCCAGGTCTTTAACGAAACGAGTCGTTCTGCTCTGCGGAAGAAAAGCCTAATGCATGCTTTCAGAGTAAATCCCCTTCAACATTGGTTCGAATACATGACGTGTCATGGACCGTTCTCATATCTATCTACACATTTCAATGTCCTAATTATTGCCTTTTTTAAAGTACATTCTCGTTCCTTCCAACACGATGAATACAATTTTCAAATAGAGCAACCTACAAAAAGCATTCAGTTTCTTTCAATAAACTGGATCACATTTTGCAATAAGGAACCACTATTTCTGCCCCATTTTAGGAACAACATACATGTCATTGGTTTCCCCATGCAGGTATGTGCTTTTATGAGAGAGCCAGAGATAGTGGCTCGTTATTGCAAAATGTAATCAAACTGATCGTCCTACTAGGGCAGAAAGAAAGCGGCGTTGCTTTCGTAGAGATCATTCGCTACAGCATTTATTTATGGCTTTAATGCTTTTAGTTCCAATCATACACTGCATAAACCGTCCTTTAACGACTAGTCGATTTCATACGTGGATTGCATTTTGCAAAAAGGAGCCAGGAGTATTGCAATGTTGCTAAGATTGTGCAAGTGCTTTTGTCTTGACAGAAAAACCTGATTATCCATTAACAGTTTCTTTATTACTCACTAAGAACTGTAAATTTAAGACAAAAAGTACCACGTAAATTTCGTATTTTTCCATGATCTAAGTAATTGTATTGCAAAGGATGAAGTTGCACAATTGTAGCATCATTGCAATGCTCCTGGTTCCTTTTTGCAAAATGCAATCCACGTGATGAAATGATTACGTTACCGTAAAAAGCTGCTTGACATTATATCGAAGTGCAGTTTTTGTCTCCGATTCCATTAGTTCGGAAAATTGCCGCCTTTTTTTGAGAGTGGGGAGCGCCACATCATTATACTCTCTAAATTATCTGGAGAACCGCGCTCCTATGAAGAGCCTGCGGCGATGCATGTGGATCTTTGCCCAAGCGGAAAAATTCGATTTTAACTCTTAAACCACCGAGTCTTACAGAACTTCTCTAACTTTATTTACCCATTCCCCTCGTTTTCATATCATTTCCTTTTTTATCCTCTTCTCGATCTCTTTTTACTCAACGACTGAGTAGAATAGGATCTGTGTCGACAGAAAAGAAGAAGAAAAAAGAGTTTTTGTTTGCCGCAGCTAACCTTTGATGGGGCTATTTCAATGCTATACTTTACCAAAATTAGTGTTACACATCTAGTAGTTTGTTCTGTAGCCCTTCAAGAAACGCGAAAAATCCTACAAATGCCAAAAAACAACCGAAAAGTAGTTTATCTTGAACTTCCTGAACCTGCGCTTGCACAATGCACAATTCATCCTCTTCAGACTTTCAACGAAAAATAATTCGCCACTTTGCACCAAAGTATCACAAGCGCCATGCGACGTCAAAAAATTTCCGCCGCCATTTCTTTTTTTACAGAGAGATTGTTCAACGAAGCTTTCCGAAAATTTCACCGAATTTCCTTTTTGCTGACGATAAAATTCACTGCAATTTTCTAACAGATTCAACGAACGATTTCTCTGTAAAAAAATAAAACGGCGCCGGAAATTTTGAAACGTCGCGTGGCGCTTGTGATACTTTGGCCGGAAGGTGACGAACTGAGGCCGTTCTTTGGAATGAAAATAGGAACTTTCAAAGTTGGACGTGCTAATTACCGTTATTCAAGGATGGACGGTTAAATCCTCGGGAACTTCTTTCGTTTTAATTTCGTGACACCTGTTCGTTCGGTAAGTCGCTGCAGCTCCGCTTCCCTGAGCCTTTCAATTAATCTTCAATTTCTTGCGCCGCTCAGTGGATCAGTGAGTGGAAGAGATAGGACAAAATTTGGAAACTTTAAAAGCTTATAATTCCGTTTATATAAAACTTTGAGGTTCTAAGAGTGGCTCCATTGGTTTCCTCGTGAAATTTTCTACTCGGAGCACCCCTTAAAATTCAGACTGTGACGGAATAAACACCAAAATTTGCAGTTTTAGTCAAAGATTTCATATCCGACCTTTCTGATTGACTCGATCCACTGTGCGGCGGTCACTAAGAAAAACTGTTCGCAGACGCGGGAAAGTTGAAAAAGTTTTATAAAGTACGCAGATTGCACGCTAAGGAGTGGATTTCAGACTTTTTTCAAATTCCCAACTTGATTTTTGTGCGATTTTAACCGTGAAGAGTATGTTTATTTGGCTGTGTATTTCTTGCGCGCAACTGACCCATTCTCTCCAAAATTGGAAGAAAAATATTCACAGGATTCCCTGAAAAGTCGTACTTTATCAAAGGAAATTTGACAACGTTTGAAGGCTCATTCGGTGTTCTTAGAGTCCCTTTATACTGAGAGTCAAGACAATGTGAATCCATTTCTGATTGGTTCCCGTATTTTAGGCCTTCGCAGTGTCACAAAAGGGAATAAAGATTATATTTTCACCGATTGCAAAGATTATAATCTGGAATGGACCAGGGAATTACGGGTTCGGCAAGGAACAAACGGAATGAGAGAAGGAACGGAGAAAGGAGTTTGAGAATGGGCCGATCAAAGATTACGAAAAACGTTCAATTTCTGTAATCTTTATTCCCGTTTGTGACTCCATGCGGGGGTGTTGTCTTGACTCTCAGTATAAAGGGATTCTACTAAGGAGTGGATTTCAGACTTTTTTTCAAATTCCCAACTTGATTTTTGTGCGATTTTAACCGTGAAGAGTGTGTTTTTTTGGCTGTGTATTTCTTGCGCGCAACAGACCCATTTTCTGCAAAATTGGAAGAAAAATATTCACAGGATTCCCTGAAAAGTCGTACTTTATCAAAGGAAACTTGACAACGTTTAAAGGCTCATTCGGCGTTCTTAGATTCTCTGATCGACTCGATCCACCGTGCGGCGCGGACACGGCAAATAGTCGCGAACGTCGGCGACCCGTGACGTCATTGACTCCGTGTTTAAAACTCGATGAAAAATTCATAAGTTCCGTGCGAAAGATTTAAAAGGGACGGCATGTAAATGAGACAAGAGCCCGCGGATCGTAGACCTCCGGACCCAGGAGCGGATGGTTTTTCCGCCGAGCTGAAATTATTTTTTCTTGTGAAATTTACTTTAGCCGTTTTTCACCTGGCGGACGCGTCAAAGCACCGGGCGCGTCTATTTGCTCCCGCTCTTTCTTCCCGCGCCGCCCGCCGCACAATGGATCGAATCAATAGGAGAGGTCGGACAAAATTCGGAAACTTCAAACGCTTATAACTCCGTTTATACAAAACCTTCCCTGAAAAAAACCTCGGTGTATTTACTAAGGAAAGGGTAAAATTACCAAGAATTCAGGGTTCTATTTATCCCAGTTTTTTCTTGGTCAAAATTACCATTTATGAAATTGGTAATTTTACCAAGAATCTCGGTAAAATTATTGAACTTTCTCAGTAATTTTACTGGACCACGGTAAAAACGCCAATATTTTTTATCGACTGTGGTAGAATTACCGAGGTAAAATGGCAAAGTTATCGGGAATTGAGTACCAATAAAAGTGGTATTCTTACCTGGAAAAAACAGTAAAAATACCGGTTTTTAGGTAAGCTTACCAGTCTGTCTCGGTAAAATTACCAAAAATTGGTAAAAAAAAGTGAGATGGTAAAGGTACCAACGGACCTTCGTAAAAACGCCGAGAATTTTTTTTCAGTGCCGTTTATACAAAACCTTGAGATTTTAAAAGTGGTTCCATTGGTTTTCTCGTGAAATTTTCTTCTAGAAGCTTCCCTTGAAATCTAAAATGTGACGAAAATGAACATCAAAATTTGCAGTTTTAGTGAGAAATTCCATGTCCGATCTCTCTAATTGACTCGATCCACTGTGCGCCGCGCCGGTCCAACGCAAACTCGGTTTTCAGCGCCGCACAGTTATTCGAGTCGATCGGAAATGTCAGACATGAATTTTTTTACTATAACTGCAAATTTTGATGTTTATTTTGTCACATTTCAAATTATAAGGGGTGCCGCTGGAGGAAAATTTCACGAGAAAACGAATGGATCCCCTTTTAGAACCTCAAAGTTTTGTTTAAACGAAGTTATAAGCGTTTAAAGTTTTCAAATTTTACCCGACCCCTACTATTGACTCAAGCCACTGTGCGCCGTGTTATTGGAGTTGGAGTTTCCGAATAAGGCGGCTGCAATCGTCTCTTGCGCACGCCGCAAAAAATTAATATCAACGCCGTTTTTTCTCGCCTGTCCTCGTTTCTGTATTTTTTTCTCGGAAATCTTCATTCTTTTAGCCGTTCTTCGTTCGTTTAGTTAGAGTTGGACATTTCGCAATAAGGAACCACAATATCTGGCTCATTTTAGAAACAACATATATGTCATTGGTTTTCCTATGCAGAAAGGTGTTTTTATAGAACAGCCAGAGATAGTGAGTGGTTCCCCATCGTAACGCATGTACTCCAGTTATAGTTACTTTATTACAAACGAAATGTCTTTATCCTCGCAGGAAGGCCCACACTAATAGAAATATCTGTGTTCTCATGTTACTTTTGGTTAATATAGGAAGTGAAACAAACCAACATCAATTTTGGGTTGATTTCGGGTCAGTTTGCGGCAAATTCAGCGCAGAAAACGATGGAGTGACTGAGAAAATGCATTCCTCCATATGTTGCGAAACCTTTCCTGATAAAAATCGAATTTTCTTGCGAATCAATGGATACCATTCTTTAATTTTTTCACAGAATTTAGTTCATAATTCAATCTGAAGTATCAGAAAATTTCACACGAAAAAAAAACCTCATATCTTCCTTCGAAACGAAACGTTTCATCGGAAGAAAGTTGACAACATCCGAATGTTCATACGGCGTTTCCCTCCAGCGCGGCAGAATACGAGGACTACAGTGGCGAAGCGTGAACGATCGATTATCGATTTTTCCCCATTTGAAGCTATGGTAAAGAATCGATTATAGGGTGTTCGCAACGAACACCCTATTTATCGATCCTTTTCCATAAGTTTAAATGGGCAGATCAATCGATATCTCGCAAAGCACGCCACGCCACCGAAGGACTAGGCAGCCGGGCAAAGAAGCAACGTAAACAGATTTAACTGAGCAGTCGAATCATCGGGCGGGGGGCGAGGGGGGTTGGAGGTGCGAGAGGGGGGGGTTGGAGGTGCCGAAGGGGGGGGGGGGTGCATCGTTACAGGTTAACACAGTCGGGGATGATGTACCTCGTTCCGCTACAATGCTGTCGAATCGCGAAAGACGGGGGCCAGGGTGTCTGGGGGTGGGGGGTTTAGGGGGAGGGTTAGCAGGGACGACCGGACGGACAAAGAAGGCTGTGCGGACGTGCCTGGAATTTTGCAGCGGATCCCGGAATCCGAACCGGCGGCAAAGGAGGTTAGCAGGGACTCTGCTCACTTAGCGCCGATCGCGGCGCGTTTTAGCTCCGTCTTGAAAAGAGGTCGCCTCGTCGGTCACCGAAGGGTAAATACAAGGGTTTTCTGCCGTAAAAAACTCGAAAAAGACGCCGAAAACTCCAAGAAATTCACTGTAAAAAAGCACATTGGATCTAGAGTCCAGACTCCTGAAAACATTGACAAGAAAAAATAATCTTGATTCAATCGGATTCTTTGCTTGAATCATAAGGAAATCCGTCTAAATCAAGAGGCTCACTCAAGGAAAAGTAGGATTGAATCAAGAGTATTTTTGCTTGTCAATGTTTTTAAGAGTCTGGACTCTAGATCCAATGTGTTTCGTTTTTCCAGTGTTGTGAAAATTTGCTAAAAAATCTAGTTAACGTGAAAACGGGCAGCCGAAATTTTAATTTTCCACAAAAACGAAGAGAGCCGTGACTCTCAAATATTATCGACATGAAATTTTCTTCAAAATTTCCGCACTGGAAAAAACAGTTGCTTCGATGTGGAGTCCAGACCCTTAAAAACATTGACCAAAAAAACACTCTTGATTCAATCGGATTCTTTGCTTGAATCATAAGGAAATCCGTCTAAATCAAGAGGCTCAGCTCTATGACTCAAGGAAAAGTAGGATTGAATCAAGAGTATTTTTTCTTGTCAATGTTATTAAGAGTCTGGGCTCTAGATCCAAGCGACTTTTTTGTCCAGTGCACCGCCATTTTTTTTACAGAGAAAAGTTTTCAACGAAGCTGTTCAAAAATTTTACTAAACTTTATCGGCAGTACAAAGGAAATTCAGAGAAACGTTTGAACAGCTTCGTTGAACGATTTTCTTTGTAAAAAAAAAAATGGCGGCGGAAATTTTGAAACTTCGTATGGCGCGTGTGATACTTCGGCCGGAAGGTGACGTAATGGAGTCCAGCTGGTCATTACTTCGTAAAATGTCATTTACGACTCACAAATTGTGCATCAGGGTGCATGCAGGCTGTTACCGATCCATGAACGAACGAATTACTCGAAAGCTGGTTGTCCCGGCGAAAAATACTCTTGAGTAATTGAAAAATTATACGAAATGTGAAGTACATCCGCGAGGAACGCATCCGTGATGGACGATGTGCGCACCGGGACATACGGGCTAAAAGTTGGCATTTATCTTCGGAACTGGGATGGCAAAAATGCTCACGCTCTTCTGAGAACTTTGAAGCATGGTTGCCATGTGGGGAAAAATTGATTGGAGTTAAATCTAAGGGGGAAGTCTTTTCACTTGTGATTGCTTCTGAGACCCAAGCGGCAATATTGGGGAGTATTCAACTTGGCAAGCGGAACAGCACTAACGCCAAAGCTCTACCTGAGGACAAAAACGAAAACTAAAAATAAAAAACAACAAGTTGGTTTTTGCAATCGCTAGCGATAGCAATATTCGTCATGGGAACTTTTGCTTCTGGGATATGAAAATGTTAAGGTACAGTTCGTTTGTAGTATCTTCAGAATTGAAGGGGCTATGTAATTTTGTGTCAACATCTCTTTTTTAACAATTTTAATTTTTTTTCTTTGCATACAAGAAAGCTGTTATTTACCAATTATTTATTTTCGTTGGATTATGTATGGTTTTTGGAAGTTAACGCATTTAACTTTCAGTTTCGTTTTTTCGGCGTAAAGTATGATATTTTTACTCTACGCATATGCCCGAATACGCATCATAAGTGACCTATGTGCTTCCTAAGTTGCCATTTTTTTCATTCAAATAGATGTAACTGAAATGTTAGATGTGTACTACCTATACTACTTTCATGTCATTGCTTTATTTATTTATTTATTTATTTATTTACTTTTTGCGTAGGTATAAATTGTTATTTTTTGCTGAATTTTGGAGAAAATATTGCTTTAAGAACGTGGAATGTAAATTAATTTTATTGAAAAAAGAAAATACCATCATTAATTTGGGCGAACAGAGAAAATATACATCAATATTTGGGTCAACATCTCCCTGATTATATGAAGGATGAATATATTAGTATTTCTGTATCAAAAAACTTAGCTTTTGTCTTCAGAGATACAATGATTCTAGTCCCAGTCAATTTGTTTTATTGAAAAAACAAAAAAACAAAAAATAAATAAAAAAAAAACAACTGAAATGTTAGACATACTATTTTCATGTCTTTCTATTTGTATCAATAGGTACTTTTTGCTTAACTTACGAACGTTGAATGCAAATTAACTTTATTGAAAAAAGAAAATAACGTCATTAATGTGGGGGAACATGTGGCTGATTATATGAAGGAGGTATATTCCAGTATTTATGTTTAACATATTAATTCACGAGAAAATGTTCGTACATTTATCATCTAGTATTAATTATTTTTTGATGATTAGTCTAAAACATTCAATACAACCATTAAAAAGTAACACCCATCGTCGGGTATCGAACTCCCGATTGCCTATTGCCCCCTCCTTTTCATAAAAATGTGACGACCTAGTCAACCAGGCTATCACGGCTCCGCGGATCGTGGCGTAAAAATAGCATACAAAAGACTCTGACGGTGGGCGGGGCTTATCACAAGAGTTGTTTTCGACGCTCCGGGATATGAAAGAAATGAGCTAAGCGCCTTTCTCTGTGAGACATTGTTTACCTATGCTATCATGTGTCTCAAGGTTCATCTCACCATGCATTTGCTATCGCGGCAGTAAGCTGAGGCAATATTTCTGTATTCATGGATTAAATCAATCAATCGAGTTCTGATTTTGGCTCATATATCCGTAACGAGTCCTCCAGAACAATTTTCCACCTTGTACGATGGTTATTATTTCTTTACTTCTATTTTTCAAATTTGAGGTGGGATAATGGCGGCTTCTCAAGAGCAACGAGGTAGGCGATCTTTTGCACCAACGAACAGAAAACTGATGGCGATAAATAACCAATCAGAACCTCCCAAAAAAAAGAATTTGCCTAAAAACGGAACTTCGTGGTTCTGCGCAGATTTACCAGTCAGACACGACATCTCAAGCTGGAAAAAAACTCGCTGAAAGCGAATTTTAGCAATCAACACAACTTGACGTAGAGACATGATTGGCTAAAAAATACAACGGTTTTTGATACATCGGAAAATCAACCAAAAATCGGAGACTGGGCGAAACGCTCAAGGTCGCAGAGGTATAGGGAATCCCATAGCGAAAGCAACGGAACGATTGTAATATCATGGGGAACTCCGTTCCCATGACAAAAAAAAAAAACAGACTATTTTCTTGTTTTCAATTTTGGAAGATCAATCAAAGAAGAGAAAAGGATCCTAACAACCTTCCGTCCGTTTTTCACATGTGATGATGGCTTTTCAGTAAAACTCTCTAGTTATCGTGGGTTTAATTGAGCGAGGAATGTTTTCGCGTGACGAGTCAGAAGAAACGCCCTTTAGACTACGATATCTGATTCACCCCAGTGAAAAAGAGAGAATGTAAAGGTGCAAGTTGAATTGATTGAATCATTCAGCCTTTCAAAATAGATCATGGCGAAATCGTAATCAAGATTGCAATATATGCGCCTGAGATTTTGTTAGTCTTAAGTGAAGACCTCAGTTACTTTTGACACTGATAGTTCACCGCAAAATAGTATTACATGAGTGAACTCACTTGCGATCTCACGTTTAAATTTAGTGATCTTGTTTAGAAGCCTCTAACTTCACCTATGAAAAGTCTATCGAATTACATCGATTAATTTATTTGAAGTTATCTAATAATATGTTTTATTTTGTCTGTTACAGGTGAGTTAAATTATTTTACGTGGACTCCCATTGACGGTTTATTGACTGGTAAGTGATAGCCATGTATGGAGTATTTCTGTTTTTTGAGGATTTCGAGTTATATCTGCTTTACGAGTCAACTTTTCACACAAAATCATGTAGACCTAATTTGCTGTTTGTGTCTGCTCCAATCAGTTAGCCTTCAAGTACTCGGTTAGGCAATTTAAGCGACTCAAGAGCATGCACGAATAGTTGCCGGTGCCGGTTTAATTCCAATCTTAAGGTGGTCCATTTGCATTCAGGTCTTTCTCTTTAGAAATCTGATTCAATTTTTGTTTTAAGAGCCTTTATTTTCTTTTTAGTAACCCCGATAAACTTGCCACTACGTTAATTAATTAATGAAATTGTTCAGTTTTTATAGAGAATTCATACTAAGCAAGATTCAGTTTGCTGCATAATACGCTCTCAGAGCGTGCGTGTGTCTATACTGTTACTACTCTTTTTTTCTGTTTTCCCCCTTTTTTCATCTGAAGAGTTGATTTGCCTAACTATTGACACCGTCATATTTTGCGAATGGTTATGTAAGAGTAATTTTTAGATTAAAATTGCCATTCCATGGAAGAACAGTACGGACATCTCTTCCGTCTGATGAATGCAGTCTGCGTATAAAATTTGGAACTCAATCGAGACTTAAACGCAACCGTGCTAAAAAGCCAGATTTTTTATTTTTTTCCATTTTCCAAAAATTTAAAAAAAAAAAATAGAAAAATCTAACTTTTTATCATGACACTGATAAACGTAAACACGTTTGACTAACCGTGCGAAAGAATCGTATTTGGAATGCTGCAAGGTTTTTTCCTCAAAAATACTATTTTTTAGGAAACAAGTTGGTGAAATGATGCTGGGTCTACACCATTTTGCGGAGCAAACAAAGCCAAACACATTGTTCGGGCCATTTCTCAGTGTTGTTTCTCGTTTCATAGGAAAGTTATGAATATTTTCCTAACATTTTCAGACACTGCAGACAAAATTGCGAATAAAATTCTCTAAAAAACTAGAACAAAAATATTTTTAAGTTTTCCAAGAGAATAGTGTTTCGTAAGAGAAAGTTTACAGCATTCTTCCTCAGTCCGGTAACTCTATCCTTCATCGTTAACCTGCCCGTGTAACTAGCTCTCACGGGAAAAATTGGGCAACGAAATGAGCTGCTTTCGTAAAACTTTCGAGCGTTGGTAGTTATGAAATAGTAGTCCGGGAAGGTAATTCCAGGCCGGCATTGTAAGTTCGAAGCATCTCGCATTTTGGTCAGGGTCCCCCGGAGCGCATTCCCGTGATTGTTACGGCTCAATTAGCAGACCCAGGATAGGCCATTAAACGCAAATCGCTGATATGGTGGCGCGGCCGTGGTGCAGTGCGGAACTAGTCGCCGCGCTGCGCCGTATATGCAAACCACACTGACGTTTATTAATGCTCTTGACAGGTTGTTCAACTCAAGACGGAGACCTAGACGTGCTGTTGTCAAATTTTGGCAGAATCTGCTTTTCACATCGCTCAATTTCCTCTCTCGTTTTATATGTGGACTACATTTTGTAATTGAACCTATTTTCCAAAATACGGAAGCGCCAAAATTGCGAATGCGAGAAAAAGAAGAAAAACCGTTTTATTCGCTTTGTTGACAATTCCACAAAATGTATGTTATTTTAGAAGGCTATTTTGAAATTAGACATGATTGATTACACCAGAGCAAACAAAGAAAAAACAACCCCTCTACCACCAAAATAGAGATTTACGTGATTAGGAAAATAATCGGTTCAATTAGGAACTACAATTTGTAGCTCATTTCGGAAACAGCATATGTGCCATAAGTATCCCTAAGCAGATAGGTGCTTTTATGTATGAGCTGCAAATGTTTATCCCTTTTTGCAAAATGTAGTCCACTTTTAACAGAGAACTAATTGGAAGTATTCAACCGGAATGGGCCTAACCACAGCAGATGCTTCCCAATTTTTTCCGATGCTTTAAATTTTAAACAGAGAACCAAGCAACGCTGGAACATGCCATTTTTTGGGTATGGTATAATCTTAATAATCTAAATAATGTAGGGTCAATCACGCAAAATTTATAATAGCTCAGCTCTCTGGAAAAAAATAAAACCTGAAAAAAAACGTAAGCAACGTCGAATCCAGTCTGGCTACTTACCTCCGGTTTAATCTCTTCAAGTTACGTACCGCCTTGAACCATTTCCATCCATTTTGTCTGTTATAAACACAATTTACTCCCACAATTTTAAGGCAGGACGCTCCTTGGGTTTCTTTGAAAAAAGTAAAACACAACAGAGCAAGATAGAGGCTGAGATTGATACTGGCAGGCTGAATTTATGTATGTTTCCCAAATTCGTTATTTTCTAGGCAAAGGAATAAATAAGCTCGTCAACAATGTAAACAATCCTCGAGCAACTTTTTTTTCACCAGGAAACTATTTAACGTCTTGAAATTTCAATTTCACTGATTTCCGGCTAAACGCAAAAATCACGAGTTAACGGCCTCACGCCTCGCGCCTTCAATTTAGCAGATGCAACACGGAGATCCATCAAGCGCGAATAGTTGTATCTCTGCCTCTGCGCCGTCATCGATGCACGTCCTGTCCTTTTCTCCATTAAATTTCGACATTGTGATTGTTTCCGTTTTGTCTTATTTGTAGTGGTGCTTCGAGGGCACGTAAGCATACAGCAGGAGATGGGAAAGACTTAGTCCCGCCTTCTTTTTTAACTTCTTCACCAAATCTGAGCGACATCGCATCGGCAGAATTTTGCGATTTCACGCCTCGCGGGTTGCGTTGTCGCGCCTTCAATTTTGATCATGCATTCATTCATCAAGCACGAATAGTTGGACCGCGTCAAACAGAAAGGAACCAAGCCACATCAGCTATTGCCAAATTTAATCGGGCAATTCAATTTTTTACATGCAAACGGTTATGCGGAATTTTGTGCAAATTTCTATGAATTTTCTCCATAATATAAAGCAAATTCCTTAAAATTTTCAAAGGGATCCGCACAAACGTTCTCTCGTAAAAAATTAAATTCCCCTGTTTAATTTGGCAATAGCTGATGCGGCTTGGTTCCTTTCTGTTTAACGCGGTCCAGTTGTATCTCTGCGCCGTCATCAATACACGTCCTTTCCTTTACTCTATTCCCACTATGCGTTGGTTTCCGCTTCGAGTAATTAAACTTTTTGAATGAGTTTCGCTACCTTGAAATGGAATATCGCTCCTTTGCTTCAGAAACGACGAATAGTATTCCATACTCGACAATTGTATTTCTATTCACTAATCTACTTTGTTATAGAGAAAATTAAGGCATTCCTGTCACTAATTCGAGAGTAATTTCAAAACCCTCAATAAGTCAGAAATCACAGTTTAATAGGAATTGGTTCAAATTTTAAAATTAAAGAAATTAATAAAAATTTTGACCCGTCAAAAAACGATTCTATCTGTGCTCTACAATGAAATGTTCGGGAGTTTTTAATTCAAAATCCTCGAAATGTCAGGTGGGCCAACTTTTCACCGAACATTCCGGGCACACGGGATCCACTCATACTAAAAGCTCAGCCCTCAATGCTGTTATCAACAATTTTATTTTTATTTACTAATCGACTTTGTTGTAGAGAAAATCAAGGCATTCCCATCACTAATTCGAGAGTAATTTCAAAATCAAATAAGTCAGAAATCTCAGTTTAACGGGAATTGGTTCAAATTTTAAAATTGAAAAAAAAAAAAAAAAAAAAAAAAAAAAAAAAAAAAAAACATACCACCCGCTTTAAAAGCGGTTTTATGCCCTACACTGTAATGTTAGAGGTTAGAGTTTTAATTCAAAATCCTCGAAATGTCAGGTGAGCCGATTTTTCGCCGAACATTCCGGCAACACTGGATCCACTCATACTAAAAGCTCAGCCCTCAATGCTGCCATTCCGGTAGCCGCCGAAGTAACTCGCCACAGCACCGAGCAAAAACCTCACAAACCCAACGAATCCCGTACTATCGCCGAATTTAGTTTCACGCAGAGTCTCTGGTGACTATTTAGCGACGGCGCGGCGCGGCGCGTTGCCTGATAACGCTCTCATGAAGACGCACTGGTTCCTTTGTGAGCGCGTAGTCACTAACACAGACGCACATGAAACACACACAGACATTTTCACTCATTCACCGTGAGAATTCACGTTTTTGGCTCTTTGGAATGTAAACAAAGATTCGTAATGACGTATCGCGCATCGATTCCCATTCTCACTTGCCTCTTGTTCTTGTGACTAGAGCAAGGAAGAAAGGACCTCATTCCAAATTGTCCGTTTCAACCTTGGCCTGATCTTCGAAATATTTTCAAAGTTGATAGAGGATCTCCTCCCGAGTCTAAAACACTGACGCATTTTGAAATCGGACGATCACGGAGGGAGGGGGAGGGGAGTCAAAGTAAAAAAATTAAACTCGCAATATCTCGCTAACGCTTTGTCGTAGAAAGATGATATTGGTCTCAAAATGTAGAGAAAACCACCAGCTTTCAGGCGATAATTACAAAATTGGTCCATTTTGGAAATTTTATCCATTGTTGCCACGTTGCCGAAGTTCAAATGTTCAGTTTTTCACCTTTTTAGCTGCGACGTTGAAGGAATCGCACAAAAAGTAATCTAACTATTTTTTGATGAAAGTAGACCGTTTAAGCTTTAAAACAAGCACAAGTTTATCCTGAGGAAACAAGTTGGAGGAGAGATATGATTTTTCAAAGTGGATGTGGTACACTTGGACCTGGTTTGTTCCGAGTCCCAAGATCACCAAATGCCCCCAAACCAATCACGAATTGCAAGGTTGTGCATTTTTATACCCCATTATAGCTAATTCCCGAAGAAAATTATTAAAAAAGAACAAAATATCGAGACATATGAATGTTACAAGACTAGCCTCAGCTGACTCTCGTTGCATCAACAAAAATTCATGCCTCTTTTTCAAATCGTTTCTGTAGGATGGACTTAAATTTAAAAAGCTCAAATGGTACGATTTTATTAGCAATTCCTCTTTTTTCCTCTTATTTCTACCGAGCGAACCGTTGAAGGTAAACATACATTTTTTATGATCGAAAACTTTGATTTCCCTGTATCCATTGCATATTACTCATTTATCCTGATCTTGTCATTTTTGACGAATGATTTAATCTAGGAGTGACCTATAAAGGTATCGCCCCAGCTAAAAATTGAAAATTTGAACTACGGCAACGTGACAGCAATGGATGACATTTTCAAAATGGACCAATTTTGTCATCATTGTCTGAAAGGTGGTGGTTTCCTCTATATTTTGAGACTAAGATCATCGCTTTACGACAAACCGTTCACGAGATATGCGAGTTGAAATATTTATCTTTGAACCCTTTTCTCTCTATCCGTACTTGTTTGATTTCAAAAATCGTCGGTGTTTTGGACTCGGAAAGTGATCCTCTATCGCGAAAAATTAAAAGCGCGATGGCGTGAGTCGTGAGGCGTGAATTCGCAATATGCTCTTCTCTAGGCTGTTAGTCAGATCCGCGAGAAAAGTTAAAAAGCGAGGCCGGATTACGTTTTTCTTACCTTCGACTGTGTTGCGCTCACGTAGCCTTTAAAGCACCACTACAAGTGAGACAAACGAAACCAACACAATAAGGAAATGGAGCAAGGGAGAGGACTCGCGTTGATCACGGCGCAGAGATACGACTATTCGTGCTTGATGGATGTCCGTGTTGCATCTGCAAAATTGAAGGCGCAATGGCCCGGGGCATGAACTCGCATGCTGCCAATGAGGTGTCTCTTAGATCCAGGGAGAAAAGTTAAAAAAGAGGCCCAAATAGGTACTTCCTTTCTTCGACTGTGTTGATTTGATACTCGATTCTTTTTTGGAATGATTTGCAGACCAACATCTAAAGCTCGCGTGAACCGGCCCCATCCAATCTGCGGGGCAGGTTTTGTTAGGAAGCCTCGCAATTTGACCCGGCTTCAGCATTTAAGTGTTAATAAAAATATCATTAAAATGACTGCACCTTCCTCGCAAAAAGTCAGTATTCAACATTGGATCCAAAATAGGCCATTCACGCATTCAGTCTGTGAATTTCAATAAAATTTGGTTATGCTATCTCACAAAGTTAGGCTTCAATTGTTCGGTCACGTCTGAAAATATTCTCATTTCCATCAAAATTATTGCTGAATGGATCTTCCTGCCGTATATACCTGATGCATTTAATTGATTTGTTCCTATCTCTTTTTTTTACTTGCCCTACTAAACACCTTGTCCTTTGCTAGACTCAACACTCTTTTTCCCTCTCTCTCTCCTTCAAAATTTCACCTTGTACTAACTAGATTGCATGTTTCATTTTCCAATCGAGGAAGCTAAAAAGATCTTTCCAGCTGTCATGTTTCTTGGGTTCATCATTTTCAGACTTTTAGTGTTTAAAAGCAGTATTTTAGGTGGCCAGATCTGCCTCAGAATCTCTAGAAATAACGGAGCTTGGATGCGTCTGGTAGCTGTGATTTGTTCTCTTTTTTTTCGTTTCACAAGTCCATCGGTTACTTTAACACGCTCAATTTTAAAACATTTTCTCTGGGGGTGCATCCCCCCGGGAAATATCATACGACACCCCCTTAACCGGCCAAGGGTCCACGCTCTTAGATGTGAGCCAGTCCGTCCATGCGAGGAACGTTTAATTTTACGAGGGAACTGGTGTCCGATAGAAATGAATAAGGTTTTTTGGATCGAGTAATACAAAAGGATACAGGTTATTGCACGTCCAACGAATGTCTCTCACTTTTTCTAATAACAATTTTTCTCCAGTCAAATGACATAATGCGCTTGTAAAGCCCCAAGTGGAACGCATCATTTTGTTTTTCGTCCGAAAGAACGGAAAAATTATTTCATCTAGGTCCTTAATGGAGGACCTTCCACTAACTATATGTTTGCTGCTAGATCAGAGAATGCCCGTGTTTTTTTTTATATATACCTACTTCTGACCAATATTTTGGAAATCCGAAGGTTTATACAAATGCGTATTTTTGGCATCTGAATAAGGGTTTTTTTTTGTTGCAAACTCGATCTTTTGGAAAATTAGTGGGTTGTGGAAAATACAAAGGTCGATTCGGGGTCAGAAGCAAAAAATAAGATATAGTAGCTCAATTATAGCTATCTGAATAAAATGATTTTTTGTCCTTCCGGACTCAAAACAACGGATCAGTTTTATATATGATTCGTGGGTGGATAATGCCATTTTGACCGGAAAACTCTCATCAGAAAAAGGGAGACATGTTTTTTGGACATGCGGTATGCAATACATGTCTGGCTAGTGTCTATGTATCCTTGGCCCCTAAATTCAAGAATTACTTCGGTTTATCTCGATCATGCATCAATTTCCAGAAAATCAAATTTTCCTTGGAAAATTCATTTTTAAATAATCCCAATTTGCCTGGAAAATGGCAGAGACAGGGACAACCCGAGGTCATACTTGGACCCAGGGCTGAATATTACACGAGAATTCGCTAATGAAGCATTCATTTTTTTTTCGGTGTATACTTGTGTAATCTTTCATATTCAACAGCGGACCAGTTTTGCGTCAATTTCAAACATCCTGCGCGAAGAAGTATATCCTGAATTAAGAAGTCCTTTGGAACAAGGGTGTGTGCTCAAAAAGGTAGTTCCGCGGAAATCGCATTTGAAAGTTCAGAGGTGCATAGCGTTGGTACTAGCCAATATCTTCGCACGAAATTTAATTAGTTTGAAAGAACAAGTCTTTGAGAGTATACTTGCAAAAACGGAACATTGTGACTACATTCCCCTATGATCCCTACAAGATAACGTGGATCGTTGTGTAAAAAGGGTGGGGGGGGGGGGCACGACTTTTTAATACACTATGTATATTTCCTGAAACTAGGAAGAATCCAGTTTCAGAAAACGCGTTCTCCGGAAAAAGGGCGGATGCGCGCATACGCCTTTGTCCCAAAGAACTCCATGTAACCTGCCGGCACGGCGGTGTCTAGAAGAAAAAAATCAGTTGCACCTCATGAAATTTTAGCTCTATTTTCGAGTGACCGCGTTGTTGCGCTGTCAATTATGGGTTTGCACCTATAGATGCTTGTCTGAGGGATATTTTCTTGAAAAAGTAGCAGATTTGTCAATTGTTCATGTGCCTCCGTTTTCCTCGTTGGCATGAGATGAGATAGGTCCAGTTAGCACCCGATATCTCCGAAACGCGCCACACCGCGCTGCGCCTCGTCGCACAGTTTACATTTGATTTGGAGCGGCCTATGCGTGAAACTAAATTCGGCGATAGTACGTCGATGCGCGGTTTTTCCTGCGGTGGCGATTTCAGGCGGGATCTGGCGGCGCGCTTGTTATAAATGCCGCGGCATTGAAGCTGCCCCTTCAAGTCAGGTGGGGTCTTCAACGGGCCTTCAAAAGACCCGAGTCCGGGCGATGGACCCGTAAAAGTCCGTTAATTGGGGTTCCTCTCGAGCCCGGACAAAGAATCCGGGTACTCGAGTGCCCACCCCGAAAGAGCGTTTCGTGTTTACGCCCCGAATGAGGCGTAAGGACTTACACACCACCACTTTTCGGTATGCGATCTATTTCTATTACTCAGCTCGTGACACCTCGGACAAATCGACGCTTAAAAAAAAAACTTTAAATTTACGGCATGGTGTGGAGATTTTGCTGAGGTTTTCAGGACAGGTAGTGCACCAACTGAGTCTTAAAAAGAGCACTCTTATCTGAAACGGGATCCAGCACTGCCGTGCTAAGGAATAGTCCCGTATGAGTGTTCGAGAGTAGCCAAATTTCCTCCATTAAAATGCTTATTTTTCAGGAAAGTTATGATTATCTTCCCTCAAAATTTTCCGATACTAAAGATTAATTTTTTTTTTTTTTTTTTATTAATTAAAAAATTGTACAACTAGCCCTGACGGGGTATTAATTACATTATTTTTAAGTTTTATAATTATAACTAAAATTTAACTAAAGCTAAATTTTTTTTGTATTAGCGATAAACCATTCATACCGAACATACCAAATGTCTGTTTCTTTGACCCTACGCTATTTCCTTACATTCAAACACCATGCATACTGTAATATGGAGTACTAGTATGGGTAAAATAAAATACAAAAATGATTGTGCAAATAAACAAAATTACAAAAATTAAACAAAAGAAAGAGAGAGGACTTAATATAGGTTAATTCCGTTACCTATATCAGGGTGTCTAGCGACCGGGAAAACCGGGAAAGTCAGGGAAAGTCAGGGAGATGAAATTGGTCAGGGAGAAGTCAGGGAAAGTCAGGGAAGAAAAACGCAAAACCGGGAGAGAAGCGAACCCCCGTCGAAGATCGCGATTTTTTGAATAACTTTACGGCGCTTCGATACTTAGCCGTGCAGCGCTGTCTCCTGGTCTGAGGTGCCATCTGAACCGTTAGTGCTGACGTAAATAAAGAGACAACATAGCGTAGTCTCTTTATTCTATGGTGCTGACTAGTGGTGCTCCCTCTCTCTATCGCTGTGTTGCGTCCGCGACGCCTCCTGTGCAAGTCGTCCCGCGACACCTCTGGAAGTGTCCCCGACGCCTTTTGAAGCGTCCACGACGCCTTTTGAAGCGTCCACGACGCCTTTAAAGCGTCCGCGACGCCTCCTTCAGCGTCCGCGACACCTCTGGAAGTGTCCGCGACGCCTGTGCAAGCGTCCGCGACAAGTTTAAGGCATTCGCGACACGTTTAAGAGCCCATTTATGCACGCGATTCGTGTCGCCGTGTCGCCGGCGGCAGTTGTCGCCGCGACGTTTTTTGGAATCGCGCGATCCATATTTTTGTCGCCGCGGCACCTTTTTTCTGCCGCCGCGACACCGTTTTTCTGGAGCGCAAAAGGTCCAAAACACGTGCTCGAGAAGTTCAATTCCAAGCGGCGGTCGCCGAAACTTGTCGCGCGCATAAATGCGCTCATATGACTCCGTGTAGTTACAAACCGCGGGCGGCAGGAAATCGCCGGGCGGTTTCTAACTACAAGCGACATGATCTAGAAATCGCCGCGGCAGTTTTGCCGCCGCGATTTGCTGTCGCGCGCATAAACGGCTCCATAGCTTCCCGTGTAGTTTGAAATCGCGCGATTCGTTGTCGCCGGCGACACGGCGCAGGAGCTACACGGAGTCATATGAGCGCATTTATGCGCGC
Organism: Bemisia tabaci; assembly: GCF_918797505.1. NCBI lineage: Eukaryota > Metazoa > Arthropoda > Insecta > Hemiptera > Aleyrodidae > Bemisia > Bemisia tabaci. Next base: position 25,096,123 of record NC_092800.1, on the reverse strand, counting down.
GACAAGTTTCGGCGGCCGCCGCTTGAAATTGAACTTCTCGAGCACGTGTTTTGAACCTTTTACGCTCCAGAAAAACGGTGTCGCGGCGGCAGAAAAAAAGGTGCCGCGGCGACAAAAATATGGATCGTGCGATTCCAAAAAACGTCGCGGCGACAAAAATATGGATCGTGCGATTCCAAAAAACGTCGCGGCGACAACTGCCGCCGGCGACACGGCGACACGAATCGCGTGCATAAATGGGCTCTTAGGCGTCCGTGACACCTCTTGAATTGTCCGCGACGCCTTTTGAAGCGTCCACGACGCCTTTAAAGCGTCCGCGACGCCTCCTTTAGCGTCCGCGACACCTCCGGAAGTGTACTATTTCTTCCTCTATTTATTCAATTCCCGAAGTTGCAAATTTCTATAAAGTTTTTTGAAGTAACCAAAGATCAAGTTGATGTAATAGTGGAAGAAAGAAAAGATTCTTCTTTACGAGAGTCTCCGTTGACACCCAAAGACTGCAGAAAGGTTTTATTCTTGAATTGTAATCCATCGCTTTGAAGGGTGGGAAACATCGTACAGACTGAAAGCAAATCTTGGTAAAAGGTCATGAAAAGTCAGGGAGAAAGAAAATTCAATAGGTCAGGGAAAACCTTGAAAGTCAGGGAGAATGAAAAGAAAAATTTGCTAGACACCCTGTATATGTATGTTTTAATGGTATAGATTAAATTGTGATTGAAATCCTGTAAAAAGTGGTATAAAAATATCCTCAAGTTTTCCAGGAATCTCGTATTTTGTTGAAGGAAATTTGGCAACGTCTGAAGGCTTATACGGCGTTCTTCCTTAGGACGGCAGAGCACTAGTCGAACCGGACCGAGGCTTTCAACCCTCCCTCTAAGATCAAAACACGATGTTTCTTTGCAACGAGTAGAGGATTGACCATCCTTTTCGTTACAGTTCGATAAAATGAAGTTTGACCCTCTGCGAACTAACGCGATTCAATTTAGTTTCCTAGTGCGGATCGACTTTAATGTTTCAAAGAGCGAAATTGAAGCGTCTGGGCCTCACCCGAAACCACTTCAAACCAAGAACTGGCCCGTGGTACTTCGTGCTCATTTGTGCGTCGCGTGACGAGATGCCTTCTATACGGGGTCTCCTAGACTTAAAGCCCAGGGAGCAAGTGATTTTTTTATAGATCAAAGTACGATTTTTTTCCTGAATATTTTTTATTATTTTTTTTTTTTTTTTTTTTTTTTTTTTTTTTTTTTTTTTAAGAAGGAAAAAAAGGTCCCTTGTCGAAACGACGACTCTCCCTAAATTTCAGAGGGGATCATCGATTTTTCCTGAATCGTAACAGCGATTATAGCAATGGACCTAAATCAGTGAACCATACCTCCGGAGGGCCCAAACAAATTTTGTAGTTAGGAGCTATAAATTGTGGCTTAACTTAGAAACAACATATGCACCATCAGTTTCCCTATGCACATTATTGTTTTTACGGATGAGCCAGATATTTAAGTTCCTAAGTGCAAAATGTGGTTTATATTATCCAGCTAAGTAACTAGGTAGTAGAGTGGTGCTGGGTCCACACCCTTTTGGGGAAAAATAAGGCCAGAAGTTCAAACATTTCAATTTCAGTCAAAATTTTGAGTTCTAATAAGTACCAGCGCAAGACCGGCGGGGGGGGGGGGGGGAGATGGAGCTTATGAGAGCTAAAAATTTCGACTCATTTGAAATTTTTAACTTGTTCGCCCCGCAAAATAGTGTGGACCCAGCACTATTTCAACTCCTTGTTATATTAAGTTCGAGCTACGTTTCTTAGTTTGTTTTTTTTTTTCTTGTACATGTCGAAGACAATTAGTCAAATCAGGCATTTTGTCAAATGCCTAGGCCAGTATAGTCACAGTTTACGGAATTCTGTAAATTTATGGTGAGGAGTTAATGGGTTTTCAATATTTTGGGAAGGATAACTCTTCAAATCCGCGAACACTCCTTGCTCTTTCCTATTTACATGTCCAGTACATTCAAATGTTAAAATTTTAATAATTCTACGTTTCATGGCGTCAAGTCTTCAGGAGTTCTAAGATTACACAAATCGGACGTTTTTTGTAATCTTTGACCAACCTATTCCCAAATTCCTACCTCTATTCCCTCTCTCAATGCTTTTATTCCTTACCGTATCCCAATTCCCCGGTCCATTCCAGTTTATAATCTTTGCAATTAGTGAAAATGTAATCTTTATTCCCGTTTATGACACTGTGAAGGCCTAAAATACGGGAGCTAATCAGAAATGGATTCGTACTGTCAGTACTCTTGGTACAAAGGAGCTCTAGCTGGACACAGGAGCCGAGCTAGCGTTATGGCTACGTCGGCCATCTTGGATGTAAAAACGCTCGGCAGTCAGAAAGTTTCAATTTTTAAAACTTTTCAAAAGTTTCAATTTGATGAGTTTCCTTTTGAAAAACCACGTAAAAAGTACTTCTGGAACTTGGGAGCAGATTTTTTGTCTTTGCTGTTATCGAACAGGAGCTAAAATAGCATTTTAGGCTAAGTCCGCCATCTTGGATTTTTGAATTTGGGAAATTGGCCTAAAGATTCGACTTCCTTGTTCAAAAATACTCGCCAATACCAAGTTTCATGAAAATCAATTGAACAGGAGCCGAGATATCATTCACCTACCAAACCTACAAAGAGACAAGAATTCGCGGAGGACTTCAAGAAAAACAATTTGATGCGTATTCTTGCACCAAATAATGCAAACAGAGTGATTACGGCAAATTTTGTTTTTGCTTTGATTGAATAAGTCCGAATTTCACAATACTGCACGGTCACAAAGCTGGAGAACCGGTCGGAACTGAGTCAGGTTGGGTTAAGTTGGGTCACGCAACTAAACTAACTTCGCGGATATGCTGGAAGTATCACTCAATTTGAAGGCGCTTCAATCTTCAACTTGTACACAGTATGTCTACAGCTTCGATCAATAAAACTTGAGTGTCTCGCGTTTTCTGGATGATCCTCGTTTGGTGCTTTGCTGTGAATTCTCACTCTCTTCTCGTTTTGCATATACATGTCGAAGGGCATTTTATCAAATGCCTAGGCCGGTAGTCAAATTTTGAAAGTTTACGGAATTCTGTAAATTTATGGCGAGGACTTCATAGGATTCCAATATTTCGGGAAGAATAACTCTTCCAATCTGCGAACTCTACTCTTTCCTTCCTTTTTACATGCCTTCAGTACTTTTAAATGTTAAAATCTTAAACATTTTATGTTTTATGACGTGCTGAAAATTTCATGATAAACGTGCATTTAGGATCTTAAAATCGTTTAAAATACTATTGTATGCTGCATATTTTTATGGAGAATTCTTTCTTACAGGAGCAACAGTTTGTCTAAAATTAGGGTAAAAAATCAAACTTTCAATCTAAGTAAGAATATTTAACTATTTGCCTAGGTATTTAACAATATGCCTGATTTGACTATTTGCCTTCGACGCATGGATCTCATTTAGCAAAAAGGAACCAGAGCGATAACAGTGTTGTAAAAATGTTGTTTCTTTTTAATGATCTAACACATTTCCCAGAACAGCTAATTTTGTTTGCTTCCCACCAAAAAATCGTCCATTTTAAAGGAAAATAATTGTGTAAATTTTAATACTGCACATGTATTGAGCATTTTCAGAAGAAAATAGGAAGTTGAACGACTTTGAAAACACTGTAATCGCGCTGGTTCTTTTTTGCTAAATGCGATCCATATACAATCCATATACAAGATTATTGTACATTTTTTCTTCGTGAGTCTGGTCGTTTAACCTCGGAACACCCTGTATTTCAAAACGGTTACTCGTCGGCAAGTCGAATATTGGGTTAGACTCTTACCTTTAAACGCCCCGAGGAAAGGGCGATCAAGATATCATTTTCAATCTCGGCGAGTGACTTTGAAACCTCGGATCGGGGAGGAGGAAGCGTTATTAAAGCCGCCGCCACCGGAGATTGACTGCGGGAGGAGGAGTTGCGAGATCGAGCGATAGATGGCGCGAGACGCGATTTTTTCCCGCGATCCCGCGCTATCGAATCGCAACCTGCGCGCCGCCGCTGCCTGTTGAATGGCTTAAACGATAAAATTGAACGAGCTACAAGCGCCTAGCTATCGGAAGTAATCTTCGTCCTTTTTCTCCTCCGTCGCGTCGTTTTCATTATCGCTTTCCCTTCGCGTTTGGTCGTATTTTGAATGTTGTTCGAAGGAGTTTTCGGTTTTGCTTAGCAAGTTCCGCACTTCGTGAGTGGAGTTTCAGTCTCGTGTTGCATTACACGGAGAAAAAAACTTCGTGCGTGGGACCCGAAGTTTAGGTCACATGGATCTCTGAAGTTTTCGGATTGAGCATCTGAACACTTTAGGTCTAGCTGCCGAGGTTCGGATCACACATCTGAAACTTCAGTTCTTACACCTGAAGTACTTCAGATGTAAGAACCGAAGTTCTTCGGATGTGAGAACCGAAGTTTTTCGGATGTGAAAACCGAAGTACTTCAAGTGTAAGAACTGAAGTTTCAGATGTATGATCCAAACCTCAGCAGCTGGACCTTAAGTGTTCAGATGCTCAATCTGAAAACTTCAGAGATCCATATGACCTAAACTTCGGGTCCCACGCACGAAGTTTTTTTCTCCGTGTACTGGGTTCGTGATGCCATAAAAAGCTCTTAAAAATTCCTTGTATTCTGAGAAATTGCCCAAATGTATTTGTAAGTCCTGGTGTTTTGCATCATCTGGTTTTATTATTTTCGACCTTCTGAAACTTTTTTCTCTCTCTCTCTTTCTCTCTTGCCATCGAGTATGTTAAAATTCCAAGCGAAGCCTCGTCTTTACCTCATATTTTGTGCCTCATTTCGTATTTTTCAATGGTAATAAAAACAGGGTTGCCACAGTCGGAGAAAACCGGGAAATGTAAAGGAAAATGACGAAAATGTCAGGGAAAATGTGTTAAGTAACCTTCATTTGCTTTCTAGAATGGGTTTGAGGTTTCGAACAACAAATTTTGCCTGAAAACTGTTTTCAATTACGCCTTTTTAACCATCCGTCGCATCTTCAGTTGTCTGGGAATTCAGGGAAATGTTAGGGAATTTCATTTTCTAAATTATGTGGCAGCCCTGTAAACGGATGCGACAAGGAGAATTCCGAATTTGGCCTCCCAGTAGTTGTCTCTAAAATGTTTGTACATCCTTGAACTTGTTTAAAATCTTGACAAAATCCGGTTCCTTTTTGCGCAATGCCATCTAACTTTCATGAAGATTCAACCGAATGAAATGTCAGTCTACGCCTCTTTGTCCAAAAAAACTGGACCATATTTTGCCAAGAACTACTATTCCTGGTTTATCAATAAAATAACTTATCTCTTCAAAGAAAAAAACCAATAGCTTATACATTTTTTCTAAAAAAAAAAAAAATGCCTGCTCCTTATTGCAAAATGTAGTCCAACTGCGAGCAATCACCGTGCGACCGCTCGTCTGGTTGCAAAGTTGCCAGGTTGTGCAATTAAAGTGAGATATATAACATGGGTTTAAATGGGGAATAGTGCTGATTTTTCAGCACGATCTGGCAAAAATGTCTGGTTGTTACCTTTAGCGCAAATAGCGGTGCATACTATTCAATTTTCTCGGAGTCGACAACTCAATCCGCCGTCACCGATTCGCAAAAACTCTCGCATACAGCCCGGTGTTGCACTCGAGGATTTCACGCGAAAAATGGCAACGCTGCGTAATAACAGAAAGCGCTCGCACGGCTCCCTGGGGCCGGCGCGTTTTTGGCGTTTACTGGATTTCGCAGTTCGACTCTTCAATTGATTGTGCGAACTTGATTAGCTTCCGGAGGTCGCGAATGCGTCGCGCCGCCGACGAAAAGGCGTAACTCTATTCTAAGGTGAGCCCCCGGATTAATAGAGTTACGTGTTCGATGTGGCTCATCTCGATTTGCAGATACGCGCTTCGGCCGACGGAGTCGCGAATGGTGACATTTCGCAGCGCGACTGCCATTGTCGTTCCTCGTTTATGCATCCCTTCGTCCCCGATCCTAGAGATCTACAATCGTGGTTGCCGACTTTGAAAAATCAGCATAATTTCTCGTATGACTCAATGCTAAGTCTGCTGTGCTAAGGAAGAACGCCGTATGAGCCTTCAGACGTTGCCAAATTGTTTTTGTGTGTAAAATGAGCTGTCTTGGTTCTCATGCTTATTTTATGTTTATTTTTTTATTTTTTGTGCTTACGTGCATCGTTCCGTAAAATTATGACTGTGTTTCTCAACCCTGCAATGCCGTGGGTGTGAACCCTTGCATCTCAATTTTCCTTCCCCCTTTTTCAGTTTCTCCGCTCCGATGCGTCTAATACGGGCTGGAGTTTTTTCTGATTTGAAACATTATACCCCATCACTTAATCGTTTGAGACCCCTCGCTTTATTTCAAAGTGTGAAATAACAATCTGCTGAACAAATCCTCACTTATTGCAGCATTGCCAGATCGAGGCGTCATGTTGCCTGGAAAAAGGTCTTTTTGACTTGTAATGAAAGGCTACTTGATATCAGGGATGAAAATCGAATGATTCAAAGTGCGTGAAGAATCTGCGCAAACACGTCTGCTTGATTCTTAAAAATATGTCTGATGAGCTGAGTTCATAGTGCGTTTAACAATTTTTGGCAAGGAAGCTTTTTGATGGATATAAAAGTGAATCTTGAAATCTACAAAAGTAAATTTAGAAGCTGAAAACTTTGCCACTATTGCGATAAAGACGCTTACGAGACTCTGTTAATACCTGATTCTGGATAACCTGTCCAAATCGCAACTTGGAATCGTATAGCTTTAGTTTTACTATTGTGCGCCAACAATAAACTACGCTGTATATCGCCGGCGTAAATCTGCAATCACATATCTCGTTTGCGGTGTCTGAAAATCTCCGCCTCTATGTTATTTTATTAAAAAAGAACAAATTGACATCATTCCTTGAAGTTTTTGCAGAATTTTTTTCGCACAGAGAAGAAAAATCACGGCAGTTTTAAAAAATTGCCTTTGAGTATTTTTCCGTTTAAAAAATAAAGTATGACACGAAGTCTGCGACGTCGCAAACCGAGTTATGTGATTGCCGACTTACACCGTCGCTTTGCTAAAACAAAACAAGTAGGAAGCTTTATCTCCGTTTTACCTTATTTAAGTGAAAGCGGTGAAATTCTAAGTATTCTTCGCAAAATTTTGCCGTAGTTTCAATCAGGGTTTTTTTTTTTTTTTTTAATGGAATATCATGAATAATATTTAAGCAAGCAGTGGCAACATCCAAACACAAACAAAGGACGGAGACTTGTTTTAGAGGAGTCCGTTTTTCAAAGGATGCAGCTCGGTTAATAACTGGAAGTGGCGGATCTGGATACTATTACGTCCGTCGCCGGGTCCTTTGAACGCGTGGGTTAATGAAGGTTCAAATAACGACACAATGTACTTAAGCCGCCTTTTATTCTTATGATACTAACAGGTAAGCTTTACAGACTCAAGGCTGAGGCGGATTGACGACTTACAAACGACGGATGAGCCCGAAAGCGTTCTTCATCAGGCGAAAACAACTCAAAGAAAAACAGAATCTAATGAAGGGTTTTTAGAATAGCTACTAGTCTGGAAAGTTCGGAAATAGTACAGATTTTCTCTTTTTTTGGGGGAGAGGGTCGGAAGTACTGAAATAGTGCGGAAATTCCGCAAGAAAGCCTACAAGTTTTAAACTAAATTGGATATGACGTAACTCGACCTTAATTCCTGAAAATTTGTCAGCCTAAAGCATGGATGTTCCAATCCCACGATGGTGTCTACGGACAGTAAATAGAATCTGTGGATGGCTGTAAGCACTGAAAGAATAATTCTCTTCATACTGCCGTGCTAAGGAAGAACGCCGTATGAACATTCGAGAGTTGCCAAATTTCCTTCCATAAAACGTTTATGTTTGGGAAACTATGAATATTTTTCCTTGAAATTTCACAAGTTTTAGATCAAATTACAAACAAAATTATCTGAGAAATTGGTAGACAAATACTTAACAATTTTCCAGAAAATTGGTGATTTATCAGGGGAAATTTGGCAACGCCTGAAGGCTCATACGGCGTTTTTCCTTAGCACGGTAGCATAGGCCTCCAGCTTTTTCTTTGTTACATCAATAGAAGTTTCCGTTATGAGGACAGAGTACTCTGTGCTCACGAGTGAAGTTCTGTTTTCACCACTGAAAAGTTCTGTTGGTATAACAAAGAAAGTGCCGGAGCCCTGTGAACAGAAGGTTCTGTCATCAGCACCGACTATTTTTTTCACATGTGTTCCTACTAGGAACATGAGCTAATAAATCAGCACAAAAAAAAATATATTTATATAGTTTATGTGTAGGCTCTAAAATAATCACCGATTCTGGAGCCAGATTTCAGCAGTGTGGCGTGGTGGGTTTCTGTCGGAACTAACGCTGAAGACTCACCAGTGGCGTGGCGTGCTTTGCGATATATCGATTGATACGCCACTCAAGCCTATGGAAAAGATCGATTGTTAGGGTGTTCGCAGCGAACACCTTAGTAATCGATTCTTTACCATAGCTTCAAATGGCGAGATATCGATAATTGATCGTTCACGCCACGCCACTGAGACTCACGTTAATAATCCTACTCCAAAAGAGCACCTCGCGAGCAAAAGACGATCTCGTCGGCTTAAAAGATCATCCATTCTCCCAACTGCTTCACCTGAAGGGATTACGCGGCGGCATTTTTGGAGCTCTCATCTTCTGGGCCGCAACCGTCGCACATCGAATCGAGTCGATAGGACAGGTCGGACAAAATTTGGAAACTCTAAACGCTTATAAACTCTGTTCATACAAAGCTTTGAGGTTTTAAAATTGGCTCCGTTGGTTTCCTTGCAAAATCTTCTTCAAGGAGCACCCCTTAAAATTCAAAATGTGACGTAATAAACATCAAAATTTGCAGTTTCACTGGGAAAAAAACACATTGGATCCAGAGTCCAGACTCTTGAAAGCATTGACAAGAAAAAGGACTCTTGATTCAATCAGATTTAAGCTTAAATCAAAAGGAGATCCGCTCAAATTAAGAGGTTTGGTTCTTGAGTTAAGCTTAAATCTGATCGAATCAAGAGTATTTTTTCTTGTCGGTGTTTTTAAGAGTCCGGACTCTAGATCCAATGTTTTTTTTTTCCAATGTTCAGTCAAAAATTTCATGTCCGACCTCTCCCATTGACTCGAACCACTGTGCGTCGTCGAAGCGAGAAGCGCCATTGCATCATCACAAAGAATAAGCCTCAAGGGCGTATCTCTAATTTCACATGAGCCCTGTACTCCGTATACCTCTATCCTTCCTGGGGCTCATGTGGAAATAGAGATACATGCCCTCACGTCAGAGGAGCGACGAATACAGGGAACGATTCCTGGAATCCCAATCGAATCTTTCAGTGCAGGAACGCTCTACTCTCCTGTGTGCTCTTTTCGTTTCGATAACTTAATCCCTCTCAGCGGCGAGGCGTGCTTTGCGACTTATCGATTGACCTGCCATTTAAACCTATGGAAAAGAATCGATTAACAGGGTATTCGCAACGAACACCTTAATAATCGATTCTCTAACATAGCTTCAAAAGGGGAAAGATCGATAATCGATCATTCACGCCTCATCACTGCTCGCCACATGCAAATCATTCTCAGAATTTTGAGGCGTATCATTCCTGAAAAGATAGGCATAAAAGGCACCAGGATGTCTCTATCTTTTTAAAGTACGATCAGATTAAGTCCTAAATAAGGAAGTGGAAAGCACTGGTTAAAATTCGATTGAATTGAGCAAACGGGGAGGATTCGTATTGATCCTTTTTTGGAACTATTATAATCCCACTCAGTTGATTTTAACAGATTTCTGTTCCTCTAGTGGGTGAATGCGGCCAAAATAAAGTCTTGAGTAGGCTGGTTTTAGGATAGTTGAATTTGCTCAAGTCTTGCTGAGATAACGAGTAACGCCCTTATGTCAGCCAAGCGGCGACAATTTTACGCAGTCCAACTCGGGGAAGCCGTTGACGCAACTAAGCGAATCGGTGGCTTTCCACTTAGGGAAGATTATCTTTTCAACGAGTGGGCCAGGAGAGCCTCAAAACAATCTCGGAATGCGATTTACATTGGGGCCGCATCATTTCTCATTCTTTTTCTCCTCCTAATCCCATTATGATCCAAGCGGCATTAATCAAGATAACGGAAAACAGCCTCACTCGCTTGCCAGCTTTCACAACTTCTCCCCTTCGACGAAACTAAAAGTTGCGTTAGCCCCCAGGGGTTCCTAGTTGGTAAGCCGACCTCTGATTACCGTGGAAATATCGCTAAAATATCTATAAAAATGAACGAACGAGTTTTTATTGCCTAGTCAACGGAAGTGGAAATGCTGAATATCGTGAAAATTGTTTGTTCCGGGTTTTGTATCCATCAGGTTTAGTATCCTTTGGTCATGTTATTGCGATCCAGGCAATGAGCTTTTCTCAATAACCTTTGCTTGTGGTTTTTCAGACAAAAGGACCTAACTATTTTCAACGCAGCAGAATTTGCTCTCTTGAATTTTATTCATATATCAGGAAACTATTGGGCATTCCGAACCGAAATTTCACCGGTTTCTCTTCTGATTACATGTAAAAAGCAGAAATTTTTTTAATAGGAAATCGTAAGGTTAAACTCTAAAGAAATTGTATTCGCGTCAATTTTACAACTTTGAAATAGAGTTACCTCATTTCTTCTCGATAAAGACGAATGGAACTAAATTCACGTGGAAAGTTTACCAATGAAGCTGACAGTATCATTTTGGTTGTTATTCGGTTTTCATAATTTAAAAAGCCTTGAAAAAGTAAGGGAATTCATCAAAACATTGTTAAAAGTGAATAAAAAATCGTGTCAGGGTTTTCAGCTGTCCGGAAAATTTGGAATTTCCATGAGAAAAAAGCCATTTGAAAACCTGGAAAATTTACGAAATTTCCTTTGATAGTGTGAATAGTCGTGGATTATTGAACAGTGTTGGAAGTGGGAAGGAACGAGATTTTCGTCCGATCTTTGTATGTTTGTAATATTGAATTGCCTGATATTAAATGTGGAACTCATAGGTTCCGAAAAACTTTTAAAAATTGAATGCTGCATTTTATGCAGGGTTAAAAGCATATAAGATTCTTCCCGGGAGAATCAAAGAAAATGTTCAATTTGGTCTAAAAACTTGGAAAAGTAAGGAGCAGTGATCAACATTGGATAGGAATTCTTCAACAAGTGAAAGCGTAAAAAAGCGCGGCATGTCTAAATAATCAAGTAGATAAATTCCATGTAATTGTGCCCTTTACTTACGACGTTTACGCTTCGAATGTACATCGCTTTACACGCGGAATTTTGAAGTGATGAGAGACTCAAAATCATTTTAGTTTTATAGCTCGATCGTAGGCAATTTTTTTTCTTTAGGACTTAGAAGTAATGCCGGAAGTACCAGAAAGAAAGTAAGGGGGAAATAATGAAAAATAATCCGTCGGTCCATTATTAAAAGGATCATTTATAAACCATTTTAAGCGACGGAGAGGATTTCAGAAAGTACCCCGCAGATTTTTAAGACGAAGTGAACAAATGCGGAAACAAAGAACCGTTTGAGAATCCTTGATATCATTCTGATTCGCGGGGGACGGAGAAAAGTTGGCCGGCGCGCGGTGGATAAACGCGTGAATGGCCTAATAATTAAGGAACTCTTCCGAAACTTGCTGCCAATTAATTCCGTCAGATTACTTCTGCGAGCTTTCGTTTATTCCCACGGCTCTCCCAACTTCCACCGGGGACAGAGCTGCCCGCTCGGAAAAGAAAATTTCATCACATTATACGATGAATGCCAAAATCATATTAATTATGCGCGCAATCTGACAACGCGGCGAGAGAATCATACTCGAGCCCGCCTAGATTAAAAGTTTTCAGGCAAACTACGTCAGTTAAATATTTGTTTTCAAGGGAGAGGATTTTAAGGCTTTGTCTTAGTATGAATCTGTCTATTGGTTTATCAGGCACTGTTGCTTTAGCAAAATATAAGCGTGTCGATGAGCTGCTAAGGCTGCATAGCGGCCTCTCGGCGGGCGCTTCGCACCCCCGCGGCTCAAGAAAAGAAAGAATTTAGACTAGCGACTAATCACTGAAAAAAAAACATCGGTGTATTTACTAAGAAAAGGGTAAAATTACCAAGAATTCAGGGTTCTATTTGATCCCAGTTTTTTTCTTGGTGAAATTACCATTTATGGAATTGGTAATTTTACCGAGAAATCTCGGTAAAATTATTGAACTTTCTCGGTAATTTTACTGGACCTTGGTAAAAACGCCAATATTTTTTATCGACTATGGTAGAATTACCGAGATAAAATGGCAAAGTTACCGGGAATTGATTACCAATAAAAGTGGTATTCTTACCTGAAAAAAAACAGTAAAAATACCGGTTTTCAGGTAAGTTTACCAGTCTGTCTTGGTAAAATTACCAATAATTGGTAAAACAAGTGAAATGGTAAAGGTACTAACGGACCTTGGTAAAAACGCCGAAAATTTTTTTTCAGTGATCGGGAATTCATTACCTGCCAATAGCCGAGAACGCATTTATATATTTACACTACATTTTGAAATCAGGAAATAAAAATTCGGGCTCATTTTAGAAATATAGAAGGGGAAATGTTGAAACATCGCCATGAAGATACGTGGTTTCACACTTTGGCCAACACTATTCTTAACAGAGACCCAAGAAGCAGCATCCTACCTTTAAACTGAGTCTATATATTCCTAACAATTTAGAGAGCTCTAATAGAAAGTTTCAAAGTGGTTGTAAGTGGTTTCAATCTAGTTCCCTGTGAGATAAAACGAAAATTGAGGGAAAATTGGGGGTCATAAAATTCGATCAGGTAAATCCTGGTTACATCCGCTCAATTTAAATGCAACTTGACGCCTTTTACTAGTACAAAAATGGACGAGCGCTCGCAATTTATTCTTTGCAACAATCGAGATAATTTTCCGTTGAAATCTTAAAATCCGATCCTCCGACCCGACCGGGCATAAATTGCTCTTCTGAGAATTTTCCCTCCCCGGACTGCTGCCCCTTCCCTTGTGACTGGTTACATCATCATTCCTCTGTCGTAAGGGAGTATCTAAATTTCCACATATGCCTTAAAGCATAGAGTTTTACGGCGAACATCAGGGCTCAGGTGGAAATTTAGGTACGCTCTTATGTCAGAGGACGATGACATATCGACGGTGAAACTACCAAACCACGTATCTCGGTTTGCGACGTCGCAGACTTCCTGTCATACTTTATTTTTTAAATGAAAAACTACTTAACGTCCAGTCTTGAAAATTTCTGTGATTTTTCCTCTTCGTGCGGAGAAAATTCTGTGAAAATTTCAAGGAATGATATTGATTTGGTCTACTTCAAAAAAATAGAATGCGAGCGTAGATTTTTAAACACCGCAAACGAGATACGTGGTTTGGTAGTTTCACCGTCGATATGGAGTTACTGTGAAGGATGTAATGCGAGGTGATTTTCCTTTTCAAGAGTTTGAAAAAAACCTCGGAAAATTTAAGGAGTCCTCAAGAGTCGTCGTTTTTCTCACAAAAGAACGTAATTATATTTCAATGTTGCCGAATTTCCTCACGCAAATTGCATTTTCAATGGGAGAATCTTGAGTTTTTCCAACTGAAATTTTGCTGATTCCTCACCTGATCTCGTGTGTAAATCCGGAATACTTTGGACAAAAGTTTCACATGTACATTCTCATAAAAAATTACATTGATCGAGTCAATTTTGCAACCTTGGAATAGAGTTACGTTTCTTCGTCCGGGAAACGACGTAATGTTGGATACAGGAACTTCCCCGAAAATCAGACTGAAACGTTTCTAAGTAGACAGACAGTCCGAACCCATTTTTTAGAACTATATTTTAATGTTGCCAAATTTCCCCTCGCAAATTACAGTTTTAGTGGAAGGATCTTGGGTTTACCCAACTGAATTTTTTTTTGATTTGTCCTCTGATCTCATTCGTAAATCATGAAATCATGAATACTTTGGATTGCATGAATACTCATGAATACATACATACATACCGAAATTGCACTTGCACCCACAAAAATTACATTTCTCGAGTCAATTTTGGAATAGAGTTACGTTTCTTCGACTGAGAGACGACTTAATGTCGGATGAAGAAATTTCCTCTAAAATTATATTGAAACTTTTCTATGTAGATAAGCAGTCCTAACCCACCTTTTTTTTTTCTTTTTTCTTTTGCGGGATTTAGCAGGATTGGAGGTGGATTTTCACTCTAGCCCCCCAAATTCCAAGAACAGTTAAATTGGCAGCGCAAATCTAGTGCAATAATGTACCGTGAAAAATGTCCTCGGGAGAAGACAAGGAGGATCCCTCGATTTTAAAGACCGGCGCATTAGTGCTCCGTATGTATATTCACTGAGGTGCACTTATCATCGCTCCGCTAACGAGAGCACGTAACTACACTCGGAGATGAGCCCTGTTCTCCGTTTAATCCCTTACTTTCCGCGGCTCACGTATGGGAGAAGATACGCCAGAGAAGCGACGTTATTTTCTCTCCCGGCTCCGGCGAAAAACAAGGAACCTTTAATCTCACTCCCTCGCCGGAATTCGCGAAAGGAAACGCGATTCGCTCGGCTGGAAGTAATGAAATCATGTGCCTCCCTTCCTGTTTACCGGCTCCAAAGCCGCCGATTTTCCCGGAAAATCCCGGATCTTCCCGCAAAAATTTCAGTTTTTGCGAGACGAGCGGCAACGTAGCTCGCACACGCCGGCGCCAACGAGCGCAAACAAGGTTGCCTAGCTTCGAGGCGTTTGTCGAAAAGATCAGGAACGCGACAAAGCGAAATTCGCGGGGTTATCCGCGGCGCCCTAAAAGGGGAACTAACCTTTATTTTCACGGCACGAAATTGAGTTCTCCGCGGTCTCCAGGCCGAGGGAGAGCGTGTTTCTACAGGTTAATCGTGCGAAAGCCGAAAGAAACTGTTATTTCTCGGCGCTTCGCGGCTCCTATCAATTGGCGCATTTTTATGGTCTTAATTTTTAGCTACGTTGCAGGCTTTCGAACCAGTGTGGAACCTGGGTCTCTCTTTAGAGACTTTGAGGTTATTTAAGGTGGATCCCCAGTGACTCGTACTGACACATTTTTCCTCGCGGCGAACGCCACTGCTCACTCTGGAAAAAAAAACACAGTGGATCTAGAGTCCAGACTCTTGAAAACATTGACAAGGAAAAATACTCTTGATTCAATCGGATTTTTGCTTGAATCAAAAGGAAATCCGCTTGAATTAAGAGGCTTGGTTCTTGATTAAAGCTGGATTCTGATTGAATCAAGAGTAATTTTTCTTGTCGATGTTTTTAAGAGTCTGGACTCTAGATCCAATGTGGGTTTTTTTCCAGTGCACTGGTGTGCCATTATCTTTGTGATTTCGTCGATGGAGTTTGCACAATTTACAGCGAGTCTTGAAATCAACGACAGATACCGTCGTTTCCCAAACTTCATAAAATAAAGAACACATGCGAAATCCATGTAGCCGAAAGTTGTGGGTTGGACTGCGTCTCATGAAGCGCCTTCAAATAAGCAGGTATACTTCACCAGGACCGGGGAGTCGAAATAGTTATCTTTTGCGCCGTGGGGAGTGAGCATCAAGTCCCATCGATTATTGTGCTCGCATTTCATTGTTTCACAGACTGAATATTATAGTAACTACATTTTTATGTCGCAATACTTCTACTTGATGAAGCTAGATAATTCTAAAACTAATCCTTCGATAACTTTATGCTAAATTCTTGGACTTACGTAGCAAAAAGGGTTATTATAATGGACGGAGAATAACAGTAAAAATTCAGTATTTTTATTATTATTTTTATTGCGTCTTAAACGTACACAGCCCGAGGCCGCCTCTCTCGACTTCTCCCGGCGTTTCAACGCGCAAAGGAGAGTCAAACTTGAGTCTCCCTACAACTTATTATTATTAATAATGTTATTAAAGAAAGAAGTCTATGATTTACATCTGGGAATTTATTCCGTGCCTGGAGGAAGTTTCCAGATTATTGTCGGGAAGTATCGGTTAAACCATCGGAAAAACACAAAGACTTTAGTGTAGTAGAAGCAAATCATGAAGAACACAAAACCAGGAGAGGGGCCTGAATTTGCAAGTTAGTGTGTTATTGTGCGGAATCGAAACGTTTACACAAACGGTATGCACACATTTGAATTAATAGGTTGCTTGACTGGTTCCTGCAATAATTTCGGTATTTTGCGTGTCTCATGCGAACACATTCAGAATTAGAAACAGCACAGAGAATCTTGAATCCTAAATATTATCCCACCAAAAAATTGATAATTTTAAAGGAAAATAATCGTGTAAATGTTAATGCTATATGAAGTATCTGTAAAAGGAAAAAAGAAGTTTTACGATTTTGAAAACACTTTAATCGCACTGGTTCTTTTTTGCTGAATGCGATCCAAATTAATCGTTACTTAGGTATCCGAGGCTCTTCAGAGCGAGGCCAAATTGGATGGCATTTTCCAAAAAGGAACCAAGAGCATTTCAATGCTGCTAAGATTGTGTATCTTATATGCATTCAATAAAATCACTGAAATCATGCAAAAAATTAAATTTACAGAGGTAATTTTCGTCTTTAAGTTATAGTTTATTGGGAGTAAACACTGGGGAAAAAACACATTACATCTAGAATCCAGACTCTTAAAAACATCGAGAAGAAAAAGCTTTCTTGATTCAATCAGATTTAAGCTTAAATCAAGAACCCAGCCTCTTAATTTAGCGGATTTCCTTTTGATTTAAGCTTAAATCTGATTGAATCAAGAGTATTTTTTTTTCAGTGTTTTCAAGAGTCTGGACTCTAGATCCAATGTGTTTTTTTCTCCAGTAAAGATAGAATTAGTGTAGGTAATCTGTGTATATTTGCAAGGCAAACAAAGTTGCACAAGCTTAGCGACATTGGAATGCTCTTGGTTCCAGTGGCGTGGCGTGAATTGCGATATATCGATTGTTATGCCATTTAAACCTATGGTAAAGAATCGATTATTAAGGTGTTCGCTGCGAACACCCTGTTTATCGATCCTTTTCCATAGGTTTATATGGCGTAACAATCGATATATCGCAATTCACGCCACGCCACTGCTTGGTTCCATTTTGCAAAATGCAATCCAATTATTCTACCAAAATTTGAACGGAAACAAAGTTTTCAAAAACTGTCAAATCTCGTCCCATTCTCAGGTCAGCGTCTCCTCCAAGAACGGGCCGGATCGGGAAGCAAGACATCAAGGAAATTGGGACGAAACCGTCGAATCCAACCGCGACTCGTCTGAGAAACGCGTTCGTTTCGCGGAAAAATCGACGGCTTCGATTCGGGCCGAACGCTCGTAAATTTGAATTGCATGGCGTCGCCGTCATCGCGAGAGTGAGTTCCCATTTCATCAGGATCCCGATCCCACCCCGTTCCGTTCCCGAAGGCGAGGCGGACGTCGGAACGGGGAAAAAATTGACGGCGCGGAAGCTGAAAGGCCTCGAACATTAACTCGTCTCTGCGTTGCCGGCTCTGAAGAGACTAATACATCGTGCGCTAGCCTTTCAACGAAAGGAATTTGGACGAAGGCCTTCGTGACAAGTTAACAAAAACGTCTATTTGTATATAGAAATCAATGGCAGATATCGTCCTCTCCCAGACTTCACAAAAGTAACAACGAACACAGAACCCCTCACGCAGCCGAAAGTTGTGAGTTGGACTGCGGCGTATAAAACGCCTTCTAATGGCTGGGTATACTTCACCGCAGACCGCAGAGTCGAAATAGTTATCTTTTGCGCCGTGAGGATTATCCGTTAAGTTCCGTACCCCTCTCGCAGCGGAAAGTTGTGAGTTTGACTGCGGCTTATCAAACGCCTTCAAATAGGCGTATACTACATCGCGGACCGGAGAGTCGAAATAGTTATCTTTTTCACCGTGAGTGCCGTGAGGAGTGTCCGTCAAGTTTCATGTCCCTCACTTATTAACCGAAAGTTGTGCGTTAGACTGCGGCTTATAAAACGCCTTCTAATGGCTGGGTATACTTCACCGCAGACCGGAGAGTCAAAATAGTTATCTTTTGCGCCGTGAGGAATTCGTCAAGTTCCATTTGGACTTATTTCTGTCAAACGGAACTATGTGCTTTATGACGTGAGCCTTGTCATGTATGTATTCTTATGGGTTTCAGGGTTCATGTCTAAATGCACATAGTTCCGTTTGATAGAAATACGTCCATTTTGGTCCCGGAGATCACGTTCTTCATTTTCACGTCGCAACACTCCCATCTAATAATTTTATTTTTTCGTGAAACTCGGTTGGCATTTCTATCTTGAAACTTTGCTGATTTTTCCCCCTAATTACACGGACACATCAGCAAACCTTTACACAAAAATTTCTGTTAAATTCTTTTAATGCATCTAATTTTTTAGTCAATTTTGCAACCTTTAAATAGAGTTACTTTCTTTTGTCTGAAAAACGACGTTCTGTCGTAGCTGAATTTAACCAGAATGTTTGGTTCCCTTTTTTTCTGGTTCTCTCATGAAAACTTTGAAAGAATGTCTGAGAGTTTGGTATCTTATGTTGTCGTTACGTAGAAAATTGAAACATTTGCGTAATTTACATTTGTTGTACAAGTTTCTTCCAAAAACAGATCCAGAGGAGACTCAAGGGACAAAACAGAAACCCTCTCCCCCCTCCCCCCCGCTCGACCGAAAAATGAAAGAGGAGAAAAAGAAATGAACGGCGGAAAGGAGACGCTTGTATTTAGCAATTATTTATGACGAAATTGACACAAAATGCTTTTTCAAAATTTCGAACACCCCCCTACCCCTCTCCCGGTGTGAATTCGCCTATGGAACTCTCTTTTTGATAAATACAATCTGAAGAGGACTGATCACGTGTCGAAATCTTTAATCTTTTAATGGAACTTTTTCTGCCGAAATGTCATGAAATCATTCCGAAGCACTCCATGCGATGCATTTACAGCTCTGTCTCTGTTTCCTTCCTTATAGATCAAGGTATGGAACATTCAATAAAAAAGATAAAGAATAAGAAAACATACTGTCGTCACTTAGCGGTATTTTTCTTATGTGCGGGTGAACTCAGGCGGAATCTAATATACCGTCGCTCGTCTCTTGCCGTTTGCCTATTTTAGAAATCTCGGATTTTTGGCTTTTACAATTGCTCCGTAGTGTGAATTTTCTGAAAGAGATCTGTCAACTTACAGACACTCGTAAGAGCTCCATTACTAACGCTTGGAAAAGAAGGATATGATTTGGAAGCACACGTCGATGGCTTACAATAAAATACCGGGGTGAGCTCTGACATGTCTCAGCATTTCCATGAGCTTCCTTTTTTAACAAACGACTTGCTTTGGCAACAAATATTTTCCTTCGTCTTTTTTCAATTTTTATGTGTTGTATCAAAATTGAGGGGATTGAAAGACAGCGCTCAAGTACAGTTTTGAGAGAAAACGTGAGATATCCATGATTATCACCAAAACTAGTCCTGAAATTAATTGCATCCAAACTTTACGCCCGAATTGCAAACAGTGAATTTGATTTGTCTTTCCGCCGTATGGCTCCATGTAATTATGACACTTTAAACACGTTTTTCTCAGTATAGCAAAAACTGCACCTATGTGCCTTGGCTCCAAAGACCCTGAATTGTACAAAAAAGGAAGCAACATTTTAATTAATTACTGTCAGAGCCAACGAACATAACATCAACAAAAAAACTACAAATAATTCGCAGTCCTTCAAATCTTACTGATATTGTAATATGTTTTGTATAAATGCAACGTAGACTTATTATTAAAGTATACTTAAATATTATTAATTATATTATTCTATTTCTTTTCCTCTCTTACTAATGATTACTATATGTATATATTATTCTATCTCTTCTCCTCTCTTACTAATGATTACTAAATATTTTCTTTACATTCATCAATTTACACAGACCTTCTGCGGCTGCCTCATGTTGTGCGCAGTTTCAACACCGGTTTTTTTTTAAAAAAAAAAAAAATTCGACACCAAATGTTCATAAGTTAATTCATTCATGATAGGCACCAGTACTCTCACTCGGCCAGTAAAGTCGCATCTTGATTTTTCTTGAAAATCCGGCAACACCGACTTAGATGGCAGAAAGCAGGAGTCGCGAACACTCATTCGAAAGTTTCCAATAAACGCGTCGGCGAAGTTCATCATAAACCCAGTTATGCACGAGTAAATGCACCGGTGAGTGCTCGCCATTGTGTCTCCTTTTGTGATTCTCCACCATCATTAGAGAGCCCCCAAACTATTACGCCGCGCCGAGCGAGAACCCCCTAACTCCACCGAGAGCTATACCGACACATACGCGGTTCTCTTTCAACGCGGCCGTATTCTTCGGAGATTTCTCTCGGATTAGTTTTTATCGTTTCCCGCTCGGAAAGAGAGCTCGTAGGCCTTGCACGAGTGACTTCGGTTTTTGCTTCGCGCCCATATTTACGACGATGGATAAAACAAGTTTTAAAATTTTATCATGCGCATTAAGTGTGTTTTAGTGCTGTCTCTAGCATGGAAATTTTGCAAGGAAATCGTGCATAATGGAGATGTTGCATGTGTGAGGAATTTGCTATTTGACTGTTGATCCTTACATTAAAGTTCGCGAGAAACACGATGGTGCCACTGGTTTTCTCTGAGATCAACTCCCAAGCTCAAAAAAAGCTCTCAAGTTGAGGCCAAAATGGAGGGAATATCCCGCGCTATCATGAGAGTCCACCTCTACATCAAGACAAACTCTCCATGCAAAGATAGGGACCGAATACATTGACAGGGCTGCCACTTTATTTGGGGACTCCAAAACTGAAAACACGGCAACCCTGCTAATGTATTTGCTCCCTATCTTTGCATGGAGAGTTTGTTTTGATGTAGAGGTGGACTCTCAGGATAGCGTGGGATATTCCCTTCATTTTGGCCTCAACTTGAGAGCTTTTTTTGAGCTTGGGAGTTGATTTCAGTAAAAACCAGTGTTTCTCGCGAACTTTTACACAAGAATCAGTAGTCAAATCGCAAATTCCTCACACATGCAACATCTCCATTGCATTTTTACAAGGAAGATCTTGGGCATCTCTTACTAAAAGTTTCCCTGATTTTTTTTCTCAATCTCGTGCAAAAATCAGACCCATTTTGAACAAAAACTGCACTGGTATACTCTCGGAAAAAAATAAATCATTTGAGTCAATTTTGCAACCTTGGAATGGAGTTACGTCCCTTCGTCCGGGGAACGTCGATTTGTCGGCGGTCGGGCCGTGTAGCGCTGTAGAAGCCAGAGGTGGAGCCCTAGGTGCGGCTTATACGAGAAATTAAAAAGGTTGAATTTTGAAAATGACAAGGGACCCCCGTCAAAACGTTCCTAATAGTGTAAAAACAAACGTTGTAGAACAGTTTTGCATTTGGTCAACATTTAGAGGTTGCGACGGGCCCTTAAAATTGCAAAATTCGGCTAATTTTCGCATTTTTTCATCCATTTTGGCAAATTTTCTCAGGCCTCACGGAGAGTTCTAATTGATAATTTTATTCATAAATAGGCAATATATAACCTAAAATGCATCCCATCCTCCACCTTAAGCCCCCAGCCCCTCCAACCCCCCTCCCTTACCGATCCAATATAAATACACTCATTATAAACTACGCTATTTTGGTAGTGACCAGAAATCTAAAGTAACACTGGTCAACACGGGTTCAAATGTGATTGTCGAAGAGTAGTTTTTAGCGCTGAGTCCGAAAATGACCTCCGTCATGCTGGGTCAGGTCGATTTTCCCCGGAAAAATCAGGATTTTCCTTAAAAATCGAGCTTTTCCGGTGAAAAATCAATTTTCCGGAAAATCTGTGCATGATGGAGGAAAGATAAGGTCATTTTCGGATTCAGCAGCTAAAATTACATGGGGAACCAAAAATTGTATGCCTATTAAAGTTTCCGTTCTGTTCCAAATATCGAGGTTTTTCCGGACAAGTGCCCCTTTCCGCCCATGTAACGCATGTAATACCAGTCCGATTGATTTGCGTCGGAAAGGAGGGAAAATATTTTTTCTCAGGCGACTGGTGGAGTTGACTCGACTAAATAATTGCCGCTGCAGCCGAAAATGACCCTCGATTTCTTCCAAAATCTATCGATTTTTCTGAAAAATCGATTTATCGAAAATAAATGCACCTTTTGAACTCAAAAACGTTTAAAAACATCCCCTCTTTTCGGAACCTGGATATTCCAAAGGTTCTGCAAAAAAAGGAGGGTCATATGCGGCTGCAGCGGCAATTTTTTAGTGGAGTCAACTCCACCAGTCGCCTGAGAAAAAATATTTTCCCTCCTTTCCGACGCAAATCAATCGGACTGGTATTACATGCGTTACATGGGCGGAAAGGGGCACTTGTCCGGAAAAACCTCGATATTTGGAACAGAACGGAAACTTTAATAGGCATACAATTTTTGGTTCCCCATGTAATTTTAGCTGCTGAATCCGAAAATGACCTTATCTTTCCTCCATCATGCACAGATTTTCCGGAAAATTGATTTTTCACCGGAAAAGCTCGATTTTTAAGGAAAATCCTGATTTTTCCGGGGAAAATCGACCTGACCCAGCATGACGGAGGTCATTTTCGGACTCAGCGCTAAAAACTACTCTTCGACAATCACATTTGAACCCGTGTTGACCAGTGTTACTTTAGATTTCTGGTCACTACCAAAATAGCGTAGTTTATAATGAGTGTATTTATATTGGATCGGTAAGGGAGGGGGGTTGGAGGGGCTGGGGGCTTAAGGTGGAGGATGGGATGCATTTTAGGTTATATATTGCCTATTTATGAATAAAATTATCAATTAGAACTCTCCGTGAGGCCTGAGAAAATTTGCCAAAATGGATGAAAAAATGCGAAAATTAGCCGAATTTTGCAATTTTAAGGGCCCGTCGCAACCTCTAAATGTTGACCAAATGCAAAACTGTTCTACAACGTTTGTTTTTACACTATTAGGAACGTTTTGACGGGGTCCCTTGTCATTTTCAAAATTCAACCTTTTTAATTTCTCGTATAAGCCGCACCCTAGTGGAGCCCCCAGTGATTTATATGGACTCACCTCCCTTTAGTCACAGGAGGTTAAAACGAGCGAATAAGAATACGAAGACAGTCGGAACTAGCCCTTTTCCTCCTCCCTTGCTTGCTCCTCACTTAGTTTGAAGAGTCGTAAAAATGGAAGAAAATGAAAAATGGGCCGGGACGCAGCGTGAAACCCGGCTCAGCCGAGGCGTTTCGGAGCTCAGCACGATACTGCCTCAAGGAAAAACGCCGTATGAACCTTCAGGCGTTGCCAAATTTCCTTTGACAAAACGCGAATTTCCTGGTGAATTTTTGAATATTTTCTGCCCCAATTTTTCAGATAATTTCGTTTGCAATCCACCGAAAGTTCCTGAAAATTTCCAGGACAAATATTAATAACTTTCCTCGAAAATAAACATTTTATTGATGGGAATTTGGCAGCTCTTGAATGTTCGTACGGCGTTCTTCCTTAGCGCGGCAGGATACGCATCTCACGCGTGTGTGAGATTTCCCTCGCGGAGTTATCAGTTACAGAAAGATGAAAAATGATGGAAATATGACTGGAAATCAATAGACAATTTCTGTCGGTTATTACCCCCGGCCCGAGGCTCCTCCAAAACGTTTAATCTGTCAGACTCGAGTTGTTCTTGTACTCGCTTCGGAATCCTCATCCCTGGGGTTTATGAGTTATAGTTTCTTTAATATCCATTAGAACCAGTTCTTGAGTACTGAGACGAAACGTATGATGGAGAAAAAGACGCTCTAATGATTAGTGAGCAAAATATCGACGGTGAAAGTCGGCAATCACATAACTCGGTTTGCGACGTCGCAGACTTCCTGTCATACTTTATTTTTTAAATGGAAAACTACTCAACGGTAATTCTTTAAAACTTCCGTGATTTTTCTTCTATGCGCGAGGAAAATTCTGCGAAAACTTCAAAGAATCGTGTCCATTTGTTCTCCTTTAAAAAAATAACATAGTTGCGGAGATTTTCAGACACCGCAACTGAGTTATGTGATTGCCGACTTGCACCGTCGATATTGTTTTTCGTAGCAAGAATAGACCAGTGGGCAATATACAGATTTGAAGTTTCCGATACATGTTTTCTCATCAAAATATCACGCACAACAAAAGTTACTGAAACTAACGCCTAACTAAGACATTTAATGTTTCTTGACGCTTGAATTCAAACCTATCGCTCATTATTTAACAATATCATTCATTTTTTAGTCGCGTGGGACAATTTTTGAAGGCCCAAAATTCACTAGAAAGTGAGGTAGTGCTGCTAATATTTTACATTGAAATCGGCGAATTCAAACTTTTATCGAAATACCAAATTCAACGCAGATCAAATCGGTCATGAAACAGATGAATACAGACTACCAAGTACTCCCGGCAAATAACTAGGATCTCTTTCCTGAAAACATCCTTCCACCTCGAATGCATACACGATATTGACAGTGTCAAGAAAGATTGCCTTGCTGAAAAGAACCCTTTCACCGTTAAATGCACTCTCTTTCATTATACTCAATATTTTAAATCGTTTTATTTTGTGTGTGTTTCAGGTAAGAGACCAATTTCGGCCCTAGTGAACCCTTCAGCGTAAGTCTTACTTTGTGCTAAAACATATTCTAGCCTACTTTCCTCTTCTTCGAAAATTTGAGTATTTCTATTGAAAGTTTTTAATTTTTCGTGCAGATCATCCATTATTGAATTAAATAATTGAATTCGTCACAGACACCCTTATATCTGCTTTCACAGCAGTCTTTGGGCGACTCTGGCGCTCTGCAACAGCGAACTTCTACAGCGATGGCCGCACCCTATTGAGTATGCATGTAATGCATGCAAGTATAGAATAATGCCGTCAAACAATATTGGCTGATCCAGAAGATAAATGATAGAACCTTGATGCTCATATTAATTTTATTACTTACATATAGTACATGCAGAAGCCGAAACTTTTCGAGCGTCTAGGGCTCATCATCAAGCACTTGTACATGGAGACCAATATTGGCTGAGTTGTAAAAATTATTTACAGCCAGCCTGATTAATCGACAATGGAGCTCTTGCATATGTGAGAGATTTGCTACATAAGTCTTATTTCTTCCGTAAAATTTCGCGAGAAACACGAAGACGCCACCGGGATTCTCTGAAATCAACTCCAAAGCTTTAAAAGAGCATCTGAGGCCGTAATGGAGGGAATATCCCACGCTACCCTGAGAGGCCACCTCTGTATCAAGATTTTCTATGCAAAAATTTAGGGAGCAAATACATGAACTTGGTTGCCACTTTGTTGGGGGACTCCAAAACTAAAAATACGGCATCCCTGCAAATGTATTTGCTCCGAGCTTCCGTGTAGAGAGTTTGTCTCGATGTAGAGGTGGACTCTCAGGGCAGCGTGGGATATCCCCTCCATTGCGGCCTCAACTTTGAGAGCATTTCTTGAGCTTTTGAGTTGATTTCAGAGAAAATCAGTGACATCATCTTGTTTCTCACGAAATTTTACATAGGTAGCAGTGCCTAAATCACAAATTCCTGACACATGCAACATCTCCATTGTCATTTTATTTAATAAATTTCGACTTTTTCCGGGAATATTTCTCGTTGAGTCTCACGATCTCAAATTTTATTACCATTTCGCCACCCTGTCGGTATTTGACGTTGATTTTCACGATTTCAAATTTTCGTTTTCCCATCCTGTCGGTAGGTCGAAGCCGCTGAACAGTATCCCTTCTCCGTCTTTTTCCAGATCGTCACGGCTCTCAGAAGTTGGCTTTAAGCTGAGCCAGGTCAAGAAAACTAATCTAAATTGAATTTTCAAGATTCGCTCGAGCTGATTTTTTCAGCTGAGCCCTTTATTTACCCTCGCGGAGTGTGCCCTATGATGTCTCTGCTAACCCAATTTCACGCGTCAAACGATCGCTTGAAGTTGTTTCCCCTCGAAAATCCCGATGCGGGCGCCGAGCACTCACAATAAGTTTCTTTTCCATAAATCTCCCGAGCGTGGTTTATGCTCCCGGAGATTACGCGCAGGAAGCTAAAACTGGAAATTGGAACTTCATCCAGGATGAGATTAAAAAAGTCCCGTCTCGAAATCTTGCTGGAGCCATAAATAATTTGCATCGTCCCGGCAATGACCAAAGAGTTAAATCTCGCGGTTGTTTGCCAGCCTTTTTGCGAATCGTATGATTTTCGTGGAAACTTCACTTTCTGTTAGTCGCTCTCTGATTAAATGCTCCGTCTCCTGCTCCTGGTGTTAAAGAAACTGTAAGATATTTGTAAGGCATCACCCTCAGCATCGAGAGATTTGACTCTTTAATTCTTTATACAGTGTGTTTTTCTGTAAATAATGAATATTCTTTTCAAACCGAGGAATAGTTGTTTAACCACGTTTCAAATGTAAACAGACACTGTTAGTCGTTATAGACCGATTTAATGACTGCGTCATTCGATGTAATATCGAACTCTTGGTTCAACCCCGGCCGATGATATATCTATTGGTAATTCTGGCGTGTCACGGGACGCAAATACGTAATTGAAGTACGAGTAAATTTTTGAATTTATGACTTAATAGGATAAGAATAGTAAATAAATAATTAGACATGTAAATTATGTTTAAAATTATGTATTTCTGAGATACAAATAAATAAGTAAATAAATAGATAAATAAATAAATAAAACAATAATTAAATAAAAGAACTCTTGGTTCAAACCCAAAAATACCAACATAACCTCATGTGCGAATTCTTCATGAGTTAATTGCAGGGCCGGATGTACCTACTTGCCGCCCATTAGGCCGCCTGTATTTTGCCGCCTCCTCTTATTCGTTTTGAAACATTAGTAAAACCATTACTGGAGGGAGAGATGCCTAAGACGGGTTTACTCGTGTTGGACACATTTTTTGCGAAAGCCCTGTCAACACTACTAGCAAAAGTTCAAGGAACTTTACGCGAAAGTTAAGTTCCGTATACCTATCTCTGTGTGGTCAAGGCCTTCCATTTATGAGAAATGAACGAAAAAATTATGAAAGAACAAACATAAATGTGGTTTAATAATTTTAACTTCTGCCGTCGCACCGCGCTGACCGCACTGTTTGGCGCAATGCTTGAAGTATTCATACAGTCTTGTAGGCGCTATGCGTCTCACGCCGACCGCTGCTGACCGCACTACGTTTGACGCAATGCGTGAAGTATTCATTCAATCTTGTAGGCGCTACTATTCGTTACATGCCAACCGCTGCCCCGAGGGCTTCACCTTTTCATCTCAAGTCCTCGTCATCATTGCTCTCTGCGCCGCGCCGCTCCATGCCAGATTACGTGTTTGGTTTCTCTCTCAACTCGACTTATTAAAGGTGCTGTCTCATGTATCACCGAAAGACGACAAAATTAGAAATTACCGTACTCTCAGGAAATGAGAGATTTTGTCGCCTTTTCTCGCTTGTAATTTTTTTTCTAAATTCGATGTTTTTTTATACATACATTTAAAAAAATTGCAAAATTGGCCGCCCCCTTTCGCCGCCACGGGCCGCGACCCATATGTCCACCCCCTAAATCCGGCCTTGGTGAATTGTGTTAATTTATTAAAATTTAGTCGTTGACCGATTATAAATCAATTAAAGACTCATTAAATACGAGGACTTTCGATTGTAAGAAACACTTGGACGCATTTTTACCACCGGGGAAGTATGTTTTGGGCGAGAGGCAATAAAACTCATCCAAAATTTGGGTCTCTTTTAGGCGAGGAAAGGGGCTGGAAAAAACGGCGGTATTTTGGACATGCTGGGCGAAGTCAGAAAATGGTGGCAACGCTGTCATTCTCGGGCAGTGTTGTTTTCAAGTATCTTGTCACCTTACTATTCACACCGAAATTAAGATTGTAGATGTCTCGAGAAAACAGGCATTGAACTCCCGCCGATTGGGAAGATGCACTGATAAGGCTGGACAGCCCGGGTGCGGCGAGGCTTCACTAACATGTTGGTCAGTGTTGTTTGCATGGGCAGTATGGATGTGGTTGTAAGCTCGGTATTTAAAACTTTTCGGGGGAAAACGTGTGTAGTTATAAATTCATTTAAATTAACGGAATCTAATGTGTTAAAAAACGGAAATACCCGTTTCAGATGTTGCAATAAAAAGTGTAGTGCAAGTGTTGTTCTCGATAATACTTTAAAACGGGTCATTGAGGTGAGTGAAGCTCCCCATAATCACGCAGCGTACTCGGAAGAAGAATTAGCAGTCCAAAAAATGAAAGTGTCATTAAAAAGAAAAGCCGTGGAAAGCATTAAAGAAAAACCAACCTCAATGATTCGGCGTGAGTTGATAGAAAACGAAGGGGAAAGTGCAAGTAAAGTGGAAAATTCTCAGGTGCCTCTAATGAGGAAAGTTGTTTACCGTGCGCGTAAAAAGGAGCAGCCCGCCCCTTCTCCGAAAAATTTACAAGAAGCTTTACAACAACTGTCAGATCGACAAGCTCAAATTTTAACAAACGGGGAACAATTTTGTCACGTCAACTCCAAAAAATCGATGGTGATTTTCACGTGCCCCGATAACTTATTGCTTTTAAGTTCAACAGTGTTTGGTGACGGCACGTTCAGTTTTAGTCCAGATCATTTTAAACAGTTATACACAATTCATTGTCATGTCAATAATTTTTTATGTCCCCGTCGCGTATTGTTTTTTAACAAATAAAAGTGTAAAAACTTATGAACTCATGTGGACGGAACTGCAGCATCTTTGTGTAAAACTCGTGGGAAAACCGTTCAAGGTCGAATGTTTTCATGCAGATTTCGAGATATCAGCCCACATAGCAGTTCGTAACATTTTCCCGATTGTCTTATCATTTGTTGTCGATTCCATCTCTCTCAAAGCTGGTTTCGTCATATTCAGTGCGATAAATTTTTGCTCCGGGAATATAATGATCCCAAGTCACTAATAGGAAAATGGTTGAAATCTTTTTTCGGGTTGAGCCTTTTGCCGGCTGACGAAGTGATAGACGGTTTTGTAGACTTACTAATGATTACTCCCTCTAATCATCCGTCTCTCACCGATTTTACTAATTATGTAAGGGACAATTACGTGGTCTTAGCTCTTTTTTTCCCCCGAACTTTGGGCTTGCCCCCCTCGTTTAATCCGCGCACAACTAACGGCGCGGAATCTTTCCATAGTTCCTTTAATGGCGAGTTTCATAAAGCACATCCATGCATTCATACTGTAATCCGTGTTTTAATTGAAATTCAGGCGGAAACGAGAACAAAACTTGTGTCGATATCGCGAAATATGATCAATCCTGTTAAGCCCGAAACCATTGACAGAATCAACCGTGCAATCGCAAGCTGGAACATTTACAACACAAGCCAAAAAGAATCCAAGGACCGTTTGAAATACCTAAAAGAAATGGGGTATCTTTATCAAGGAAGAAAGACAAAAAAGGTGGGAAAAAGTGACGAAATATGATCAATCCTGTTAAGCCTGAAACCATTGACAGAATCAACAGTGCAATCGCAAGCTGGAACATTAAAAGAAATGGGGTATCTTTATCAAGGGAAGAAAGAGAAAAAAGGTGAAAAAAAGTGAAATTAACTTAACTGACAATTTCAATTGTTTTGAATGTTTTTATTATGTGTTGTTTACGGGAGGGAGTTGTTTAGATAGTTCCATGGCCCTCTATCCTGCGTAAGTCCTATCAATTGGCCGTGATAGGTGAAGCACCCTATCCTGTGTTTTTCCTTTCCTATCTCAGAGGTCAGATAGGAGTTTTTCCAATATTTATTGATACAGTACTTAGATTTGAAATGAATGACAAATTCCTCGGCTACATTTTGGAAGCAATTCATGTTATTAATCAGGGTTTGGGGGGGAGGGAAGCTCCCAAATTTGGTTTCTTGAATCAGAAGCCGTGTTTGAGAACTTCCTGTCAACCAAACCCAAAAATTCATCGTACTCGCCAAAATGTCTTCAAAATCTCCGTTTCAACCGGCGACTGGTGAGTTCACATTACGGTGTTGCTTTTTGTTTTACATTAATTAATTAATCGCCCAAAACATCCGTTTTCATCCCCGCCCAAAAGACACCCATTTCCCCGCCCTAAACGCCCTCTTTTCAGTAGCACTCGCCCAAAACGTCGCCCCCCTTACCACCAAGGTGCAAAGGGTCGAATCGTTGACAAAATGTCCTGGAACCAGAAACAATGTTCTGTGTCTGTTTACTTTTGAATCAAGGGTTCGATATTATTTCGAAGGACGTATCCACTAAATCAGTCCATGTCATGGTTGGAATATCACGTACATCCAAACAATAAGAATGACTTGACCTTTTTCAATGCTCCCGATGAGAATAAGGAACCGCTCCCTGTGAGGTAGCACCAAGAGCTTCAATTAATTATCAATAACTATCTATGATGCTACCACTGTAACAGTGTATTCCCCATTATTCGCCCAATCTGACAAGCGGAACTCCCGGCAGCATCTTGAATGGGTCGCTTTGTCGGGAGTAAAAAGTTTCCCGCCCTGAGTTTTGAATAAATTGCGGATCCCTTTGTTTGTTGAATGATCATGCAACCTCAGATTATAACCGTGTAAGTCATTTTCGTTACAAGCTCGCAACTTTTGAAAGCAGAGTAGCTGAAACTCCCCGCTCCCATTCGGCGGGGAAACTTCTCTCATTTCACTCACTTCCTAGAACTTTGCTTCTTGGATGTTTAAAAACACAATGGCGAGAGCAAGCATCACGTTCGCGGAGTAACTTGTTCTCGGATCCGTTCGGACCTTCACCGTTAGGAACTGAATCGGTAATGAACTAGCTCGGCGGCTTGCTCATTTAATGGATCGTATTCGATATATCGAACAGGTGAGATCGTACCGATATCGATTGCTTCGACATGTAAACATAGCCTCAAAGTATGATTGAGAAATCCGAGGGAACGGGTTTTTTCTGATGGATTTTTATTTTTATGAGTACAAAATGGCAATGGAAGGTGAAATTGTAAAGAAATTTCTCATTTTCAGGTTATCCAGATAAATCCTAAGATTTTTTTTGAGGTTATGTTTTATTGTTTTTAACCGAACGATACATCGAACCTCTATCGAATACGATCGATTGCTTGGCCTCCACAGTGTCGCAAACGGGAATAAAGATTACATTTTCACCAATTACAAAGATTATAATCTGGAATAGACCGGGGAGTTACGGGTTCGGCAAGGAACAAACGGAATGAGAGAAGGAACGGAGAGAGGAATTTGAGGATGGGCCGATCGAAGATTACGAAAAACTTTCAATTTGTGTAATCTTTATTCCCGTTTGTGACTCCATGAGGGGGAAGGGGGGGGGGTGTCTTGACTCTCAGTATAAAGAGACTCTAGATCTACTTAGAGTCCCTCTATACTGAGAGTCGAGACAACACCCCCTTATGGAGTCACAAACGAGAACAAAGATTACACAAATTGAACGTTTTTTGTAATCTTCGATCGGCCCATTCTCAAATTCCTTTCTCCGTTCCTTCTCTCATTCCGTTTGTTCCTTGCCGAACCCGCAATTCCCTGGTCCATTCCAGATTATAATCTTTGCAATCGGTGAAAATGTCATCTTTATTCCCGTTTGTGACACTGTGAAGGCCTAAAATACGGGGACCAATCAGAAATGGATTTACATTGTCTTTGACTCTCAGTATAAAGGGACTCTAGAATGGACCGGGGAATTACGGGTTTGGCAAGGAACAAACGAAATGAGAGAAGGAACGGAGAAGGGAATTCGAGAATGGGCCAATCGAAGATTACGAAAAACTTTCAATTTGAGTAATCTTTTTTCCCGTTTATGACTCCATGAAGGGGAGGGGGGGGGGAGGTTGTCTTGACTCTCTATAAAGGGACTCTAGATCTACTGTGCGCCGGGGCAATCCGTCAACCCCGGCGAAAATAAAGTCCGAACAGCGGGCGATCGACGGGGGCGAGAGGCGGAGATTGAGTTAAGTCCGAAAATACAGCGGGTTGCCGAAGCGCCCGCGCTGAAGGGGCGGGGGACGACCCGGGAACGTTTTACGATTCGAAATGATCCCGACGCGTTTGTCGCCAAGTTCATCGTGATTCTCCCCTCGCCGCCGCCGCCCCCCCCTCGTGGCGGAAAACTAATGATGTTTTCATAGCGGTCTTTCACCCCCTCCTCCCATTTTAATACGCTTCGCCCCGCCCTCCGTCCCGCCGACCGTCTCCCGGCTGACCGAGCGTCATTAATGGCAAATTGGTCGAAACGCAACTTAAATACGCGGTGGGAGGGGGGGGGGGTCCGTCGACAAATCGCGCGGGGAGAACCGGGCCACGAAGACCGTTTGGACGTACTTCAATTGGACGTATTTCTATCAAACGGAACTATGTGCATTATGACGTGAGCCCTGTTATGCACATATGCTTATGGGTCTCAGGGCTCATGTCTTAATGCACATAGTTCCTTTTGGTAGAAATACGTCCAATTGAAATACACTATCTCGATTTTGATATGGGCCTTGGCTCGCATGTATTCTCCACGGGTTTCAGAGCTCAGCTCATGATGCAGGTAGTTCTTATCTATTTAAATACGTCCATTTTGGTTCCGAAGGGAGTCTCCATTCTAATCTGCCGTGCTGAGGAAGAACGCCGTATGAACATTCGAGAGTTGCCAAATTTCCTTCGATAAAATACTAATTTCTATGGAAATTTATGAACATTTGTTCTTGAAATTTTCAGGAATTTTAGGTGGAATTGCGAAAAAAATTAGCCACCAAATTCGATAAAAAATATTCGTAAGTTTACCAGGAAATTCGTGGTTTATCGAGTGAAATTTGGCAACGTCTGAAGGCTCATACAGGGTTCTTCCTTGGTACACGGAAAAAACAAGATTAGTGTTGAGCACTACTGGCCGTTTAGTGGGGAGCAGTTGAGGGCTGGCGTCTAAGCGCTGTACAGCTCAACACAGGAAGGCAATAGAGGTCGGCACTGAACACCAGTAGTGCCAAATCAGATGCCGCGAGACGCAGTTGCGCTTAACAGGTGTAAATTCGGCCTCATGCTTTAGAAGCCTCTATAGCCTGGTGGTAACGCGCTGGTCTCCCAACAGCTCATGTCGGGTTCGATTCCACATAGGGGCATTTCATATTTTACGCTCGCCAAAATCACTGAAGGGTTGGACACTACTATTTCCTCAGTGACCCAGCCTCGAACTGTTTAGTGCCCAGCACTACTCTGACTTGGTGGCTCCATTTGACCTAACCCTCGTTAGTGTCCAGCACTAACGTGTAGGTCCCAACCCTAAACCCGTTTTTTCCGTGTACGGTAGCACTGTGCAAAGGAAAAACGCCGTATGAGCCTTCAGATGTTGTCTACTTTCTTTTGATAAAAAGCGACATTTCTGGAAACCTGTTAATGTTTTTTCTCCAATTCTTCAGGGGATTTAATTTGCTGTCTGGTCTAAATTACCTGCAAATTTCAAGATAAAATATGCAAGACGCTCCTCAAAAATTAACATTTTATTGGAGGACATTTGGCAGCTCTTCATTTTTCGTACGGCATTTTTCCTTAGCACGGCTGCATTGCC
The DNA here is from genome assembly GCF_918797505.1 of Bemisia tabaci. Lineage (NCBI taxonomy): Eukaryota > Metazoa > Arthropoda > Insecta > Hemiptera > Aleyrodidae > Bemisia > Bemisia tabaci. Next base: position 25,062,414 of record NC_092800.1, on the reverse strand, counting down.
CTTCACGTGAAGTAGCTCCTATCGATTCCTATCATCTCTTATAGATAGGGTGAGAATTCAGGCACTTAAATGGAGTGATATATCGGCATCGTCACCATTACGATTTTCGACGTGTCGGTTTATCAATTTTCGAAAATTAATTGGAAGAAAAGCTGCGTTCGCAGTCAGGAACTGCAATTACTGGCTTATCCGTAAATACACATATGTGCATAGGAAAACAAATAGTACGTATGTTGTTTCTAAACCAAGCCAGAGATTCTAGTTTTCTATTGCATAGTGAAATCCGATTTAATCACCCCGCAACTTTCATTTTCTGTCAAAACTTTTAAGAGGGAAACAGATAACACAAAGGGGAGTCTAAAAATCAATCCCTTGACAAGATGAAAGTGTTGACAGTGAACATCGGTTAAATGGCGAAAAAACAAATGACGGCACTATACTCTTCCATTTAGTCTGTGTTAAAAGGAATTGTTCATATCTCGTTCAGGAGTTAATTACCGAATCTGTAGTTCTGGAAATCTTTTTCAACGAAAGATTTTTGAGAGAATGTGATATTCTTTTCCGATTCAGACTCTGTTTTGTGGCTCATTCTATGTTGAGTATTTATGTGGATGTATACAGTTCGAAGAAAGTAAATACACTGATAAAGTGCCGATTTTTAAACGTCAATACAGAGGGGTGGCTAAAATACGGATTATTATCTATAAAAAGTTACGGACATTACGAGATTTGTGTGATGAATTAAACAAAATTAACCCCAGAGGAATGCAAATTTGTATACACAATTCATTCATGCTCTCGTGAAATTAATTCAGATTTCGCGTGTTTCAGCCCATTCCTCTGGTATGTCCACATTCCAATTTTCAAACTTTAATCCTTTTTCTTACTTCACAAAAATTCGTCCTCAAAATTCAAAATCGTGCGCCAGATGAAGAAAAGTGCGCATAAAAAAGGCACTGCCAGAAGCGTAGTAGTTGACACTAAATTTTCTGAGGAGCATTTACAGAGTGGCCTTGGGTGAAACCATCAGACTTTTTTCTTTTAAGATTTTGTTTCGAAATCCACCTAACTGTATCGAATTTGATGTCGTTGTAGAGAAACAGTAGAATACTTATACAGCGTTCTTGCACTCCGTATGACACAAGCTATAGTTTCTGGGATACCACTATTCGAGCTCTGGTGTGTTGCGGAGTATCACTGTTATTTGAAGGCGCTTTGAAAAACGGAAGAAAGAAATATTCAAATACCTTAAGGCGTTCTTTCTTTTCATATCACACAAGCTATACAGTTTGAGTTTCGTAGCGCTCTTTAACTCCCCTGGCCTGATCATTGAATTTTGTAGACAAAGCAATAGACAAAAAAGACAGCAGTCCCACTTGTGGAAGCTGATAGTTGCAATGAACATAGAAGTCAAGTACGAGTATTTTAGTAACTAACGGCAACTCACGAGAGAACCCCTAATGAATCGATGAATGCACCCCTCAGTCTATCACAACCACCCATTTTAACCTATAGGATCGCTCCATTGTCTCCTTATCTTCTTTGACTATCGTTTTGTCGATCAATTTCAATGATCTAGCCTCTCAGTTGATGCACCTTTCAGTTTTTTATCCGATTAGTGTAAAATCTCTTGTCAATGTGAAATGAAAACGTTAATATCTTAGTTAGGAGTTAATCGCGGTAATTTTCTTCGCGCGAATCGTGTTATGCGTGAAATTTTGGAGGAGACTCATGTATGAGAATATAGAATTTATACCTTGTCTATGTCTACTGATCCATTCTGCGGAAAGGAAATGGCCAATAGGACTGCTCAATTTTCTCATCGTCTTCTTTGACTATCGTTTTGTGGAACAATTTCAATGATAAGCCTCCCAGTCGATGAACCTTTCAGTTTTCGATCTGATTAGTGTTAAATCTGTCATCATGTAAAATGAAAAAGCTAATATCTTAGTGAGGAGTTAATCACAGTAATTTCCTTTGCGCGAATCATGCTATGCGTGAAATTTTAGAGGAGAATCGTGTATGAGAATTCGTCTTCTTTGATTATCGTTTTGTCGAACAATTTCAATGATCAGCCTCCCAGTCGACGAACCTTTCAATTTTCGATCTGATTAGTGTAAAATCTTTTATCAATGTGAAATGAAAACGTTAATATCTTAGTCGGGAGTTAATCACAGTAATTGTCTTTGCGCGAATCATGTTATGCGTGAAATTTTGGAGGAGAAATTTGTATACGAATGTTTAAATTCGTACGTTGTCCATTTTGAGAAAAGGGAATGACGCGCGTTTGGGAGTGAATGAAGGAAAGCAAGCGTGTTCAGCTCGAGGCTCGAGACTGAAAAGAGGAAATCTGACGGGAGGGGTGAGGAGGGGGCAATGAAAATAAATCCGTGCTGACCTTCCGTCCGGCGCGCGTGGCCTTATGAAATGGACTTGGCGGACCCATCCCCCGTCGCAGTTTTTCCTCCCCCCTTCCTCCCACTCGCCGGCCCCCCGCGACCCAATCAGGGACGCTAACGTTTCAATTAAGGCGGTCGACGTGCAAATGAACGGGTTCATCTGTTCCCTGCGGATGCGACGTTTGCAAAGGGCGTCAAGAGTCCCTTGTTGCCGATTTGCAACGCTAAGCTCGATAGAATGGACCACTTGACAAGCTACGAATTTCAGCATTCTGATACACGTTTCTTAACCAAAATTTCACGTAGAACACGATGCACACAACGAAAATTGCCGAAAGAAACTCCTTCCAAAGATATATAATATACACGTTTCTTAACCAAAATCTCACTTAAAACACGATGCACACAACGAAAATTACCGAAATAAACTTTTTACGAAGATATTTAATGATTCTTGATGAGTGAATTCAAACTACCCGCTCATGAAAACTCAATGCTCTACGTGATTCACATCGCGCGCTAAACGTTATCATGACAGTATCTGCGATTTAAAAATCTGGCAATCTCAATCTTGACGCTTTGGCTCAGCTATAGCAAAATGCTTATAGTTTGAAAAACACATGGTGGGAAATGAACATTGCTCGATTGAGGAGCTTGCTGAAACCGTTGTAGTGCGCGATTTGACTCACGTGGAGCTTTGAGTTTCTTGTGAGCGGGCAGTTCAAATTCCTCGTAACCAATGTGAAATAAAAACGTTATTATCTTCGATAGGAGTTGGTTTCAGTCATTTTCGTTGCGCGAACCGTACTCTACGAGAAATTTTGGTCAAGGAACATGTATCAAACTGCCTAAATTCGTATCTTGTCTAGTGGTCCATTGGCATAAAAAAAATCGGTTTACATTTTGTAGATATGGACCACTATTTGGCCGCATTTGACCCTCTATGAAATGGTGTTATTTATTAATTACAAAACGCATCTTTTGTTTTTTTTTTAAAGATTGAACTATTTCTCGGTGGCAAGATGTTCCAAACTTTAATCAATGTTTCGTTGTTAGTCAATGTACACATCAGTGCGTTCGCACTAATTTTTACAAATATCAACATGCTTGTCTTGAGTTTTCGTAAAATTCAATAAGTTGAGAGTTCACTTTTTAGAATTAAACCGATTTTTTGATCCGTGCAACCGAAAGTTCTGTTCATGTAACCGAACCTATTTCATCAGTTCTTGCAACCTCATATGTTTGGTTATACGAACCTAACGCGAAGTCACACGGACTGAAAATTGCGTTTAACAATCCGAATATTGGCGTAGTGTGGAACACCACGTTCTCCTTCATTTCGTAGGTATGCAATTTTACCTACTTGGGAGTTGGAAGAGTTGTACTTCGTGTTTCGCCCCATCCAGCTTTTTCACTGTGCGTTTAAGTCTCTGAGTCAGCCGAAAATTTTCGTTTTCCTCCATTTTGTAAATGCTCAATTTTACCAGCCCCTCTTGTCACATTGTGGAACATTTTTAATTAATATCAGCGTCTCAAAATATTTTGTCTTTGGTCAGAAAAAACCTCTCTCTCGTTTTTCTTCCTAGGAGACACTGAAAAAAGTATACAGATGGTCAGTGCTGCCATTCTGAAGAAAAACGCCGTATGATCATTCGGATGTCGTCAAATTTTTTTTGATACTATATTTAATTTTGGAGGAGCTTATGAATATTTTTCCGTGAAATTTTCTGATACTTCAGATTAAATTCTGAACTAACTTTTGCGAAAAAATAAAAAAAATAATATTCGTCAATTCGCAAGAAAATCTTATTTTTATCAGAGGAGATTTGGCAACGTCCAGATGCAAATACGACGTTCTTCCATAGAAAAGCAGAGTAAATGTGAGGGTTGTTTCTGTCCTCGGACTCAGACGATCCATAATGAACGTTTTTTACGATCCCAATTTTTTCAAGGGGAAAAGCTGACTTTTTTTCAGGACCATTTCGCCTCTACGGGCTGTTTCCACGGCAACTGGCGCGCGGATCTCCTATATTTTGAATATCAGCCCGACAACGGAAATGAACAAAGAAAACGGTCATATGCGACCCCGCGCCGCGACCCGCCTCAACCCGTCCGTTGCCCACCCCCGTCTACCACGGCTTATCCGCACTCGCTTCCACCCCTCTGTCCAGCATCGTTGCCAGATTTTCGGGATTTCTCTCATCGGAAATAATGAATTGGGCTCTAAGGAATGCTTTGACCTCCCTTAAACACAATGTAAACCGTATGAGACCTCCTGAGGAAAGAATCTGCTTGAGGCGAAACACTATGTACATACGACCATCAGATTCGGTTAACTTGGGGGGTGGGACACAAGTGCCCGGTTAATCTTGCAGTGTTAAATCTATACCCGATGCCATTTCTGGCATATTTGTATTTATAGGGTTTTCTGTACATTAGGGAACCAACGTACAGAGCACCTCATAAGTATGTCAAAAACGGCATCGATTATAGATTATTCAACACATTGGGAAAAATGTCGCTTAGATCTAGAGTCCAGACTCTTGAAAACAATGACAATAAAAAATACTCTTGATTTAATCGGATTTTTGCTTGGATCAAAAAGAAATCCGCTTAAATTAAGAGGCTTGGTTCTCAATTTAAGCAAAAATCCTATTGAATCAAGAGTATTCTTTCTTGTTAATGTTTTTAAGAGTCTGGACTCAAGATCCAAGCGACTTTTTTTCTCCAATGCACTTCCTTAAACACAATGTAAACCATGTGGGGCCGCTTTCAGGAATGAAGTTGGTACCCCCTAAGGCACCGCTGAAGTGACTATGTGTATGAATACAGCCCACAGTGTAACAATTAAGAAAACGGTAAAATAACCGGGAATTTACGCCGATTGATAACTACTGAAAAAAATCGATGATTTCACAGGCGTTTTTTTTTTCGAATTTTACAGGGCAGTAGTTTTTTTCTCTTTTTTCGGGCGCCCCACCCGGCAAGCGCGGGGCGGATCCTCGTCCCGGCAACGGCAAGTCGTTCTGCGGTGTTCCTTAAAATTGATGTTCAGTTTTGTCGCGTTGGCGCGTCCCTTTTTTCCCGTTTTTCCCCGTCGGCGGAAATCCGTGTTTATCCCCTATTGATCACTCGTTTGCTCTTTCCCGGCTTCCGCGGCGAGTGTTTACTGTATTTAGCGGCCCGCGGCCCCCTTTCGAGTACCCCCCTTTACCCCCCCCCCTCTTTGCCCCCTTGCCCCCTCCCCCCCGCGGTGCGGCGACTTTTCGCGTTCGGCGGGCGGCGGAATTTATCGGGTGCAGTGACGCGGTGCAATTCGGAATGCGCAGTTTGGTGGGCAGAAAAAAATGCGCCGGAGCGTGTTCGGTTTAAACTGCTCGGTCTGGATAATACCGTCGCTCCTCTGACGTAAGCGCGTATCTCTACTTTCAAATGAGCCCTGAAAAGCGTAGGGTTCTATGGAGAGCAGGGCTCACTGGAAATCGGGATACGCCGGTACGTCAAAGGAGCGACAACACGCGATATGCAGCTCGCGGTGGAAATGCTCTTTTTGCGCGCGTTCGCGGAGTTTCGAAACGGATTAAAATCAAAGGAATCCCGATGAGAATGAGGTCGGTAAATAAAATCGGAGTGTGCCTCAAGCAACCTAAAAAATCGGAAAATCGCGCTTGACAAGGAGGGTCCGATTGACTTGAAACGATTTTAAAAGCTCTTATCCGTCCGGGGAAATCAATGCAAGTACGTCGTTTCTGAAATTTACAAGTACAAGCGCTTTTTTCTTCTTTTCGACAGCGCCGTTCAAATCGAATTAACCCTGCACCGAGTCAAATTAACACATTACTGATTTTCATTCATCAAGAAAAAATAAACTCTTATCAAGAAGGAACGATGTCCGGATGGACGTATATGCTAAAATCAACAATGTGAAAACGGAAAAAATCCGAAGGAGCCAAGTAGCTCACAAACCTCGTGAAAAAAGCTCCTATTCATTCAACTCATATTCAAATAGCTCTCTGTTGCACAGTTTATGTAATTGCACTTATGGGCCACCATTATTGGCCTCTTGAATGGCATATTTGAATCTTCTGACCAGCAGAATAATAGAGAAACTTCCATGGACCAGATAATAGTCACATCAGGAACGCTTTTGGTATCAAAAAGTTGAATCTGTGCCGAAGAATTGGCCGAAAGACGAAAAAAATCTTTATTCATATCTGTAGCTGTGGAGAGTTATATAGTTTCTCAAGAAATTTCGGGGAAGTGAGAGAAAACTTCGGTATTTTATCAGGAAATGAGCTGAAAGTTAGGGGAAAATGAGGGAATAAGTATGGTTGAGAATTCATAGACACCATGGTTGAACATCATCTCTCTACAATAATTTTTCCCCTATTTAGTGGAAAAGTTTAAAAGGAAATTCTAATACACTGTAAACTGAAAAGTGCATGACTTTTCTGCGCTCAAGTCCTCAATTTCAAGAATACTTCTGTCTATGTCAAGGTTTTTATCTTATACAATGCAACTTATGTAGAAAAGTCAGGGAATTCCAATCCTGTATGCTGACTTAACATTCTGGATGTAAAAAAGTGTGCGACAACTCACATAACGCTGAGTTAACCGCAACAGCAGTTAGCTTTCCATCTTGCCATTGCTATGTCGCAGGCAATTAGTAAAATTAGGCATTCTGTCAAATGCCTAGGCAAGTAGTCAAATATTCTAACTTAGATTGAAATTCTGCGTCTTTTCCTAATTTAGGACAAAATAATTAATTTCTCCTGTAAGGAAAAATTCTCAGTGAAAATTTTCATCGCACAGTAGTATTTTAAACCATTTTGAGCTCCTGCACAGACACTTATCTGGAAGTTTTCAGCATGTTATAAAATACAGAATTTTTTTAATTTCATCATTTAAAAAAATGGGAGGCAATTAAAAAGGAAGAGGCAAAGAGTAGTTCGTAGGTTTAATGAGTTATTTTTCCAAAAAATATTGAAAACTCGCAAGCTCCTCGTCATAAATTCTTAAAATTTTATAGATTGTCAAAATTTAACTCCTAGGCATTGACAAAATGCCTGATTTCACTATTTGACTGCGACAGCTATACTAACTTCTGAGGCGGTTATCGCAGCGTTTCGTGAATTTCCGCACCCTTTTTACATCCAGAATGTTAAGTCAGCATCCTTTTTTTCATGAAAGAAATTTGGCAACAAGGCGCCGACTCTTTTCGTGCGGACGCTAATCCGATGAAAAATAATTAATGATATCGGTTTCGACTGTTTTTCGAAGAGCGGCGTCCACTCACTACTCACTCCACTCGGGCGCTGGGCGCTGTGCAGATACTCAAAGCGAGCCCTTTGCACGCGTTGCACGTATCCTGACCCTCATTATACAGCAATTAATTAATATTCCGGCCCGGAGATGTATTTTTGACGTCCGGCTAACGAATCCATCGCGACAAGGGCCACACATTTCGCTCGGAGGGAAAATCCGTATCCAGTACTGCCGCGCTCAGGAAGAACGCTGTATGAACATTCGAGAGTTGCCAAATTTCCTTCGATAAAATACTAATTTCTATGGAAATTTATGAACATTTGTCCTTGAGATTTTCAGGAATTTTAGGTGAAATTGCGAAGAAAATTAGCCACAAAATTCGATAAAAAATATTCGCAAGTTTACCAGGAAATTCGTGTTTTATCGAGTGAAATTTGGCAACGTCTGAAGGCTCATACGGCGTTCTTCCTTCGGCACGGTAGAGTACTAATTGGTCGGGGATAGTTCACCGACCGCCCGACCGCAGCCCACCATCAACACCTATAGCAAGTGACTCGTCGTGGATATTAATTGGGCTGAGGTCAACATGATGCTTTAATCGTATCACAGTAAATAATTTTGTTTATTTGTTCGTCTATTTTTTTTTTTTTTTTTCAAGGTGACTGAAAAAATAAATGAGGGGTATCCTGCCGTGCTAAGGAAGAACGCCGCACAGTGGATCGAGCCAATGGGGGAGGTCGGACAAAATTTGGAAACTTTAAACGCTTATAACTTCGTTTATACAGAACTTTGAGGTCCTAAAGTGGTTCCATTGGTTCTCTCGTGAAATTTCTCCGAGAAGCACCCCTTAAACTTTAATGTGTAACGAAATAAACATCAAAATTTGCAGTTTTAGTCAAAAGTTTTGGACTGTTGTGAAGTGTGGAAAGTTTTTGGATGCGTGATCCGAAAACTTCAGAGATCCATATGACCTCAACTTCGCGTCTCATGCACGAATTTTTAGCGGCTCTGGTGCTTGCACTAGAGCTGCTATTCCGGACGGTCCCAGCTGGGGAGTATCATTGGACCATGTTACATTGGAGAGACCGCGCGTTGGTTAATGGGAATCGGCGCCATTTTCGGCTATGTTCCTTGTCATGACTTTATTTTATTGCATATTGTTTTATTGTTAGCCAATGCTATGTTGTGTAGTGTATTTTTGGAATCATGGTGATACAGTCAATAATTCAAAACTTGTCTGTGCTTTAATCTCGTGATGGAAAAAATGTACTTTACGTTCAAAATTTGAAAATTTGAATTTTAAAGTTTTCGCGGTTAAGGAAGCTCCAACCACTGGGTTGGAGCTTCCTAGTCATATTACTCGATATCAGCTGATAGCAAACAAAGGTTACCAAGGAAACCGTAAACGTCTAATGCCGTCTGCCCACGTAGCAAATGGGAGGCGAAAATGGAAGTCATCAGTGCATCGTTGAGTGTTGACGCCCGATCCCATTTTCAGACATGTTCACACGTTTTGCTTGCAAAGAAAAAAGGCGGCAAATCAATTTTTATTATTGGACCAATGAGTGTTCTCCAATTTGAGTTTGTAAACATCGTGGTTTCTAGGTTAGGTTTTTGGCTGTGTGATAAATGATATTATGCCGTCTTTGATTTTGTTAAAATGACTCGATATATGTTATTTGATAAACGATTGGAGTTTTGATAAAGTAAGTTGATTTGAATTAAAAATTGTGTCCTTAAAAAATGGATGATGAGGTGATTTGGTTAACATGGGCATTTGTGGTACTTGCGGCGTATTGGGAGTTTGTATGGAAACGACGTGGCAGTAGTCCACACTTTTTACAAGAAACTATTTTGTACAAAGTTCTGTACAAATTTTACACTATTTATACAGTAATATAATACAAAAAAATTATGTACTTTATCACAACTCACATAGCTTCAAAACAAGATAGAAAATGATGGATGCTCAGCCCCGACACATCGATGATCGCGAAATTTGCGCGGCCCGCGCAATTTTCACGTTCAACACTCACCGATGCACTGATGACTTCCATTTTCGCCTCCCATTTGCTACGTGGGCAGACGGCACACAACTACCGTGGCCATCGGGGCGATTATTGAAATGACATCGACTCTATGTCGCCGCTTACGACAAGACATATAGCCCTATCTTAACCGTGTAATATATCGCAATTCGATATTCAAAACCATTACCTACAATTTCAGATATAAAAATGCAAATTTTTTGCAGCCTCGCTAAACGACTTATCAACCATGCATTCCAAAGTTTCTTATCACAGGGCTGTGAAAATATACAATCTAATAAATACAAAATAACCAAATATCTAAAAAGACAAAATTTCAGTTACAGTCAGTTTCAGTCTTATTGTTGCACAAACTAGTTATTTGACAAAAAAAGAAGATGATCACTCAATTGAAAGAAATTGGCGCCCAATCACAACGACAAGTTAAAAAAAATACTGTGGGAGAAATTTTTTAGGATGCGGACCTCCAAAGAGCCTTCAAAATTAAAAGTATACAACAAGTGATAGTGCCATGCATTCTGCATATCAAGGGCCAATACACATTTATACACCGGCTACGTAAATCTGCTAAGTTACAAAACATGAATCGACAGTTGTCGGATTGTACATCAGTGACAAAATGTGTCTAGGCCCTCATTCTTGACTACAACTACTGTCGCCAGAGCCGCTCTCCGACGCGAATGCGTTGGAGCTTCCTGCTTGTTTTTTTTCTCCATGTATCATGTATCAGAATGCTTAAATTCGTACCTTGTCTAGTGGTCCATTCTCCATCTGATCGGTTACTCAAAATTAGGGCGACTTTAGCGTCTCTGCACTCCACCCCCCTCACTCCCGCACCCCCCTCACCCCCCTCACCCCCCACCTCCCGCGGAAGTCGTCTTGAACCTATGCCAATGTCTCTAGCCTTAACGACCAGAACAAGTGTTCGAGATCCCAGTGAAGAGTGAGAAAAAACACCTAAGCCATCGGGATCTTCGCATGTCGTGGCAATCCCTCAAAGCCCCGGCTATGAGCATCGACCTCGAATCCGGGAATCGGTGCGATGTCATCGTCTCATCGTCTCACAAACGGATTATTTTCGAGTCGGGGAAGGAAAGTATGGCTGATGCAGGCGCCAAAGCCGTCTCGTCTGAGCTGAGTCGGGAATCCCTCAGCCCTCGCAGCTGCAGTTGTGGTAAACCGATTGAAAGCGATTCGCCCCGGATTACCCCCTTTCGCGCCGGATTCACGACTCCCCGATCCTGATCCACCGATGAGATCGCGGCTCGGCAGCCCTCAGCCGTCGCTTGACTCGAACGTCAGCGTTGTCGGCTATGACGTATGTGAGGTTTCGTTGGACCAATCGGAACGAATTCGCAGCACATCAGAAAACGTTGCGACGTATGTGAGGTTTCGTTGGACCAGTCAGAACGAATTCGCCGTTCATCAGAAAATGTAATTACGTATGTGAGATTTTGTTGGACCAATCAGAACTAATTCGCAGCGCATCAAAAAACGTTGTGACGTATGTGAGGTTTCGTTGGACCAATCAGAACGAATCCGCAGCTCATCAGAAAACGTTGTGACGTAGGTGAGTTTTCGTTGGACCAATCAGAACGAATCCGCAGCACATCAGAAAATGTTGTTACGTCTGTAAGGTTTCGTTGGACCAATCAGAACGAATCCGCAGCTCATCAGAAAACGGTATGACGTAGGTGGGATTTCATTGGACCAATCAGAACGAATTCGCAGCTCATCAGGAAACGTTATGACGTATGTGAGATTTCGTTGGAGCAATCAGAACGAATCCGCAGCTCATCAAAATACGAAGGTTTTAAAAGCAGAAACAAAACCAGCGGTCCGACATACCTCTAGACAAGGTACAAATTGGACTACTTTTCGCAATTAGAACCTACAGTTTCTGGCTCATCCATGAAAACACTTGTGTACGTAGATAACTGATGGCCTACAAGTTGTTTCTAAACTGAGCCACAAACTGTAGATCCTAATTGCAAAATGTTGTCCAATCAAAGTACTAAGCAACAGGTTGCTCTTCGAAATTGCATTGGGAAACCGAATCGCACAACGCTAAGTCTGGAATTCAACTCCTGAACAATACATTCAAGCGTTTAGAATATTAATAGTGGTTTAAAGGCCAAAATATTAATGGTGTCGTTTGTGTAATCTAACTTCCACCTGATCTATGTTACAAATTAACAGCTTCGTCAGGAGTTGATTTTTGAGCTTCTCGTTATGCTAAGGCTGAATACGGCACTGGCAATAGACGTCAAAGCAACCTGAGAAATTAAAAAGAAACCTAGGCATGGGAAACTTTCCGACGCTTAATCCTTTCTGAAAATTAATGTTGCGGTTGCGGACATTTTTCCTAATGATCAATCGTGGCTTTAAAGTTCGTCAACTTTCGATTCCTCTCTCACTGAGAGAAAAAGGAGGCTGAGAGGCCGTACCCCCCATTCCCCGGTCCGTTCCAGTTCATAATCTTTGCAATTGGTAAAATGTAATCTTTATTCCCGTTTGTGACACTGTGAAGGCCTAAAATACGGGAACCAATCAGAAATGGATTCACATTGTCTTGACTCTCAGTATAAAGGGACTCGAGGTCGGCTCATTTGATCAAACTTTGATCCAGGCGGCAATCGTGCAACTGCGTGACGGTTGTGACAGACGTAGGAAATGTAAGTGCGCAATGCACGAGATTTGTCTGTGTCGGTTAAAGTGGATTGAAAGCAAATTGAGTCCGCTAAGCTGCAGTTACAAGTGAGGTCATTGTAAATGATGATCTCTACTCACGCAGCTGTCAAATTTCGAGACACAATCGGACCGAGCTCAGCAAAAGGACATTCTTTCTCTTCGGTGAGAGGAAAGCTACTCTTTGAAATCAGTCGATAGGAATTCCACATTTAATCTCTGAAGTACCTTTCCTGGAGCTAACACTTCAATTTCAATGATTTCTAGGTTATTTTTTTGTTGTATTTATTGATCAGAAAATTAAAGTTGATCAGTAAAATTATCATTCGTCCATCAGTACGCTAATTTCATTAATATTATAGAATTCAGTCAATCTAAGATCTCTCCTTGAGAAAACAAAAATCAATCACAATCTCATCTAGAATTTCATTAATCATTCATTATCTACTATCAATCAAAAGAACAAATCAATTGGATCAGCAGCAAACCACCTAAATCAAAATTGGCACAATTTTTCTTTAGAAAAAAACACGAACGTATACACTTGTTCAGAAAAATTCAGCAGATTCCAACTGAAAAGTTTCGTTGCACGCAACTGTGACCACGACAAATGTTAAGAAGAGAGTCTCAAAAGTGACTTTCATTCGATCTATAATGGACAGCATAAGGGTAATTTTAGCCATCTTCTTTCGCCACAACTTTCTATTACAAGATTACAACAGCGGATCTCGTCAAATCTCGAAATGCCTTCAATTGGAGAGGGTAGGCAATATGCGCGCCGCAGAGTTAAAATAGTTGCTTCCCGCAATCGTGTCATCTCCAAGCGTCAGCCTCGCTTTAGTCACGCAAATCCCTCATACAGCAATTTAACGAAGTCGTTGATTGTTCGTTGTTTCATTGTGTTACAAGCACTCTTTGTGTAATCAAATAAGTCCTCATCTCGGCGTATTTCATTTTTGGTACGATCGATTAGATTTCAAATTAAACTACCTGTCAGAAGGTACCCTTGAGTTATTTGAAAGTATCGAAATGTCAATCTCTAGGTCAATCACTATAAGGGCATTCTTTTCAAAAATCGTCTTTCGAAACCTTCAAAATAAGTCAAAAGCACTGTTTTCACTGAACCATTTATATCGACACATCAAAAGCTGTTAAAACTTGGAAACAGAAATTTTGACCATGATACAAGGTTACGAAGAACAGTTTTTGGAATGGAAGAGCCGCAGCCAGGTGTTCTACAAATCCAGGAATAGTACTGATTTTGTAAGGTAGTCCACGACAGTTACTGAAAAAATGCGGAAATTCCGCAAGAAGGTCAGGAATTTTTTAAGAAATTTTATAATTTTTGTCGCAATTTCAAATTTTTCTAATTTCGTCAAATGGGGGTACTGAAAAAGTACGGAATTTTTCTGCTGGAGGGTGTACTGAATTTCTCGAGAATTTACCGAAAAAGTACTGTGGAAGTACTTATTTTTGACCAGCCTGTTTTAGTAGACACCCTGGCAGCAATGATAGTTCCAGGTAATTGACATTGTTTATGCTTCCAAAACAATCCACTGACAGTTTCAATTTGAGATCTATCGATCGGTCTTTAATAAAAATAGCTCATTGTGTACTCTTTTCTTCATAATCAATTTTTCAATAAAAAGTACGCTAAAGTTACTTAAATCTTTAATAAATCGAAGTGATGGCGTTACGCGGAGTTAAAAGATGAAGATTCAACGAAGGAGGATCCCATGTTTGCCGTTGTACGTCAGAATCGTCGGCTGATCTACGTAATTGAAACAGCAGGCTACGAACAGGGTCGCACGGACTGCGCTGAGTTAGAAAAGCGATTTTTCTGGACCTGAGCTGCCCCTGACTTTAATAAAAGGGAACAAAGATTAATGGTACCCTCTCGCCCGATAGTGCGAAACGACTACAGCATGCTTAGCGTGGTTACACGTTACACCCTCTCGATGTAGCAAGTATTCCACCTTGAGTTTTAGCTCAGAAACGAGCATCAAACACTGCCATAAAAATGATAAAAAACTTCAACGACCTTCAATGAGGATCATATCCGATTTCTATAATTCAATAGTTTGTGACTTAACACGTGACCCAAGGCTACAATGCGGCCTGTCGGCACTAGATGTAATCAAACAGATTCCGTTTACCAAATTTTATAAATTAAGTTGCGTTTGCAGCCTTTAATTTTGGGCGCTTCTGGGTACCAGATGCGCCCTTTCCAGCCGTTCGACTCCCCCGATGTAACATGTACTATACTACATACCGTTTTGCCTTATGGGTAATGACGCCATTCTGGTACACCCGGGAAAATTTGATTATTTTCTGCATCTGGTATTCGTAAAAGTTTTCGTGAAATGTTTTACTTTTAAGCATAACAATCTCGCACGGACGTATTACCTGGTTAAACTATTTTGGGGCTTCGTTATGCTTAAATGCCTCATATTCGAGGTTGTAGTTTCAGATTGATTCGAAAAAATCACGAACAGTCACGTGATCTCTTCATTTTAGTGACGTATTACTGTGCTATTATGTGATTGGTTCATTTTCTCGGCGCAGCATCGTCAAGCGTCAGCTGTTTACGGCTCTGGGTCAGAGACAAGAGACCCTCCACTGGCCTCCCAGCGACAGGTGGAAGCTTTTACTTTCGGGGTTTCAACAATTCCTTATGGACAATTACTAGGGAGCAACAGTCATCACCCTATTTTCGGCTGTTGACTTACCTACATGGTCGATGATGAGCTTCGGGTGACGTCATGAGCCAAACAAGTTTCCTAAACTTCGGCCATTTTCGGCTTGTTTGCGAAACGAAACTGCCAACACGTTGTTAAACATCAACCATGTAGGTAAGTCAACAGTAGAATGCTGAAGTCCCGAAAGTAAAAGCTTCCACCAAGACCAAGATACTAGTGGAGGGTCTCTTGTCTCTGCTCTGGGTTGAAGGTTTAAGGTTATGTCAGAGAGAATAGAAAGTTAGAGGCCCGACTCGATGCAAAGACATACAAGTTGGTTTTTGCAATCGCTAGCGATAGCAATATTCGTCATGGGAACTTTTGCTTCTGGGATATGAAAATGTTAAGGTACAGTTCGTTTGTAGTATCTTCAGGATTGAAGGGGCTATGTAATTTTGTGTCGACATCTCTTTTTTAACATTTTTAATTTTTTTTCTTTGCATACAAGAAAGCTGTTATATTTACCAATTATTTATTTTCGTTGGATTATGTATGGTTTTCGGAAGTTAACGCATTTAACTTTCAGTTTCGTTTTCTCGGCGTAAAGTATGATATTTTTACTCTACGCATATGCCCGAATACGCATCATAAGTGACCTATGTGCTTCCTAAGTTGCCATTTTTTTCATTCAAATAGATGTAACTGAAATGTTAGATGTGCACTACCTATACTACTTTCATGTCATTGCTTTATTTATTTATTTATTTATTTATTTACTTTTTGCGTAGGTATAAATTGTTATTTTTTGCTGAATTTTGGAGAAAATATTGCTTTAAGAACGTGGAATGTAAATTAATTTTATTGAAAAAAGAAAATACCATCATTAATTTGGGCGAACTGAGAAAATATACATCAATATTTGGGCCAACATCTCCCTGATTATATAAAGGATGAATATATTAGTATTTCTGTATCAAAAAACTTAGCTTTTGTCTTCAGAGATACAATGATTCTAGTCCCAGTCAATTTATTGTATTGAAAAAACAAAAAAAACAAAAAATAAATAAAAAAAAAACAACTGAAATGTTAGACATACTATTTTCATGTCTTTCTATTTGTATCAATAGGTACTTTTTGCTTAACTTACGAACGTTGAATGCAAATTAACTTTATTGAAAAAAGAAAATAACGTCATTAATTTGGGGGAACATGTGGCTGATTATATGAAGGAGGTATATTCCAGTATTTTTGTTTAACATATTAACTCACGAGAAAATGTTCGTACATTTATCATCTAGTATTAATTATTAGTTGATGATTAGTCTAAAATATTCAATACAACCATTAGAAATTAACTCCCATAGTCGGGTATCGAACTTCCGATCACCTATTGCCCGCACCTGATCAGAATATGAGGCGCCTCAGTCAACTAGGCTATCACAGATCAGCGACAGCACGAGAAAAAATACGAGGGGCGTTCAATAAGTAAGTATCCCCCCTTTCTAAAATCCATTAGAATGAACCAATTTTAAAAAAACTTGGGCTCAAAATCTTCCTTAGGATATTTTGAGTTCAACAAAACAAACCGCAACAAAATCGGACTATGTGCGGCCGAACGCGAGCCGTTTGAACGCGCCGAGGTGCTCGACGCTCCCGCCGAATCCGCGAGGATTTGAAGTCCGCTACAGGAGAAGGCTTCTCTGCCAAAGCCTCAGTCGTTCATCACTGACGAAAAATCAAAGAAATTTTTGTAGAATAAGGGGCTTACCTCACTTCTCCACATAACCAGCTCGATCCAAGCAAGTCTGATACTGAGACTAAGACTAAGAGAACAGCTTTTGGATGCTTCGTGCGTGGAAGTCTTTCAGCTGACCGCGGATGAAAGAGTGGACGGCTTGTTTGACCTCTTCCACTGATTCAAAATTAACTCCTCCGAGTTCAGATTTCAGATACGATGATAAATGGCAAATCAGACCACCATTTATTTTCCGGCAGAGAAGCCTTCTCCTGTAGCGGACTTCAAATCCTCGCGGATTCGGCGGGAGCGTCGAGCACCTCGGCGCGTTCAAACGGCTCGCGTTCGGCCGCACATAGTCCGATTTTGTTGCGGTTTGTTTTGTTGAACTCAAAATATCCTAAGGAAGATTTTGAGCCCAAGTTTTTTTAAAATTGGTTCATTCTAATGGATTTTAGAGAGGGGGGATACTTACTTATTGAACGCCCCTCGTAGCATTTAAAAGACTCGGACGATGGGCGGGACTTATCACAAGAGTTGTCCTTGAGCGATTCGGCGATTCGCGTCTTCGTAGCTTCTGGAGAAACGAGCTAAGCGCCTTTCTCTGTGAGACATTGTTTGCCTATGCTATCATGTGTCTCAAGGTTCATATCAGCAGGCATTTGCCATCGCGGCAGTAAGCTCAGGCAATATTTCTGTATTCATGGAATAAATCAATCAATCGAGTTCCGATTTTGGCTCATATATCCGTAACGGGTCCTCCAGAGCAGTTTTCCACCTTGCACAATAGTTATAATTTCTTTATTTCTATGTTTAAAATTTGAGGTGGGATAATGGCGGCTTCTCAAGAGCAACGAAGTAGGCGATCTTTTGCACCAACGAACAGAAAACTGATGGCGAAAAAATAGCCAATGAAAACCTCCCAAAAAAAAGAATTTGCCTAAAAACGGAACTTCGTGGTTCTGCGCAGATTTACCAGTCAGACACGACATCTCAATGTGGAAAAAAACTCGCTGAAAGCGAATTTTAGAAATCAACACAACTTGACGTAGAGACATGATTGGCTAAAAAATACAACGGTTTTTGATACATCGGAAAATCAACCAAAAATCGGAGACTGGGCGAAACGCTCAAGGTCGCAGAGGTATAGGGAATCCCATAGCGAAAGCAACGGAACGATTCTAATATCATGGGGAACTCCGTTCCCATGACAAAAGACGGAGTGCTCGTATCTAAAAGCACGGGGAAAAAGTGAAGCCTGGTTTGGCGCTGGGTGCTTGTGTGAGTGTGTAAATGAGCGCGGGAATCCATGGCGGCAAACGGAAATTTGATTTGAACTTGTCCTCTTAATTTTTCCATATTTCTTCTTCGAAACGTATTTTAAATGCCTAAAACGAATATATTAAGAAAGTTGGGACTGCGTCCTATTGTATTACACCTACTCTTGCTTGGTAATAGGCAGTAATCTCAGATAAAGTTAGTTTTTCTTCTGCTCATGGTGGTTCTGCAGGTTCAAACAGGTCGTTACAGTTCTAGATGACCGTTACTCCCAAATGAAATTAATCGGTCGACGACGGACCAAAGCTAACCTAAAGTTAAAGAAATATGAGTGGGTAAGTGAATTTGGGCAAAAATCAACCTAGAATACTTTGTTTCCGCAATTATTTTATTCAGTTCCCGCCCTACATTTGAATTCAAACTTGTCCCGATTTCGCCGCCAATCCTCTAGCCAATAGTAGAGGTGGTTGAAAAGAAGCTTCATTTTTTGCTTTTAGCCCTCCGTCTTTATGTCTTTGACTCGATGCTAGGTAATTGAAACAGATGCGCTCGCAGCGCGCTCGCTGGCAACGTACGCAACTACTATTTTCTATTGTTTTCCAGAGACTAGCGGCGGGTATGTTGCTGCCGGACCACCTTCACGTAGGCAATTTGTTATACATCGTCCGTCCGCAATACTCTCGCTTGGCCGTATGAAAACGTTCCTCGCATGCGCAGTGTTAAAGAAGCGCCCTCCAACGCTTTGGCGTTGGAACTGCTTGTTTGTATTCTCAGGTGTATATTTTGTAAGCTTATTATTAAATGTTTCTTATTAATCATTATTCAAGCTTTAAAACTGACTTATCTTTTCTTTTGTGTGTTCCAGGTAAGATTCCATCACTGATATTTTTGCGGAGAAGGCTTCACCGAGGTTTGGTTTAATTCTTTAGTTATAACTTTATCAGCAGAAATGTTGGATAAAATGTCGGATTCATGTTTAAAGGTCGAATAAGTCGTTGTTTACCGAGTGTGGTTTCTTGTAATTGTATTTCAATTCACTAAAAAAAAATTTGCATCTTGGAATAAAGTTACTTTCTTTCGTTTCGGAAACGACGAATACTCTCCCTATGCAGGCCATTCAGCATTTTTGACCCCCGCAACTTTCTAGTAGGACAGTTACACCGGTCACAAAATCGTGCTTCAATGTTTGATTCTTGTACATTAGCTCAACATAATAAGACCCGAGTAAACAGCAACTTTCCTCCTACAATTTTAACTGTAGTATCGCGCTTCGGAAACATTTCAAGGAATGATGTTGTTTGGCTCTCCTTCAAAAAATTAAAACTGGAGTGGAGATTTTTAAACACCTTAAACGAGGTACGTGGTTTGGTAGTTTTGCACATACTTACGCATATAATTATACCAGGGGTCCTACTCTGTCGCACATAGGTATCTTTAGATAAGATTCGCCAAAATGGAGGGGATATCCTGCACCCTACCCTGAGAGTCCACCTCTACATCAAGACAAACTCTTCATGCAAAGAGAGGGAGCAAATACATTGACAGGGTTGCCACTTTATTTGGGGACTCCAAAACTGAAAACACGGCATCACTGCTAATGTATTTGCTCCCTATCTTTGCATGGAGAGTTTGTCTTGATGTAGAGGTGGACTCTCAGGATAGCGTGGGATATCCCCTCCATTTTGGCCTCAACTTGAGAGCTTTTTATGAGCTTGGGAGTTGATTTCAGAGAAAACCAGTGGCACCATCGTGTTTCTCGCGAACTTTTCAAAAAAATCAATTGTCAAATCGCAAATTCCTCACACATGCAACATCTCCATTCTATGACCAGCGCAGCTGACCCATTGTCAATTTTTTCCGTAGCTCGTTCTCACATTCCTCCTCGAGTGCTGAGATCGTCGCTCATATTGTCGCCTGTTTCGGGGGACAGAACCCAGGACGGCGCCGCCGGGGACGTTTGATCCCTCCGCCCGCGACATTAGTTAATGAAACCGTCGCTCGTCGCCCAGAAGTCGCCCTCCCTAATCCCGCTTCACTCTCAAAATATGTTATCGCTCAACGACGCGGCGCGGCGCTCTCCTTAAAATCCCCCACTCTGAAAACTTCAAGTTCCGATTCCCTCCAATCTGGGCGCGCACAAAACCACGTAACTAAACCAGCAAACGACGCGGAGTTACGCGCTTTCGCGGTCAATGAGGACAAAGCGACGGCCGGGATGACGCGACAATGGGAATAAAAACAAAGAAAGTAAGAGCGCGGAAATAAAAGGGAATGCCCCGCATTGTGTCGCCTTCTCGACCCGATAAACTTATCATAATACGATAGTCTAAGACCGGATGGCGCAGATGGGAGCCGCGATAAGAATGACGTCGGGGCGGGGGCGGGGGGGGGGGGTGTAGGTGGCGTTCTCACGTTGAAGAGGCTCGAGGATGCTGGCGCTCAAAAAGGTTTCGAGTTTTTATGAAAAGGCGCCCGGCCCCGCGAGTGAGTTATGAGGGACGCGCGCGTCGTGCTACCTCTCGAAGCGGGGTCGGGTCTTGGGGCGGCCGGATTTATCGTTTCAACAGGCCGTTGGAACCCCCTGCCCCCCCTTGCCCCCTGGTTCGTGGAGTAGAAGAAAGGTCCAGAGCAAGGAGGTGCGCTCCGTGGGCTAAAGCTGGGTTTTGAAAAACCAAGAACTAGGACTTTTGAAAGGAGACAAAATATCAGTGGACCAGTAGAGAGGGTACGATTTTAAGCATTTCTATACATGTTGCTCAACCTTACCTCACAATTGAATCAGTGAGATCGAAAACACACCAACTCGGTAACTCAGAAATGCGCAACTTTCATGAAAGACGGTCAATTTTTATAAATGTAATTGAAGTTAGCGCATCTGTTCCAGCTTGGACCTTTAAAATGTCCTGTAAGTGCTTGTCTCTTGGCACCAAAAATCTTTTTTCAGACTAATTTCCTCAACCACTGCGCAGTTTTGTGTGAGTCTTGATTGCTTTCATTTTCCGAGTTGGTGTGTTTTCGTTCTCACCGATTCAATTACCGACGTGTCCGTACTCTCCCTCTACAGGGTGTTCCAGAATAAAGTACGAATATTGAAGGAGTCGATTCTTTGGGTCAAGAAAAGACGTTTTTGTGGTACAACTTTTCTTCCAAAAGCACGTTCCCAGGGGGCCACCCCCACCCCCTTCGCGCCCACTCGCGGTCCATTCAGTCCCTATTATCGCGAAAACGATGAGTCATAGCGAAAAAACGCAAAACACATTGTCTCAACTTTTTTCAGCGCTGAATTTGATGGTGCCGTCAAAAATCCATTTTTGTCGCTGGAAATATTAATTTTGACCACTTTTAGGTCCCTAAACCCCCCTCAAAATGCGTTCGCCCTGTTTTAGAAGTCGAAAATGAAAAAAAGCGCACAAATCACCCCCCTTTTCCAATCTTCATTAATACTGGTTGATAAACATTGTCACAGTGTTAGAAAGACGATTTTTTTCTCCAACTTTGCGGGGCCATGGCACCTAGGGAAAGGGTTTTTGGAAAACAAAGTTATACCACAAAAACGTCTTTTTTTAACCCAAAGAATCGACTCCTTCAATATTTGTACTTAATCCCGGGACACCCATAGGTACTCTAGCAATAACTGCCTGAGTTGGTATCACGGACCAATGGAGATCATCCTAGACCTTCCACCTCTGATGCGGATAAACCAAGAATGCAGTGTCGAGAGGGTCGAGGGAGATGGAGATGAAAGGGGAAATTATTTGATCTCGAGAGGTCCTCAGTGAGGGGATACGTCTCGACCCACTTATGGCACCCTTCATTGGGCACAAATGAAGCGAATAAGAATGGAGCGTTTTGCATAGAATCCAGGCGCTGTTGTCGTCGGATGGAGGGAAGGAAAACATTCAACGGTTCTCCCGACTTTTTCCCACTCTCTTGGCTTCTTTTTTATGATTAAATAGGTCTCCGAGCAGTGAACACAAAGGAACTGCCACAAAAAACTGTGGAGAAACCTAGCAAGTGGGTCAGGTACCTAGGTGGCAAAACGTATTTTCATTGTTCAACCTGAAAAATCAGTAAAAATTCATGTCGAGGATATACGTCAAGGTCTTATGATGTCACTTCACAGTGTAGAAATTCCTGATGGAAATAATACTCATGAGATGATTTGCAATATATGTAATTAGTTCGTATCTTCATTTTCATGTTCTTATGGTGTATTGCCATTCTTAACGCTCTCAGAGTTAAAATTGTACATATTTTCCTCTTTTTTCGGATATTTTTTCGAATTTTATCTTCTTTCCGTCACCCCTATTCGAATATCTAAATGCTCATAATGTATTAAATCTTCGTCCTCCAACCCAAGAGCGTATCTTTACTGCTACGCGGAACCTTAAAATGATGGATTCAAATGGACCATCGAGCGCAATCAGCAAAGCAGTTTCTCTTACGCCCCTACGCTAAAGAAGCAACGATTTGCAATAGTACAGAGGTGCCGTTTAAACTGGCGATGCACTCACTTACCTCTTCTTATGTCGGAAATTTAACAGTATCCAATCAGTTTCAGTCAAATTCAATGCATTTTTGTAGATTTCTAGACGTTCAGTCCGTCGGTATCCCATTGCATGAGAAAGATTCACTGAAGAATCAAATTAATTTAGAAATTTCTAAGATCCGGAGTTGAAGTTTCCAAATTACCTCGTACTTGAAACTGAGAGGTGAAAATCACGCAGCTCTTCTTCAGTACAGAGACGCCTCTATTTCTGCATTTTCACGGCTCGGATTGAGTCCATAACTCGTTTTCGACCTCAAAAAAGTTATTAGGTGGAAGGGACGGAGAGTCATAGAAACGTTTTCCTATCTCGAGTGAAAGCTCTTGGCTTGTTAGTCTCGAGGTGAAGTCGGACTGCATTGAAAAATGATTTCTATTCACCGCTTTTCTCAGAGTTTCCCCGCTGAGCCAACAGTTTGCCGCCATTATGTTTTCTCTCTCCCACAATAGAGTCACTTTGAAAGTGGTTCAGCTTCTCCGCCTCCCCCCGCCCGCCTGTTTTGGCCGCTTTGCTTTTCTTTTGGAAAAATTATGGAGGAGAGGTGGCTCACTTTTGACGAGGGTCCGGTGTTGCTTCGGGGGTTTAAACATAGCAGAGTCTGAGCGAACCTGTCTTCATCGTGAGGGATTCTATTAAAATTCAAAGTGTACGACATCCAAGGAAAAGATCTCGCTCAACTCTGTCATGCGCTATCAAACTTAGCTTGTTCTTGAAACTCCGTGTTTCAAGAACAAAAACTCATCCTAACTGCAATAATTAAACAGATCTCTCCCATCGCTCCTCTCCCCTCTTTATTTTCATTTTATAAAACTATCTTTTTTGTGAAGGAAACCATCGCAGGTCAAGGATTCTTTTTTCCTTTTTAGTCATTCATTAATTTTATCAATGCTTTCTTTCGGCACCTGGGTTGTTGCTGTTCTTTGAAGACCTAAGTCGGGATCAGCCAGGATTTGAAACTTTCGCAAAATATCCCTACAGTTTTCATTAAGTTTTTTTCGACTAAGTGCGAAACGACACTAACTTCATGAATCTACGATAAGCGATTGGGAGGTCCTGCCAGTTAGTATTTAGATGCACAATAATTTTCGATACAAATATTATAACTCCGGTGTGAGCGGTGAGGTATCAAATGAAACTGAAGGCGTCTTCGACGCTACAGCCTTCTCTCGTTGCTGCACGAAGGTTCGATCAGACCTTTCGAGAGGTTTACTTCGTCGTAAAGATGCCTCATAATCTCTGTTAAAACCATGCTAAACCAACCAAAAGACTAATTACATCAAAATCCGTCGATTTTTTTGAAGCGTAAACCTATGATTTACCTAGCTTAATTCAACGTAGACCTATTTTATTTTTTTAATTGAAGTATTATTTGTGAATAGTACGTGTTAAATTTTCGATGCTGCTTGGATTTCACACCTTTTGGATCAATTTGCCGTTGGAATAGCTTTCTCACACATTTATCGTATTTTCACTCCAGGTTGCAGTTGCATACAAGTTACGCACTAGGATGTGTGTTAGTTTATGTTTTGTTACAAATTATGTTCAAAATTGCACAATTTGAGTAGCGTAAGCATTACAAAGCTGATGTTTCGATTCTGCAAAATACCTCTTTATTGTGAAACGAGGTGAGGAGTGAACTTGAGACCTCACCCATTCCCTCATCGTCTCGCTGTTTTAAGCGATCTTCGTAATGATTCTTCCTTTCTTTGACCACTATTTACAGCAAATTAATTTGTGACATAGTAACGTCCTGACCATTGTATCACGTGTAGGATATCGCTAAAACCCAGCCATAACCGCGATTATATGACAACGAAATCGACCTATTAGTGACTGTGAATTGGTGAATGGGTGCACCATCGTGGAAAAACTTAAATCCCCACCCCGAAACCTCATTCCGAGGGTCTTAGGGAGGTAAAAGCGACCCTGTCTCGACCGGGCTTTACTTTGTTTTCAAATTGTCCCGTATTATTTTTCCAAGCTCCGTCGGTGTCCGTATATGATAGTTCGCCCTCCATGCTTCCCGGTCTCTCTCGTACCTAGTTAGGAACTACAGTTACAACCGAAAGTTTTACCGTTATAATGCTCATAAACTTTTATGATTGATCTGAAAACACGTGAGAGTAACGAGGGGGAGGGGTGGGGTGGAGGGAGGCGATTGGAAGGGGAGGGGGTCGAGTTCAGCAAACAGTTTTAACTATCGTGCGCCCTGATGAAGAAAATAGCCCAGCGAGAAACAATCGCACTTGCCAAGTCGATTCGTAAAAAAAGAAAAACTGGTAAAGCTACTAGTATTCCCGATAGTCATATGAGGATTTATCTGTAACAATAGCGGATGTGAAAAATTACCTTTTCGACACACATCCAAAAAACTGTTTTGGCATCGAGAAAATTTTGAGAAAATACTTGAGATGTGATCTTCGAGATCTGTACATTATGCCAGAGCCAAACATATTAAATTTTTGTGTGAACTAAACAGTTTTTTTAACGTGTTTCGAAAAGGTAATTTTTCACATCCGCTATTGTTACAGATAAGTCCTCATATATTGCCAGGAATTCTCAATAATTTTACTGCTTTTGAGTAATTCTATTGTGTTCTTATTAATTTTACCGATTTTGTCCCTTTCTCGACATTTTTACTGGTAAAAGTTGGCCCCCAGAGAAGACGAAAAACACAGTAAAATTATACCAAAGGACGGTATAAATATTAACTAACTGTGAATTTCCAATATTCTGCTTTCTCTGGGAATCAAGTTTTCCCCCTTTTTTTACTGTCCGGATCCGCGGAAACCTACGATGAGAATTTAAAGAGTGTTTAACCCCAAGTAATTGTGTTCGTTGACGGTTCGAGTAATCGGCGGTGTCTTAAGCTTTGGTTTCCTCCACCTCGCTTTCATCCGAGTTTCACGTCGAGTAAGCGGTGAAAAAATGTGTCTCATCAACTGATGAAAGCCAGGTGGAAGAAAGCAAGGGTGTCACAACCGCGGTGGATGACGTCATAAACCGAATCTTTCAAAGCGAGATATCTCGGTGAATATTGAACGTAGAAAGTTGCTGTTTGGACGGGTCTTATTTTTTTTACCTGATCTGCAAGAATCGAGCATCAAGATACGATTCTGAGATGAGCGCAACTGACCTATTTTGCCGTTTTGTCAGGAGGGTGACCAGTTAATCGTCTGCGTTGGCATCGTGGCAGACTGTGTGATAAAAGAGGAGGGCGAGGGGAGAGGAAAAGTTTTTACTCCACCGGTGCCGTCGGCGTTATTATTTTAAGACGTTTTTCACAAATCGCTGCACTTATTATTTTGTGGGTCGAACCGTTGCTCGAAACTTTTCGAATTGACATTTCATCCCTTCTGCGGTCCCCGCCAGCCACCCTCTCTTCCGCGTAGGCGTTCCTCGTTCCCGCTCATCCGACGGATTGCTGCTAAAAGGAGCTATGTGCATTGGATTTGCGTGCGACATACGTCCTTTTAGCATGGGAGCGTCCATCTAATTTCCATTCCGCGTCCGTTTCGCGGGCTCTGATTTAATCAATTTATGCCGCACCGACGTCCGTACTCCCGTGCTCGGGATAAACGCTGCATCAACTCGCAGACGTTGCCGGATTTCCCCTGTTTAAACAATAATTTTGGAGATGTATGCATTGTATTGTAGGAAATTAGTCAAATCAGCAGCCTGATTGTTGAAATTTTAACTGGCTATGTCGACAGAATAAGACAAGACACAGCCCTATCTGCGCCGCGTAATATATCGATTTTCGATTCTTGTCGTGCCGACATAAATTTAAACAATCAGGCTGCAGGAATTTTACGAAGCAGATAGTCAAATTTTGACACACTGGGAGAAAGGTCTCTTGGATGTAGAGTCTAGACTCTTGATAAATTGGAGAAGAAAAAATTATCTTGGTTCAAGCGGATTTTGGCTTGAATCGAGAGGAATTCCGCTAAAAGTAAGAGGCTTGGCTTTCGATTCTGAAAACTGTAAAATTTGCAATTTACTGCAATTAATGATTACTCACGGTGAACTCCTAATTGGACGTATTTCTGTCAAACGGAACTAAGCACCAAATTGAGTTCTTTTTAAGGAATTTAGAATGCCGGATAGCGCGTTCTGTCAAACGGAACTAAGCGCCATGGAAAAGCATTGCGAGTATAGGAGGGAATGAGTCCGACGCCCGATTCCGCCGCCAATCCAAGCCCTTCTCTATCTTCCTCCTCCGATGGCGCTTAGTTCCGTTTCATAGAAATACGTCCAATTTTCCGTCCCAAATTCGTAATATTTCATCATAAATTATAGAATGTTCGGTGAAATTACCAAGAACGCACCAAACTTACCGGAAGATAAGTGCGCATTATCGGTATCAAATCACTTCCAAGAGTTAGATTTAATAATGAATGAAATCCGAAGCGAAATCTAAATACGCCTTCATTTACGGTAGGTATGCAATTTATGCTACGTGGAAGTTAAAATATTTGTATCACGCCCTCGAATCTCTTTCTAAAGCAAGGCCTGTTTTTCCTATAAAATAAGGTTCCCTAACGCTACGGTTAAACCCCCTCCCCTTAAAGCGAAGTTTTGTGATGGATTTTGCGGAAATAAGTTACCATATCGAGATTGATTTTCAAATTTTTCCATCGCTCTTTGTGTCGAAATTCACGCAAACTTTGCCAAAATCCACACAAACCTCGGGTTTGCCCAGGTTTCGCCCCCCTCCCCATTTCATCTGCAAATGACACAAGGATACAAATATTTCTCTAGTAAAATTAAGTGAAACCGTATGGTCTAATCATTTCATAATAATAGATCGGACGATTTTAAATGCCCTCGTTAATAGATGAAGCAACGAAACTGATGCGTTGCAAACACCCTCATCGAATTTTCGGAAGCTTCGGGACGTTTTGCTTCACCGGGACCGGGAACCCTCTTCATTGCACTCTTTAAAGTGTGCGGAACTTTCTCAACTTTCGCGACTCCTCGGAGGGCCGGAGTTCATTCAGTTAGGGAGGGGTAGGCAAACTTTCTTACGTCAAAGTAATCTAATTTCGCCGCCGAAGATCAGATCTCACGGCTCAGATCAACATCTTGGCGACGGTTTATTGAACTTCGTCGACTCTTTAACTAGCTTCGCTCGGTCGGCTTTTCCCGATTATTGGAAGGAGCTCCGAAATTAATTGAAGAGATGTTACGTTGCGGCAATAGATAGAACCCCCGAGCTGAATTCATTCACGGTGATAGGGGTATTTCTAAAATTAATTAACGCTCCTGGGGGCAGGTGGGGGACTTGGCTAGCGTTTCAGGAGGGCTGGAGGGTATTATAGGAAACATTACACAACCATTTTGAGTAATTTTTCTCGGGTTTTCATAGTTCTTTTTGTCCAAGTCTGTTTTGATGAATAAGACACGGAAAAAATCAAATTGCTGATTCAACATTCATTGCTAAAAACAGCGAGTGCAATGTTTAATGTAATTTACACAAAAAATGCTACCTTACCACCCCGTGGTTAATTAGTTTACAATGTGGTTAGGTAGCATTTTTTTGTTGTAAAATCTAAATTGAACATTGCACTCAGTTTTTAGCAATTGAATTGTTGAATCAGCAATTTCATTTTTTTCGTGTATAAGTAAAATAAGAATTTCGTGTCAAACATCTGAAGTAATTCGGAACTTGTTTGACTCTTGAGGAGTTTCAACCGAAGTACAGAAGTACTTAAAATGTAAACTTCGGTAGCTGGACCGCAAGGTTTCGGATGCTTAATCCGGAAACTTCAGGGTCCATATGACCTAAACTTCAGGTTGTGCGCTTGAAGTTTTTTTTTTCTCCGGGTCCTGGACCATCTTATCTTTCTTTTGTTATCTTTTATTATTTGGGCTGCTAGGTCAAACCAATAGCGGCGAACTTCATCATAGAAATGCTCGAGAAGATCAAATTATTCTTTTCTTATGAAGTTGGGGCGGACTCAGCAACAGCGAGTCCTTTTAAGCTACGGAACCTTAGGCGCGTCTGGACGCGGCGTCCTGGACGCGGCGTCTAGACGCCGATAAATCTGTCTAATGATTTTTGCGCGGGGACGGCACCTTAGCGGCGAAGAGACGCTGCGGAAAACGCCGATCGAGGACGCTCCGATCTGTCGCGAACAGATCGGAGCGAAGACGCCGAGAAATTCCGCTCAGTCCGCTGCCTTTCCTACCGATTTTTGAATGTGTTTAGTTCGACAAACCCACGAATCGATCACAAAGGCCGTGAATTGATCGACAAAAGCCGCGAATCGATCGAAAATTCCGTGAATCGATCGACAAGAGCCGTGGATCGACCGACCCACCCGTGAATCAATCGACAAAAGCCGTGGATAGATCGACAAACCTGTGAGTCTATCGACAAACCTGTGAATCGATCGACAAACCTATGAGTCGATCGACAAACCTGCGAATCGATCGACAAACCTATGAGTCGATCGACAAACCTGTGATTTGATCGACAAACCCGTGAATCGATCGACCAAGTTGTGAATCGATCGAATTACGTCGATTGGTTCACGTTTTGGTTTTTCGATCGATTCATGTCGATTGACTAGATACCGGTTTTCCTTTTAATTGTCAATCATTTCTCGTCTATCGATCCACATTTTTTGTCGATCGAATCGACACCCGTTTTTTAGTAATTTGTCCATCGATTGGTGTCGATCGATTCACGTTTTTATTTTTCGGTCGATTTTTGTCGATCGAATCCACACCCTCCTAAAAAAAAGCGCGTACAGCCATTTTCGCGGCCCAGAGCATACTGTCCGATCAACGAAAATTCGAGAAATTGACGGCGGACAGAGCGGAAAAAATCCACGGATTCCGCTCCTAAGGTGCCGTGCTCTAAAATGTGAGCGTCTTCTCGCCCTCGACTCGGTAGCAGCATTTTCCGCCGGCGTCCAGGACGCCGCGTCCAGACGCGCCTAAGGTTCCGTAGCTTTAATCGCACCAATTTAACTTCTGATCAATATTTGCGGACGATGAGCGGACCAGTGGTGAGGTGTGAATGATCGATTATCGATATTTCCCTATTTGAAGCTATGGTAAAAAATCGATTATTGAGGTGTTCGTTGCGAACACCGTGTCAATCGATCTTTTCCCATAGGTTTAAATGGCAGATTAATCGATTTATCGCAAAGCAAGCCACGCCACTCGAGTGGACTCGTAGTTTCGCCGTTTCCACGCGACCTCGCTGCCGAATTTAACTGAAAATCCTCGATTATGACACGTGGCACAGTGGGACGAGTCGATGAAAGAGGTTGAGCAGAATGTAAAAACATTTATAAGCTTCGTCGACACAAAGCAGGAAGTTTAGAAGTTAGTTGTTCCATTGGTTTTGCTAAATTTTCTTTTAAAAAAACTCTTCAAATCTAAATTGTAAGGAGGTGAACAAAACAAAAAAGTTTGTAGTTTTAGTGAAAAAATCTCTTGCCCGATACACCACTGTGCGTGGTTCTGTCTTAAAATGAACCCCAAGAACTATTTTTTGTTATTTTCAAGTTCGGTCTCTCTGAAAATTGCATCTAATACGCATCATCTGTTTGCAATCATAAAATTTAGAAGTGTGAAGTCTGGCAACTAGGTTTTTCTTTCAAATTGAAACCTCCCTACCGCACAGTGGATCGAATCAATTAGAGAGGTCGGACATGAAATTTTTGACTCAAACTTCACATTTTCATGTTTAACACCTCACATTGTAAACTCTGAGGAGTGATTTCTAAAGAAAATTTCACGACAAAGGCAATATAACCACTTTCAGAACTTTAAAATTTTGTATAAACGGAGCTATAAGCGTTTAAAGTTTCCAAATTTTGTCCGACTTTTCCCATTGACACGATCCACTGTGTGCCGGTTCCTTTGTCCACCTTATCGCTTTCAATAACAGAACACTCGGGCCACCAAACTTCCGAGCATAACAACGCACTTTCCGCACTGTTAGTTTAGTTCGATAAAGTTCGATACGCTGCGCTCGTAGCTCGCACTAAAGCAGTGGGTTCCGTGTTCGCTTTACTTTATCCTCCTCTCCTACTTTCTTGTACCTCAGCACTGTTTCATCAGAGAATTTTCACCAATTTCTCTTATAAACAGGCTAATTTCAAAATTTACTAATTCTCTGGTTATTACATCTTTGGAAATTTGCTCAGTTAGTTGTACTCCATATCCACGGTGTAAGTCGGCAATCACAATGCCCCATATTTTTCCAAAGTTTCAAGCCCCCCAAAAATTTCGGGGAGATGCGGCGGGGGGTCAAAGTTAAAAATCGGCAAAATTTTCGCGAATTCATTACTCGGAAACCAAGAAGTTTTGGAAAACGCGGTTTAAACAAGCGTATTCAACGTGGCGAGAGCTTTCAGAAAATGTGTAACATCATAGGGTTTTGTCAACTTCAGCTCGAGTTATCGCCTCCGAAGCGCCGAAACGCTCAAAAAAGACCCCTTTTTTCACGTTTGGGCCGATTTTAAAAAAAGCCATTGTTTTATTTTGATGAAAAACTGATATGTTTTTCCTGACTCTTTGTATCCCCTCTAGCCCTTGACCGCATGCTGGGGAAATGTTTTGGTCGCGAGCTATACGAGCGGAAAGGAGGGAAGGTCGGGAAAATCGGCTATTTTAAACTTATACATTATAACATTATATCAGATATGAGCTTTTAAAATTTCACATCATGTTCGACCTCTCCCTCTAACTCGCTTTACTGTGCGCCAACTCGGAGAAACGAGGCGGGCCCGACGAAACGGGAACACGAGCCGAATAAAAAATCAGGAAAATCAAGAGACGAAACAGACGGGCCGTAGCGCACAGTGGATCGAGTCAATTAGAGAGGTCGGGCATGAAATTTTTTACTAAAACTGTAATTTTTTTATGATTATTCCGTCACATTTTAAATTTCAGGGGGTGTGCGTAGTCGAAAAATTCATGGAAAAACTAATGAAATCACTTTTAGAACCTCAAAGTTCCGTTTAAACGGAGTTATAAGCGTGTAAAGGTTCCAAATTTTTTCCGACCTTTCCTGTTGACTCGATACACTGTGGGCCGGGCTGAGTCGATGAAATGAAATGCATCTGTAAAAACAAGCCCAAGTTCGGATGCTGAATCAAGGATCCGAGCGGTCGGGAATACTACCGCTCCAAGGAAAAATGCCGTATGAAAATTCAAGTGTTGCCAAACTTCCGCTGATGAATAATGACCACTAGACAAGGTACGAATTTCAGCATTCTGATACATGTTTCTTAACCAAAATTTCACTTAAAACACGATGCACACAACGAAAATTACCGAAATCTACTCCTTACGAAGATATTTAATGATTCTTGATGCGTAAATTCAAACCACCCGCTCATGAAAACTCAATGCTCTACGTGATTCGCATCGCGCGCTAAACGTTATCATGACAGTATCTGCGATTTAAAAATCTGGCAACCTCAATTTTGACGCTTTGGCTCAGCTTTAGCAAATTGCTTACAGTTTGAACAACACATGGTGGGAAATGAACATTGCTCGATTGAGAAGCTTGCTGAAACCGTTGTAGTGCGCGATTTGACTCACGTAGAGCTTTGAGTTTCTTGTGAGCGGGCAGTTCAAACTCCTCGTTACCAATGTGAAATAAAAACGTTGATATCTGCGTTAGGAGTTAGTTTCAGTAATTTTCGTTGTGTGAATCGTGTTCTACGTGAAATTCTGGTTAAAAAACATGTATCAGATTGCTTAAATTCGTACCTTGTCTAGTGGTCCATTATTTCGTAAGATCGTTATGCATATATTTGCTTGAAATTTTCGGGTAATGGACCACTAGACAAGGCACGAATTCAAACATTCTGATACATGTTTCTTACTCAGAATTTCACGTAGAACACGATTCGCGCAACGAAAATTACTGAAACTAACTCCTGACGAAGATATTAATCTTTTTATTTCACATTGGTTACGCGGATTTTGAACTGCCCGCTCACAAGAAACTCAAAGCTCTACGACGTGAGTCAAATCGCGCACTACAACAGTTTCAGCAAGCCTCTCAATCGAGCACTGTTCATTTGCCACCATGTGTTGTTCAAATTATTCGCAATTTGTTATAGCTGAGCCAAAGCGTCAAAATTGTGGTTGCCAGATGTTCATATCGCCGAGACTGTCACGATAATGTTCAACGCGCGATGTGAATCACGTAGAGCATTGAGTTTTATTAAGCGGGTGGTTTTAATTCACGCATCAGGAATCATTAAATATCTTCGTAAGGAGTTGATTTCGGTAATTTTTGTTGTGCGCATCGTGTTCTACGTGAAATTTTGGTTAAGACACATGTGTCAGAATGCTTAAATTCGTACCTTGTCTAGTGGTCCATTCAGATTTAATTGCGAACGAAACCGTCCGAAAAATTGGAAAGGAAGTATTTAAAACTTTCCCAAATATTTCATCTTTTATGGAAGGAAATTTGGCAATACCTGGAGTTCCATACGGCGTTTTGTCTCAGCACGGCGGATTACACAACCCGCACTGCACATTTGCCCGGGCGGAGTAGCGAAGCGTTAAATTGCTATTCTTGGGCTCCTTTCTCGTTCCGGAGCCGGCGATAGTGAATAAAAGCTCGGATGAATGACACGCGGGACAGAATAAATACATCCTCCGGGGGTGGGGGGGGGGGGGGTGGGCGCATACCATGCAAATCGCTTACAATCAACTGCGCTCTCAAGAGTGCATGACTCAAAGCTCGATGCAACGCTAACGAACTTAAACATTGCGGATCGGGATTCATATAGATACATGATTATTTGGCGAGGGCAAGGAATGGGAATTATTGACATTGAGCTGGAATTGAATCAGAGAGAACGAAAAAACACAAACCTGTAATTCGAAAGTGTTTTCGAAAAATAAAAAAATATGTCCGTCATGTTTCAAATGTACATTTTACAAAAGTGGGAAGCTAATTTAACCACGGGGTTGGTTTTATGTCACATGTCGGACACTTTTTTAAACCACCAAATTGTTGAATCAGCACTTTAATTTTTTCCGTGATGACACGGTCACCCCTACTCACAAGCCGACAAGAGATAGTAAATCTTCATCCATGCCCATGCCTCTCATATATCCGGGGTACTTCGCAAACTGGCTTCGCATGGAAACAGGGTCGTATCGGGTCAACGGAGGGCAATTCAATTCACGGGTGGAATTGTTGACGAACGCGGCAAAAAAGCTGGCTAGCTTGGCGAATTCCTTCCCGGCACCCTGGAAGAAATCCGGCAGCTGGAGTGACGTGAGCAACAAGAAGCAGTAAAAATTGTTGCCTTCGCTGAGAGTCTCGAAATTGTACACGCCACCGGTGAGGTTCTCGGCTCTGAGGCCAACGAAAGAGCAGTTTATGTTGCCCCCAAGGGCGAAGAACTTGGGGTATATACTGGCACCCACCAGCACGTCCTTCACGAAAAGCGGGATGGTGTACTCGTCACCTATGGCCCGTTTATACCTGTGGAGGATTCAAGAAAAAATAAGTTTTCGTAGAGTCATTTCAAATGAATGGGTCAATAGAGTGTGTCTGAAATTTTGTAAATTTCATCTCCAAAATGATACTGTTAGGAAAACTGAGTACGAGGATATCCTTGGTTTTCTAAATTGGACAATTATTAGAGGAAATAAGACAAAATAACCTAATCTGCTGAAATACATGTGTTCAAATGGAAAATGCCGCCAGATGACGTCATGAGGCGGCACATTTGCTCACTTTTAAATCTATTTTTCTCCAATTTCCCGTGTCAGAAAAAAATCATAAAAAAATACTATGAACTCAGCTCAGTAAGCAATCTCAGATGAAGCAATACATTTTTTGTGTGCAAATTCTCCATTGCACTTTTTGCTATGAGAATTTTGAGAAATCCCAACTGGAAATGTCACCCATTTTTCTTGTGATATCATATGAAAATAAGAAAAATTTTCAACGAGAAGTGCGCAGCTGCATTCTGCCGTGCTAACGAAGAACGCTAAGGAAGAACATACGGAATTCGAGAGTTGCCAGATTTCCTTCGACTAAATGTTTATTTTTGAGGAAAGTTATGAATATTTTTCCTTGAAAGTCTTAGGAAGTATAGGTGGAATTGTACTGAAAAAAAATTCCCGGCGTTTTTACCAAGGTCTGTTGGTACCTTTACCATCTCACTTTTGTTACCAATTATTGGTAATTTTACCAAGACAGACCGGTAAACTTACCTAAAAACCGGTGTTTTTACTGTTTTTTCCAGGTAAGAATACCACTTTTATTGGTAATCAATTCCCGGTAACTTTGCCATTTTATCTCGGTAATTCTACCACAGTCGATAAAAAATATCGGTGTTTTTACGAAGGTCAAGTAAAATTACCAAGAAAGTTCAATAATTTTACCGAGATTTCTCCGTAAAATTACCAATTCCATAAATGGTAATTTTACTAGGAAAAAATTGGGATCAAATAGAACCCTGAATTCTTAGTAATGGGTCACTAAACCATGAACGAATTTTGACTTGCGAATATAGTTTTCTGAAGGAAAATGACGCATAGAAGACGATGTGCACATTAAAAACGCAAAAAGTTAACTCAATAACCGAGAAATGCGCAGTTCAAATCGCTCAACTCATACGCAAATTTAAAACGCCCCGGTTTCGCGCCGCACCGAATGATGTCATCCGGCACCAATCAGAAGCGGGCACGGGTTTCCACGACTTCCGTCAAATGTCTATCTACTCTTCGTATATTAAAATAATACTTAAGTCGAAATTATATCTTTTGAATTCAAAACTCGAATCTCATTCAGATGTTAGCTGCAATAAACAAGCAACAATTCCACATTGAAATTCGTTTTATTTTAACAAACATCAGGGGAAAATGAGAGAAGACTGCGATATGACTACCGCAGTACATCAACACCGTCAGTTTCCCGCTATTCGGGTGCGTTTGAAATGTCTTGCAGTCTTTAGATTTTTCAAAAGCGGTTTTCTCCGCTTTTTCGGCTCCATAAAAATGCGGAAAAATCATCACGTTATCTACTCACATAGTACTTTCAGAATATTCAATAGAATAAACAAGGTTTAGTGACCCATTTTACCCATTTCTTAGTAAATACACCGAGATTTTTTTTTCAGTGTAGCCATCGATATTATACATCATAGTACCATTTGTCGGGGATGCGCTCGAAGCCGGGAGTATAGATATATTCCCCGTTTATCTTGACGACGGAGTACCACGAGAGGATGTCCTCCTCTGTCAGACGGCCTCGAGGACGCTCCTTGGATTTATTGCTCATGAGCCAATAGATGAAGGTGTGCGAGCCTGCCGCTATTATGTTGAAAGAGATCAGTCCGAAGTAGCAATAACAATTATCGCGGAGACTCTCGTCGATGCGGTACGATCGGAAATCGAAGAGGTCGCGTAAGGTGTAATCGTTGGTCTTCGATCGGTTCAGGAAATTTTCCAACTGCGTCAAGACGAGCTGAAAAGAAAGGCAAAATGAAACCGTTAACATTTTCAAATGAGGGGGGGGGGGGGGGGATTGGTGAAGTGCAACAACATTGGAGCAGGGTCTCTAGTCCGAGAATCTGGAAGTAATACTAACGAGGTGGCTCCGCCCCCTAGCCGCTACGCGGCAAAACCCCCAGGGTGCTGCGCGCCTCCAAAGACCCGCGAAGCGGGCACGCGGTAAGAAGGACAACCGAGAAAGCTGACCTATCATATAACTATATTTCATCTCAGTTATTTCTTGTCAAGTCATCTAAACAATAATCCGCCCGTAGTTGAAGGCAACTTTGCTCGAAATATGCCTAGAAATCAGATTTCGTACCTTAATGCAAGGAGCAACAAACTAGATCGGCGAGTCTTCGTTATCTGCAACATTTTCTGATTTATTTTTTGAAAATTCGACTGCAGTTTACACTATGAAACTACCACCTCTCGCTCACACATACTCATATAAATGGGGGAATGGTCGTAGATTTCCTGTCATACTTTATTTTTTTAATGGAAATATACCTATCGTCATAACTCGACAATTCTACTGTTTTTTTTTGCTCTGCAGGAAAAGAATTCAATTGAGATTTCAAGCATTGAAGTAGGTTTGTTCTCCATTATAGTAAAATCGGTGCGGAGATTTTGAAACATCGCCCACGAGATTCAACCAATGGGATTGTTCCGTACTCCCTATATCTTCTTTGTCTATCGCCTCGTCTATCAGTTTCAATAATCAGCCCTTAGTTGTTCTGCTCGGAATAATATGAAGTCAAATTAGAGGTATCCAGTAATGGAGATGCTGCATGTGTGAGAGATTTGCGATTTAACCATTGATTCTTATGTAAAAGTTTGCGAGAAACACGATTGTGTCACTGGTTTTCTCTGAAATCATCTCCCAAGCTCAAAAAAAGCTCTCAAAGTGAGTCCAAAATGGAGGGGATATCCCACGCTATCCTGAGAGTCCACGTCTACATCAAAACGAACTCTCCATGCAAAGATAGGGAGCAAATCCATTAGCAGGGTTGCCACTTTATTTGGGGACTCCAAAACTGAAAACACGGCAACCCTGCTAATGTATTAGCTCCCTATCTTTGCATGGAGAGTTCGTTTTGATGTAGAGGTGGACTCTCAGGGTAGGGTGGGATATCCCCTCCATTTTGGCCTCACTTCGAGAGCTTTTATTAAGCTTGGGAGATGATTTCAAAGAAAACTAGTGGCACCATCGTGTTTCTCGTGAACTATTACGTGAGAATCGATGGTCAAATCGCAAAGCCCTCACACATGCAACATCTCTATTCCTCAGCTTTCTTTTTTTGCGAATGGTACAAAAGTGCATATGAAGTTTAGTAAAAGAACCTTGTCTGCGTCTTTGTATTGATAAAGGTCGCCCTTCATAGGCGAGGCGTCCGACTCGTACTTGTTGTGGGTGCCACTGAGACCACTCGGTTCGTAGCTTTGAGCGTGGACTTGAGGCGTTGCTTTCCCAATACTGACCATGGCCGTGCCATTCACAATAGCCCCGGCAGTGACAATCGCTAACGCGGTTAGGAAACCAGCTATGTCCCTTCCGAGCCCGAACACCTTGTAGCAGAAATTGAAAAAAAATGAAAGGTCATCTTGTGAATTTTCTTAGTGTCACACGGAGAATCTCATGTGAAAAAGGTTTTCAGAGAACCTATGAACTTTTTAAACTTCGTATGTACAAGAGCCGCTTTTACAGCGCTGGTTGGCGTTGTGTGATACCTAACCGGTCCAGTGCTCTGTCCTTCCACAGCCCTTTACAGGATTTGCGCTCCTTCATTTCATTTTAAACCGCCCCTCATCGGCTTTTCTTCTGGCGCACTGTGGATCGAGTCAATGGGAGGGATCGGACAAAATTTGGAAAATTTTTAAGATCATAACTCCGTTTTTACAAAATGTTGAGGACTTACAAATGATCCCATTACTTTTCTCGTAAACTTTTCTACAAGAATCACCCCTTATAATATGAAATTTGACAAAATAAACTTCTAAATTTGCAGTTTTTGAAAAAAAAATCGTATCCGACCTCTCGCATGGATTCGGTCCTCCATGAAGCATCTTTTCAAACCTTTATCAAACATTTATTGAATTTTTGTTACATTTCGTGAAATTTTTAAGATAGAAAACCTTGAAATCCTAGAGGACTTGTTAACTCTGTGCACAATGAATAGAACTAACAATAAGCTAAACTAGTCATATACACATTGAAACTAAAAGACGTGTCCATTAGCTGAGGACTCTTAATTGAAAGCAGATAGAAACACACACACTAAAATTAAACGAACGGGAAGAAATGAAAGGAGAGGAAGAGAAGACAGATGAAGTTAGAGAATGAAGAAAAACGGCCTTGAGAAGTGATAGACGGAAGAAAGGGAGATAAGTTATTCTTTTTATTTCTCCTCTTCTCCGTCTTCGTACCTATGTCAACTCTTCTTACCTATTTCTCTTCTTCATACTATTCTCCTCATCCTTCCATCTTTCTTCATTTCTCAAATTCCTCTCCTCAGTATTTATCAGTTACTTACTTACTAATGGCGCTACAGCCCGGGGTGGGCTTTGGCCTCCAAGACGACGCGCCTCCATCCTACTCAGTCCATGGTCTTTTCCTTCCAACCTATCACTTTCATTACTCTCAGATCTTTCTCTGCCTCATCTTGCCATCTTAGCCCTGGCCTTCCTCTCTCTCTCTCTCTCCCTCTCCCTCTCTCTCCCTCTCCCTCTCTCCCCCCTCTCTCTCTCTCTTTGATAGAACTTCGGCTTTCATGATTCTCTTCGGCATTCAGCCCTGGCTTTCCTCTCTCTCTCTCTCTCTCTCTCCCCCTCTTTGATAGAACTTCGGCTTTCATGATTCTCTTCGGCATTCTTTCCTCCTCCATTCTGCTAACGTGTCCTATCCATATTTATCAATTAGAGGGATCTAATATTTCCCCAGCTTTCTTTTTTTTTGCTCTTTGGACAGATCTTAAGGTGATTCGATGGACGCCATATTGTGTGTCAGAACTGCATGCGATAAATCGCATCAATTGGTTCCATTTTTTCAATTACTCGTCATTTTTCTCCAATTTTGAAATCGCAGTTCTGTTGTCAGGAGACTAAAGCACTCACTTACCAATTTTATCAAAGAAATTCAACGTAGTAAAGGCGTGGTTTTTTTAGAGAGAAAATATCGCATTCGAGTGCAGTTTCGATACCAGTATCGAATGCGATGTTTTCTCTCTAAAAAAACCACGCCTTTATTACGTTGAATTTCTTTGTTAAAATTGGTAAGTGAGTGCTTTAGTCTCCTGACAACAAAATTGCGATCTCAAACTTGGAGAAAAATGACGAGTAGCTGAAAAAATGGAACCAACTGATGCGATATATCGCATGTCGTTCTGACACAAAATATGGCGTCCATCGAATCACCTTAATATTTTTACCTGATCAACAAGAATAAAACATCAAAACACAACTGTGACTAGCGCAACTGACCCATTCTATGTTGAATTCCTTACCTTATAACAGCTTTCGATCAACTGCGCTGCGGTGGCGACACCGTTATGCGGGATGTAATTGTGGTTGGCCATGGCGTTGAGGCCTGGACAAGGGCCGCGTTGGTCTCCGGCCGCGAAATTGGGGGCCACGAAGGCATGCTCCCCCGTGTTTTTGACCAACTGGACCTTAGGATCGAAGGGCACGTTGAACACCTGCGCCTGACTAATGATCGCGTTCAGAAGTAAACTGATCAGGATCTTCATGTTTGCCTCGCCAGATATGCGAGTGCTGAGGAAAATGCTCTGAAACGGATTTTGAATGTGGACAGCGTTAAACAGAGGCGGATCCAGCAATTTGGCAACACTGGATCGCCTCCATTTAAACCTGTGCCAAATAATCGATTCTTGTTGGAGCACCTGGCCCCTCCAAGAATCGATACGTTTCGATAGGTTTAAATAGAGAAAAGGCAATGTTGCCGATATGCTGTACGAGTGTACGCAGATGGCGTTAAGCAAAGTTGTCTTATTTTAATTTGAATGTATTTCTGCTGAACGGAACTAAAGACGAGTGGGAAAGATGGGGTGTGCTCTAGAAAGCTGCATGAGGATCAAATTAAAAGTTTTTTAAATGCAGGTACCAAAAAATCGGATTCAGAAAAAAATTACAAACATGACAAGGTGACTAAATCTCTCATTTCCTGAGAGTTCATTAATTTCTAATTTTGTCGTATTTCGGTGATACAAAAGATTGCGCACCTTTAATTAGTTGAGTTAAGAGAGAAACCAAACACGTAATTTGGCTTGGAGCGGCGCGGC
The DNA here is from genome assembly GCF_918797505.1 of Bemisia tabaci. Taxonomy (NCBI): domain Eukaryota; kingdom Metazoa; phylum Arthropoda; class Insecta; order Hemiptera; family Aleyrodidae; genus Bemisia; species Bemisia tabaci. The sequence goes on along the minus strand of NC_092800.1, from coordinate 25,021,984 downwards.
GCAAAGAGAAATGATGACGAGGACTTGAGATGAAAAGGAGAAGCCCTCGACGCGGCGGTCGGCATGTAACACATATTAGCGCCTACGAGACTGCATGAATACTTCACGCATTGCGTCAAACACAGCACGGTCAACAGCGGTCGGCGCGGCGTGAAACGCACAGTGCCTACAAGACTACATGAATACTTCACGCATTGCGCCAAATACAGTGTGGTCAGCGCGGCACGGCGGCGGAAGTTAAAATTATTAAACCACATTTATGTTTGTTCTTTCTTAATTTTTAGTTCATTTCTTACAAATGAAAGGCCTTGTTTCCACAGAGATAGGTTTACGGAACTGAACTTCCGCGCGAAGTTCCGTGAACTTTTGCTAGTAGTGTTGACAGGGCTAACGCAATAAATGTCTCCAACACGAGTATACGCGTCTTATGCACCATTCTTCCCCTGGCACGTTCACGTCTAGATCTTATGCACCCGGGATGTGTGTGATGGTGAAGGTAGTAAAACGGAAAAAATATTGAGCCTCGGTACCCAAAGCAAGATTCGCGATTTTGCAGATGTCATTAGCAGTTGTGAAATCATAAAATTTGACGGTCCAAAGGCGAATCTGTGACTAACACAGTTTAAGACAAGGAAAATTCCCGTTCATCAATATTTTTGGCTGTTATGATTCATTCAAGAGTTTTTCCGTCAAGAGATGGAGATATGCCAGCTTCCGGAAGATCTCTAACATGACAAATTCCTGTGGCGGGTTGGCGTCGCAGAGCGCCCTAGCACGCCGTAACAGCGACTTGTACATTCATGATTTTATTACTTTCAGCCCCCACAAAAGTGGACCTTCTTTTTTTACTGTAAAATCAAACCTTAATCTTAGCTGTGCAGAATCTTAGACCTACCAATTTTAAGAGGTAACGATGGAGGCAGCAGAACTATGAATAGAACGTACTCTTCGTTGCAAGAGTTGGAAAATGATCACTGGTCAACTGGAAACAGGCTTGTTTGTCTTCATAGGTGGGCGCAATCCGAAAAATTGTATTTCCTTCTCTTGATAATTTTCCGAAAAGACTTGACTACTCTGCGCTCCGAGTTTGACTGATGGATGCGATACGTTGAAAGATAAGAGAACAGGAAGTATTTATTTAAAGGAAGAGGAAACTTTGAAATAGTGTTAAGGTCTTATGAGATAATGTAACAATATATCTCTGCCAAAACAGGAAAGACGTTGAACGATAATTTTTTTTTCTGTCAAATCAGTTAACCTACTCCCAGAACCATGTTCTAGGTCAACTGCAGTGCCATTGTCTTCAAAAACATGAAATTATCTACCTACAATCGTTGAATCTCATTGTCAAACAAACAAATTGTCCATAGTTGGTTACATTTGGACGTATTCATGCCAAAAGGAACTACGTTAAACGCAATGCCTAAGCACATAGTTCAGTTTAGCATAAATTCGTCCATATAAGGAAAGAAAAAATATCAAGCATTTATCCTCTCCTTTGTTTCCATCAATGGAGAAGCGCCTGCATTTTCTCCTGTACAAATGAATATTTTAAATCTTTTCCGGAAAAATAATATAATTGTTTGTTATACAGGGTGATCCAGAGTTAAACGGTTAGACTGCTGGAGCCGAAACACCCCCGATCCCCCTCTTTAAATTGAGATTTTAATTTTTTTAGATAATCTATAAATTCAGGGCATAAAATTTCAGAGGAGTACAAATTTTCATGAGATTTGGTTCACAACCGTTGCCAAAATTTAGGAAGAACGTTTTACTATCCGAAATTTCGGAGGGGGGGGGCGTAGCTCCAATTAGGGGCGCTTTTGGAAAAAACTTTATGCAACAAAAAAGTCTTATTTTGACCCATAGAACACGCTTTTGCAGTCTGGCCGTTTAACCCTGGATCACCTTGTATTTTCGTCCAAATATGAGGACCTTCCCAACAAGACACAGGGTCGCGTCGCCCAGTGAGGGAATACTGAGAAAACCGGGAATTGTCAGGAAATTTTAACAAGTCAGGGAAAACCTGGAAACGTCAGGGAAAAATCGTCAAATCACCTTCATTTGCTCTCTTGTGTGGTTTGACGTTTTGAACAACAAATTTTGCCTGGAAAGTATTTCTAACCATGTCTTTTTAAAAATCTGGTATTTTTTCAATTGTCAGAGAATCTCACCAAAATATGCCAGGGTAATGTCAGGAAATTCCATTTTCTAAATTCTGTGGCAACCCTGAAGACAGCATAATCGCTGAAATCGTGTGTTTTTTTAACAATTCACACGACAGAGAAACATAATGGCCCTTTTATAATTTGCATAAAATCTGCTTCTTATGTCATTCCACATAAGGTAGACATTTTTACAACATAGGTGCCCCTGGGTGGTTTTAACAATAACAAATCGCATTCACAATCTCAATGACGTTGACGCGCGCTGTTACGTCAAAATGGTCCCCTTATTTATTTTGAGCTACAGAAAATTCAGAAGCCCCCTCCTTCCCCTTACGACCTGATGTCTGTCAGGGCTCATATAAGTCTGGTAGATGTACACGCGTTTGTATTTCTTGCAATAACTGTAACTGATCTATCGATTTCCTGGGTATTGAATGGACCAAAACTAACAAAAAAAGAATCTAGTTTCATGTCTATTAAAAAAAAGAACAATGAATAATTATATCTGACCGGGGTCCGGCTTCAATCAATTATTTTTTTTAAATCTTAAAGAAAAGTTCCACAATCTCAGCTGTGTTTAAGCGGCGTGCGTATGCCGATAGCTCGTTAGTGACCCTCATAATTATGATCTGCAGGAAATCTATAGAATTCTGATAATATATGATCCTTATAGGGAATATGGTAAGCACTTGATTTCTAACAGATCTTTTCACGCGGCTGATAAACGTAGCCAGAGGAATAATCAACGCCGACAGAAATTTAGTAATGGTTACCGAAATTCCTGGAGATCATACTTAACCGAGAACCCATGTAACCCAACATTATTTTTTATTCGAGTAACCGTGACCTCCACTCGATTTTTAAACTCGAGGAAAACCGGAGAAATATGAATATTTATACATATTTATGTATATTTATGAATTTTTTTTCTCTACCTCAATATTTTCCCCGTAATTGCATCAACTTCCCGCGTTTTCCCCCTCATTGTTTCATTTAGTTCATTACAGTGGCGTGGCGTGCCTGCGATATATCGATCGATCTGGCATTTAAACCAGTGGAAAAGGATCGATTACCAGGGTGTTCGCAGCGAACACCTTTATAATCCATTCTTTACCACAGCTTCACACGAGGAAATACCGATATATATCGAAGCACGCCACGGTTCATTATTTATTGGGGTCATGGGGATTTCATGTTTGTCACTATCCCAGTTCGTTCTTTCCAAATACAACTTCATGAAGTAAATTTGATTGAGGGAAACCGGTTTTGTGCGGCACTAACTCTATTTTGAACGTTCATGTCCCTTTATCTTGGAAGAAAAGCCATGGTTTTGTAAACTATTGGAGTTTAATATCCGCTCTCTGATTCAAAGAAATAAATTCATAGCTAGTCGGCTCGATTTTTTCGGCTCTTTGGTTAAAGCTTTCATTACGTGTTCTAAGTTTTTCGGCTCTTTTAACTAAGAACTTCGGTTATCCGAAGTGGAGTTCTGTTGTCAATCGATCAGGTTGGCCAGTGGAGTTGAGATTTTAGTCCGCTGAATTGGAAAGCGTCTACTGAACTCAATCTACTCATATTATTTCCGAGAATTCCTATTTCTCCTTGTGTGTAAATATTGTATGTTTAGGTTTTCTTTTAATCAGACTTCACTTTGTTCGATGTGAAGACAATTATGTACTGTTGAAACACTCCGTTTACATGGAATTTTTTTTATAAAATTCAATCTTGAACGGGATAGGTTTGGGCATGGAAAAGCCTGAAAAGGTAATTTTTCGTTACGAAAAAAAAAATTGACTTTTCGATAACATTTATTAATTTTAAACAAGGCAAGGGAAATGTAGAAAAGCTTGTTTCAGAGTTTCCTCAGTCAGGGAATACTGGGAAATGTCAGGGAAAAGCTGGAAATGTCAGGGAAAATAACAAAAATGTCAGGGGAAAATCGTGAAATCACCTTCATTTGCTCTTTTGAGTGGTTTGACGTTTCGAACAACAAATTTTGCCTGGAAAGTATTTCTAATTATGTCTTTTTAAAAATCTGGTATTTGTTCAAGTGTCAGATGAATCTCACCAAAATTGTCAAGAAAATCAGGGAAACGTCGAGGAATTTAATTTTCCAAATTCTGTGGCAACTTTGTTGTTTTCTATTTTTTGGACTTGTTACTTGTGAACATTGACTGACGCATATGACATGGGCATTGCAGAGCCTGAGAATATGAAGGCCACAAGTAGAGTCATAGCTCCGAGTCGCAACCAAGGTGAAAGAAAATTATGTAATTCGCCCTGTTTTTCGACAGTGATATCCTCGCCGTTCTTAATATTGCGAGTAATAATTCGGTTTTTTCTTAAAATATCAATGTTCGTGCAGTTTTTTATTCTACGACTGTAAATGCACGATATTGGAACACGCTGGAACTGACTAATTCGTGCCTCAGACGCATTTGATTCTAATTTAGCTTTCATCGAGCATTTCAGGGTGGTTACTTGAAATGTGATATGAAAAAGAAGTTACGTCATCTTGTGTCAATGGTGTGAGGGTCAAAAAGTAGGTCGATGAACAAGAAAACGTCAATTTCGTAACCAATTATCAGGAATGTTTCATGACGGAGTGTGGGTAATGGTAAGCTCCAAAAGAGGGTTATTCATATAACTTGATGAAAATTCGGCAACACGCCCTATACCCCGATATTGACGCTCGTTTAGGTACGTTTCGCAACTCCGTGTTAAAGCAAAACGCATAGAACAAACAAAATTCGAAAAGTCAGTTCATGTTTTGCGCTTTTTTGAAACTTTCACATGATTTTTAGGAATTCAAGTAGCGGCGGTGTTGCCGGTTTTCAATGAAAACCACCGCTGCCATCACAATTTAAAGTAGTACTCATTTAATCTTATCCAGCTACATTTGCTAACCTAAACTGACCATTTGCGACATGGTGTTGACGGCATTGCCTAATTTCCGTCGGAATTCGCGTAGAGGCGGGGTTGCCAGTTTTCATGGAAACCGCCACCGCAATCACAAAAAAAAATGTATTACTTATTTAATCACGTTCAGCCTCATTCTGTAGTTGGAATTGTTTAATTATCGAATCGATGGTTTCATCTATCCCTCTGCAACGGCAGTGGTGACCGACAGTAACGAGATATCGATATTGTATAGAGATCAAGAGCAATGCATCTAGGCCCCTCGCCAAAACTACTCATCGGACCGCTTGAGTGATTCGGTAGCTTTAAATTTCGATATCTCGTTACTGTCGGTCACCTCTGCCGTTGCAGAGGGATAGATGAAACCATCGATTCGATAAATAAACAATTCCAACTACAGAATGAGGCTGAACGTGATTAAATAAGTAATACATTTTTTTTTGTGATTGCGGTGGCGGTTTCCATGAAAACTGGCAACCCCGCCTCTACGCGAATTCCGACGGAAATTAGGCAATGCCGTCAACACCATGTCGCAAATGGTCAGTTTAGGTTAGCAAATGTAGCTGGATAAGATTAAATGAGTACTACTTTAAATTGTGATGGCAGCTGTGGTTTTCATTGAAAACCGGCAACACCGCCGCTACTTGAATTCCTAAAAATCATGTGAAAGTTTCAAAAAAGCGCAAAACATGAACTGACTTTTCGAATTTTGTTTGTTCTATGCGTTTTGCTTTAACACGGAGTTGCGAAACGTACCTAAACGAGCGTCAATATCGGGGTATAGGGCGTGTTGCCGAATTTTCAAATCGCTATAACTCGTGTTCCCTAAGTCTCTCAGAAAAGTATAATATATTGATGGATGCGGAATCGAACAAACAATAATCCTGACAGGTTTTTATTCAATCCCCACCAACCGCAAACACTTTTTTAGGCGGTAACGTGATTTTAAATAATTACGAAAATTAAAAAAATGGCCAAAACGTGGCAACAATGGAGTCAAATTAAAATTTCTTTGGCATTGGCCGATAGAACGTAATTTTTTGCATCTTTTGGTATAAATACGAGCTCTGTAACTGCATTTCTGCGAAAGTTATGGGTGTTTGAAGGTTACGACTTTAAAAAATGGCAACGCTGTTTCCCTGGGGTTCCTGCAAAAACGGAGCTAGGGATAAGCCTCTCTCAACTAGTACTATCAGCTCACAAAGTTTCGTACATTCCGGGCTGGGTACATTTTTCGCCTATATGAATAACCCTCACAACGAGAGGTCAAACAGGAAAACAGTTACCACATATACTCGATAATTCAATCATTTTTATTTTTGTTTTTAAAAAAAATGCAGTATTATTTTGGACAAATATGGAATCCTGCAATGTCCGTCGTCCAAAAACAACACCATCAACAAAACTGATCAAAACCTAACCGAAGAAATTGCAATTAAATAAAATGAGATTGATCTCTGAATGATTTCTTATATCTATTTTCATTTTGGCGCGATGAAATAACAATTTACTCTCGAAAAATCACAATTATTTTTCGTAGTTATTATTTACATTCGAGCCACCGCCATCTTGGTGCTTTCTTTTCTAACTACATTAGCGAGAACCAATTAGAATTGGATTTTTTTGGGGGCCACTTTCAGCCCAACTAAGCCCGACCAGAATTGAGATGTCGTAACTCAGGGTATAAAGGGACTCTACACGGGACTCTCGAGGGAGAGAAAAACTTAGTGCGTGGGACCCGATGTTGAGGTCATATGGAATTCTGAAGTTTTCGGATCACGTATCTAAAGCTGTCGGATCGAGCTGTCGAAGTTCGGGTCAGACATCGAGGCACTTCGGTATGTACTATCGCCGAATTTAGTTTCACGCATAGGCGGCTCCAAATCAAATGTAAACTGTGCGACGAGGCGCAGCGCGTTTCGGAGATATCGGGTGCTGACTGGGCCTATCTCATCTTATGCCAACGAGGAAAACGGAGCTACATGAACAATTGGCAAATCTGCTACTTTTTCAAGAAAATATCCCTCAGACAAGCATCTATAGGTGCGAACTATAATAGACAGCGCAACACCGCGGTCACTCGAAAATAGAGCTAAAATTTCATGAGGTGCAACTGATTTTTTTCTTCTAGTCGCCGCGCCGGCCACCGCGCTGACAGGTTACATGGAGTTCTTTGGGACAAAGGCGTATGCGCGCATCCGCCCTTTTTCGGGAGAACGCGTTTTCTGAAACTTGATTACTTCTAATTTCAGGAAATATACAGAGTGTGCGAAAAATTCCCGCTCCCCCCCTTTTTGACCCTCCCTCAAGGGGGGCAACTTTCTTCTTCCAAACTGAAACCCCTAACTTGTGATACGTTTTTGGAGAGAACATCAAGGACAAAGAATTTTTCAATATCTCAATCTTTGACCGAGTTATGATAAGTCAAAGGCCAAAGGTCTTTTTTCCAAAAATCATATCTTCGGTTCAAATTACCGTAGAAAAAAAATAAAACAAGAAAATTTACCGAATTGTTAGCTTTTTAAGTAAAAATTACAGAAATAATTTCAAACTAATTTTAAGGAGGATTTCGGACCCCAAAATACGTCAGTTCAAAAGTCATACGATTCTCCCGCGAAATAAGCCAATTCTCCGTAACTTTGTCCCAACATTATCTCGGTAAGTTCCAAATTAGTTGGACATAACGTTCTCAAGTACCCAAATGGGCAAAGTTCAAAAATCGAAAATTTAATCGTCAACTTGAATCACCTTAAATTTTGTTCCTTGAACTTTGCCCAAAATTTTGACTCAAATTCATGACTTTCCGGAGTTACCTTTTAGGGTAATATACTTCTCTTTTACTTTAAATTGTTCTATTGGCTTCTTTTCCCACTTACCTCTGTTTTTCATAATATTTTTTCCAGAAAGGTAAAATTATTAACTAGTAAGCTTAGCCTTTGGAACAAGGGCGTATACAACGATCCACATTATCCTGCAGAAATCATAGGGAAATGTAGTCACAATGTTCCGTTTTTGCAAGTAAACAGTCAAAGACTTGTTCTTCCAAACTAATTAAATTTCGTACGAAGATATTGGTTAGAACCAGCGCTATACACTTTTGAACTGTCAAATGCGATTTCCTCGGAACTACTTTTTCGGGCATGCGACCTTGTTCCAAAGAACTCCTCAATTCAGGATACACTTTTTTGCGTAGGAAATTTGAAAATGACGCAAGAGGCAAGATTGGTCCGCTGTAGAATATGAAAGATTACACAAGTATGCACCGAAAAAATAGTTAGTGCTTTAATAGCGAATTCTCGTGTAATATTCAGCCCTGGGTCCAAGTATGACCTTGGTTTTTTCCCTGTCTCCGCCGATTTCCCGGCATATTGGGATTATTTAAAAAGGAATTTTTCTAGGAAAATTTAATTTCCTGGAGATTAATGCATGATTGAGATTATAAAGGTATTTTATCGCACACGTATCGCATACTGCATGTCTAAAAATGTGCCTTCCTTTTTCTGATAACAAGGTTTTCCAGTCGAAATGACATATTCTACTTACAAATCCTTATATAAAACTGATCCGTTTATTTTGAGTCTGGAAGGACCGAAAATTATATTATTAAGATAGCTAATTGGGCTACATTATGTTATTGCTTACTGCTGACTTCTAATCGACCATTTTTTCTCGACCACCTACTAATTTTCCGACAGGTCGAACTGGGCCAAAAAACTAAAGAGAGACTTGTGAGAAAACTTAATTGAGAAATCAGTGATCTCGTAAGCTGGTGTCAATCTTTCTCACATATGATTTCAACATGAATCAGGGCCGGATTAAGGGGGTGGCCACATGGGCCGCGGCCCATGGCGGCAAATCTAGAGGGCGGCAAATTTTGCAATTTTTTTAAATGTAGGTATAAAAAAATATCGGATTTAGAAAAAAAAATTACAAACGAGAAAAGGCGTCAAAATCTCTAGTTTCCTGAGAGTGTAGTAATTTTTAATTGTGTCGTCTTTCAGTGATACAAGAGACAGCACCTTCAATTGGATTGCATTTTGCAAAAAGGAACCACTAGCATTGCAATGTTGCTAAGATTGTGCAACTTATTCTGTCCTGGAGGAAAAACCCGATTATCCATTAATAGTTTCTATTTTACTCGCTGAAAACTGTAAATTTAAGACAAAAATTACCATCTAAATTTCATAGTTTTTCACGATTTCCGCAATTTTATTGCAAAATATGAAGTCCCCCAAGATTTGTGGTTTGAAAGAAAGCAGTGGAGGTTAGGGGTCGTAGAGCGCGAGGGAGTGCTGTAAAGCGACCTATATGTATGTATGAAGTTGCACAATCTCAGCATCATTGCAATGCTAGTGGTTCCTTTTTGCAAAATGCAATCCAATAAGTCGAGTTAACAAAGAAACCAAACACGCAATTTGGCCTGGAACGCATAGAACGCTGTCTGGAACGCGGCGCAGAGAGCAATGATGACGAGGACTTGAGATGAAGAGGAGAAGAGAAGCCATCGGCGCGGCGATCGGCATGTAACACATTCCGCGCCTACAAGACTGCACGAAAACTTCACGCATTGCATGAAACACAGTGCGGTCAGCGTGAAACGCATGGCGCCTACAAGACTGCGTGAATACTTCACGCATTGCGCCGAACACGGTGCGGTCTGCGCGGCGTGGCGGCGGAAGTTAAAATCATTAAACCACATTCATGTTTGTCCTTTCGTAATTTTTTCGTTCATTTCTTTTGAATGGAAGGCCTTGTCCACACAGAGATAGGTTTACAAAACTTAACTTTTGCTAAGTAGTAGTGTTGACAGGACATCCCAAAAAATGTGTTCAACACGAGTAAACGCGTCTTTTGTACCCCTCCCCCGCTGGCACGTTCACTTGATGGTGTTTATTGATGTTTCAATACGAATGAGAAGGGAATGAGAAGGGAGCGGCAAAATACAGGCGGCCCATAGGCGGCAAGTAGGTAAATCCGGCCCTGACATGAACTCAATCGATGTGAAGCATTTGTTTCCTTCTTACCAAAGAAGAAGTAAAATACCGATGTTTAAAACCCATTATAATGACAAAGAGTGTTACGAAAAAGAGCTCAGTATAGATCTTTCTCTCTCTTCCTCCCCTACTTGAGTGATTCAGACTGACCAATAACCACAATGCATCAAATATGGTCCTCTTGACCAATGAAAATGCAAAACCTCACGATTAGTGGTCAGTTTGGGGGCGTGGGTGGTGTAGGGATTCCAAACATCCCAGGTCTCAGCGTACCGCGTCAACTTTGGATAATCTTAACTCCCCCTGAACTTGTTTCCCTAGGTGCTAGTGCTTGTTAAAACGTAAACGGTATACTTTCATTAGAAAATAGTTCTGTTATTTTATGTGCACCTCTCAACGCAACGCCACAGCTAAAAATGTGAAAAACTGAACTTTTGAACTACGGCAACGTAGCAATAATAGATGAAATTGCCAAAATGGACCAATTTTGTAATTATTGCTTGAAAGCTGGTGTTTTTCTCTAAAGGACTACGTGCAAAATGGGCCATTTGGGGCTCGGGGCGGATACCTTTGAGACTTTCCCTATTCATTCACCTAACAATGCCCCATCTTTCCCCAAAGTTTCAAGCCCCCCAAAAATTTTGGGGAGACACGGCGGGGGGTCAAAGTTAAAAACCGGCAAAATTTTCGCGAATTTTTTATTCGAAAACCGAGAAGTTTTGGAAAACGCGGTTTAAACGAGCGTATTCAGCGTGACGAGAGCTTTCAGAAAATGTATAACATCATAGGGTTTTGTCAACTTCAGCTCGAGTTATCGCCTCCGAAGCGCCGGAACGCTCAAAAAAGACCCCTTATTTTTTCACGTTAGGGCCGATTTAAAAAAAAGCCATTTTTTTATTTTGATGAAAAACTGATATGTTGTCCCTGACTCTCTGTAGCCCCTCTGGCTCTTTACCGCATGCTGGGGAAATGTTTTGGTCGCGAGTTATAAGAGCGGAAAGGAGCGAAGGTCGGAAAAATCGGCTATTTTAAACTGCGCGCGCGGCGTTGATCGGAGGGAAAACGTCCCCTCCCACTCAGTTCGGCGAATCACACTCCTCTGCCGACCTCGCATTGTTGCCACATGTCTCCTGATCCGTCGCCGCGCGCAGTTTAAAATAGCCGATTTTCCCGACCTTCGCTCCTTTCCGCTCTTATAACTCGCGACCAAAACATTTCCCCAGCATGCGGTAAAGAGCCAGAGGGGCTACAGAGAGTCAGGGACAACATATCAGTTTTTCATCAAAATAAAAAAATGGCTTTTTTTTAAATCGGCCCTAACGTGAAAAAATAAGGGGTCTTTTTTGAGCGTTCCGGCGCTTCGGAGGCGATAACTCGAGCTGAAGTTGACAAAACCCTATGATGTTATACATTTTCTGAAAGCTCTCGTCACGCTGAATACGCTCGTTTAAACCGCGTTTTCCAAAACTTCTCGGTTTTCGAGTAAAAAATTCGCGAAAATTTTGCCGGTTTTTAACTTTGACCCCCCGCCGCGTCTCCCCAAAATTTTTGGGGGGCTTGAAACTTTGGGAAAAGATGGGGCATTGTTAGGTGAATGAATAGGGAAAGTCTCAAAGGTATCCGCCCCGAGCCCCAAATGGCCCGTTTTGCACGCAGTCCTTTGAGACCAATATCATCTCTCTACGACTAAGTGTTAGCGAGATATGCGAGTTTAATTTTTTTACTTTGACTCCCCTCCCCCTCCCTCCGTGATCGTCCGATTTCAAAAAGCATCAGTGTTTTAGACTCTGGAGGTGATCCTCTATCAACTTTGAAAATATTTCGAAGATCAGGCCAAGGTTGAAAATGGCCGATTCGGAATGAGATCCTTTCTTCCTTGCTCTAGTCACAAGAACAAGAGGCAAGCGAGAATTGGAATCGATGCGCGATACGTCATTACGAATCTTTGTTTACATTCCAAAGAGCCAAAAACGTGAATTCTCACGGTGAATGAGCGAAAATGTCTGTGTGTGTTTCATGTGCGTCTGTGTTAGTGACTACGCGCTCACAGAGGAACAAGCGCGTCTTCATGAGAGCGTTATCAGGCAACGCGCCGCGCCTCGCCGTCGCTAAATAGTCACCTGAGACTCTGCGTGAAACTAAATTCGGCGATAGTACTGGAATACTTCAGATGTGCGACCCGAACCCTTCGGTATGTATTGAAGTACTTCAGATGTCTGACCCGAATTTCGGCAGCTGGACCTCAAGTTATTAGATACGTGATCCGAAAACTTCAGAGATCCATATGACCTCAACTTCGGGTCCCACGCACGAAGTTTTTTTCTCCGTGTATTCAAGAAACGCCTATGAATACTTCCCATCATTTCGCTTCTTGTCTTTGGCTTTATCTTCCATTGGTCGGGTTGAACAGTTGAACTTCTCCATGTACTTGACAACGACCCCCGGGTCCGGGAACCCGATCCTCGTGAAACCCGGGTATTTGTCAAAGGCGTCCGGGTCGAGTCGCTCGCGCTGCGGGCAGTTGAAGCGGCTCGCGAAACTGCTGAACTGGCTGAAGTGTTCAGTCGCAGACTCGATTGGGTGAATCTGCAGGTACTCGTTGGCGTTGGGCGAGGCCTGCATCAGCGAGAAGAAGTAGCAGAAGAAGTTGTTTCCCTCGGCGAGGTTCTTGGCGTTGAAGACGCTGCCGCTAGGGTTCGTGGGGTCGACCCCGACGAAGGAGTTGACTTTCCCGGTATTGCCGCCGATGGAGAGGAACTCCGGGTGCTTCCTGGCCGCGGCCTCCAAATCCCCCAGGAAGAACGGGATATTGTACTCGTCCCCGACGGCGCGACGGTACCAGTTGTCCGGGATCCGCTCGTGGCCGTACTCGTACTTGAAGTTCCCGTAGGCGTCCTCCGTGACCGAGAAGAAGGATTTCAGGACCTCCGGGCCAAGATGGCCTTCAGGATGCTCGCTGGTGTGATTGGCCATGAATCTATGAAACCGATAAATATCTGCATTGTTATAAAGGCCCAGGGTGTCTACAAGTCCGCACTGGAAAAAAAAAACCCATTGGATCTAGAGTCCAGACTCTTGAAAATATTGACAAGAAAAAATACTCTTGATTCAATCAGATTTTTGCTTAGATCAAAAGAAAATCCGCTCAAATTAAGAGGCTTGGTTCTTGATTTAAGCTTAAATCTGATTGAATCAAGAGTATTTTTTCTTGTCGATGTTTTTAAGATTCTGGACTCTAGATCCAATGTGTTTTTTTTTTTTTTTTTTTTTTTTTTTTTTTTTTTTTTTCCAGTGTACTAATTTTTCAAGGGCGGTCCGGAAGCACTGATAAAGTGCGGAAATTCCGCAAGAAGGTCCGGAATTTTGTTCATTTTTTGTTATTTTTGTCGCATTTTAAGCGAAAAATTCAAATCTTTGAAATTCTTCGAATTTCTTCAATCGGAGGTACTGAAAAATTAATGAATTTTTCTGCCAAGTAGGTACTGAAGTTCTCAAATCAAATCTCAATCAAAAATCAAATAATAAAGGGAACTAATAGTATTGAAAGAATGCACCTGTAGATGAAGGTGTACGCTGCAGACACGACGAAGACTCCGGAAAACGGTGCGACAAAAAAATATGGGTTCTCATTGAGACTCTGGTGGAATCGCTTATGACGGAGTTCCGTAAGTTTGTCCATGGTGACGGACGGGTAACTCATGTTGTACAAATCTGACCACCGGTCCGGGCATAGTAAGTAGCAATTACCGCACACATCAATGTCGCAGCGTGTCGGCGATCCGTCCCCTTCGTAATCAAACAAAATGAATATATAACTACAAAATGTACGTAAATTATTTTCGTATAAAGAAATGAAATGAAACTTAACGCCCAGGTGTCATAATTTGAAAAAGTGTTCTCCGGTTTTAAATGGCTTGAAGTGGACTGCATCTTGCAATCAGAACTACAATTTCTGGCTCATCCATAAAACAATTATGTTCGTGGGAAACGAACGGTGCATACGTTTTCCTTTTCTATGTTCTTGTCAGAATGGACCACTAGACAAGGTACGAATTTCAGCATTCTGATACATGTTTCGTAACTAAAAATTCACGTTGAAAACGATGCGCACAACAAAAATTACCGCAACAAACTCTTTACGAAGATGTTTAATGATTCTTGATGCGCGAATTCAAACCACCCGCTCATGAAAACTCAATGCTCTACTTGATTCACATTGCGCGCTAAACGTTATCATGACAGTCTCTGCGACATAAAAATCAGGCAACCTCAATCTTGACGCCTTGGCTCAGCTGTAGCAAATTGCTTATAGTTTGAACAAAACATGGTGGGAAATGAACATACTCGATTGAGAAGCTTGTTGAAACCGTTGTAGTGCGCGATTTGACTCACGTAGAGCTTTGAGTTTCTTGTGAGCGGGCAGTTCAAATTCCTCGTAACCAATGTGAAATAATAACGTTGATATCTTTGTTAAGAGTTGGTTTCAGTAATTTTCGTTGCGCGAGCCGTGTTCTACGTGAAATTCTGGTTAAGAAACATGTATTAGATCGCTTAAATTCGTACCTTGTCTAGTGGTCCATTCCGAAAATGGACCTTAATTTCCTCTGCGATCTTAAAACCCTGAAACCTAAATACTGTCATCTTTGAACTTCAGGACGTCTTATTTATCTCAATTTTTGAGCTTTCAGGGTCAATTTTTCACATTTTCTTACCCTATCCAGTGGGACCAATGACTTAAATTTTTTTTTTCGAAGCTAAGGTCTCTCTTCACTAATCCGGTCACGTGTCTCGGGAGGTCGGGATGGTTCAAAATCATCAGAAAAAGCGCCTTATATTGACTTTCATCCAAACCGTAGAGGATCCTGATCTATCGCGTACCATACATTCCATAAATTTAAAAAAAAAAAAAAAAGAAAAAGAAAAAGAAACACCAGGGGCCGTCCATAAATTGAACTGCATTTTGCAATTTGGAACTATAAATTCTGGCTCTTCTGTAAAAATACGTATGTGCATAGGGAAACTAATGGCTCATACGTTGTTTTTAAACCGGGCTAGAATTTATAGTTCCAAATTGCAAAATGTAGTCCAATTACGCCACCCATTTCTCGATTCTTTACCCCTCCCTCCCCTTTTGTCACCTAAATGTCACTCACCTTCAGGCCCTCTTTTTTCGTAGGCGTAGGATTGTAACAAACCTTGCCACAGGTGTATCACACATTGACTCGTATTTTTAAATGACTCGAAAATAACTTTAAGCACATAGGAAAAGACTAAAATCCACTATTTTTCTCCTTCTGATACAGTAAGGTGACATTTGGTAACCTCCCTCCTCCCCCTTCTATACTCACCTTCAGATCCCCCTCACCGTAGGTGGGTACCTAATTTATGGACGGCCCCTTAGCGCCATTAATGCACAGTCCCTATTCTGTCGTATGTACTAGGGAAAAACGCCGTATGAACATTCGAGAGTTGCCAAATTCCCCTCGATAAAAAATGGATTTTCGATATCATTCATGCATATTTTTCCTTGACATTTTCAGGAATTTCGAATAAATTGCGTACAAAATTGTCTGAAAATTTCAAAGAAAAATATCCACAATTTTCCTTGGCAATGGACCCTTAGACAAGGTAAGGATTTAAGTAAGCTGATACATGTTTCTTTACCAGAATTTCACGTAAAACACGATTCGCACAACGAAAATTGCTGAAACCAACTCAAAACGAAGATATTAACGTTTTTATTTCACATTGGTTACGAGGAATTTGAGCTGCCCGCTCACAATAAACTCAAAGCTCTACGTGAGTCAAATCGCGCACCACAACAGTTTCAGCAAGCTTCTCAATCGAGCAATGTTCATTTCCCACCATGTGTTGTTCAAATTATAAGCAATTTGCTATAGCTGAGCCAAAGCGTCAAGATCGAGGTTGTCAGATTTTTATATCGCAGAGACTGTCATGATAACGTTTAGCGCGCGACGTGAACCACTCAGAGCATTGAGTTTTCATGAACGAATGGTTTCAATTCACGCATTAAGAATCATTAAATATCTTCGGAAGGAGGTAATTTCGGTAGTTTTCGTTGTGCACATCGTGTTTTACGTAAAATCTTGGTGAAGAGACATGTATCAGAATACTGAAATTCGTACCTTGTCTAGTGGTCTATTGTCCGAAAATTTTGAAGAAAAATATCCACAATTTTCCTTGACAATTCTTTTTCTATAGAAGGAAATATGGCAAAGGCTGAAGGCTCATACGGCGTTTTTCCTTAGCACACGGAGAAGAAAACTTCGTGCATGGGACCCGAAGTTGAGGTCATATGGATCTCTGAAGTTTTTGGATCACGCATCCGAAAACTTAAGACCCAACAGCCGAAGTTCGGGTCACACATCTGCAGTACTCCGGTACATACCGAGAGCTTCAGATGTCTGACCCGAACTTCGGTAGTTGGACCTCAAGTTTTCGGATGCGTGATCAGAAAACTTCAGAGATCCACATGACCTCAACTTCGGGTCCCATGCACGGTAGTATAACCTGTGTTACCTTCGTAATTGTTGTGGCTGTAGGTGAGGCCTTTGGGGATGTTGCCGGCCATTGTGACATTTTTTGAGGGACCGTGGATGCTCAGTTTGGCAACGTTGCCGTCAAAGACGAAACCGTAGGCAGCCAGGAACGCGCCGAGGTCGGTGCCCATTCCGTAGACCGCGTTGCAGGCCTCCACGAGCTGCGTTATGGTGACGATCCCGTCGTGGGGCAAGTAGCGGTGGTTGGCCAGAGCGTTGAGGCCGGGGCACACCCCTCGCTGGTCGTCCGGCCCCGGGGCCAAGAACGCGTGCGCCCCTGTCGTTTCGATGTACTGCGCCCCGGCATCGAACACTCCAACGACCTCGTGACTCCTCATAGCCAAAATGGACAGGAGAGCAATGATCTTCATGTCGACTCTGCGGGTGACTACTTCGATGTGTGGAATTTGATGTTGCCTAATCTGCCAGATGAAGGCGGCTCCTTCGAACCGCGGGATCTAATGTTGCCTAATCTTTCAGATGAAGGCGATTCCTTCGAATCGCGGTTAATATTGCCTAATCTCTTGGATGAAGGAGACTCCTTTGAACCGTCGGATCTATCGTTGCCTAATCTCTTAGATCAAGGCGACTCCTTCGAACTGCGGTTTATGTTGCCTAATCTCTCATTTGAAGGAGGCTTCTTTGAACCGTGGGATCTAATGTTGCCTAATCTCTTGGATTAAGGCCACTAAATCCAACTGCAGTAAATGTTGCCGAATCTCTTAGATGAAGGCGACTCCTTCGAACTGCGCTATATGTTGCCTAATCTTTCAGATGAAGGAGGCTTCTTCGAACCGCGGAATCTAATGTTGCCTAATCTCTTGGATTAAGGCGACTAAATCCAACTGCAGTAAATTTTGCCTACTCTTTCAGATGAAGGCGACTCCTTCGAACTGCGGTATCTAATGTAGCCTAATCGCTCAAATGAAGAGTATTCCTTCGAACCGCGGGTTCTAATATTGCCTAATATTTCAAATCAAGGCGCGTGTTATCGTTTAATCGTTCGAGTGAAGTTGACTGTTACTACTTATTGTTCTAAAAGCCCTAGGTTTGTACTGTTATAGCATTGAAATGAATGTGATTAGAATTGCTTAATCTTGCTAATAAAAGCAGCTGTCATCATCTAATCTTTCAAATGGAGGTAACCGGTATTTAATAATTATCTTAAAGAAGCGGGTGGTTATTCCTGAATCTTTTCAAAGAAGGCGAATTTGTCGCTATGACATTCAAATGAAGGCAAATTCTATTGTCTAATTATTATATTATCTTTTAAATTGAACAACAAGCGGTTTTTGTCTAAATATTTTAAATGAAAAAGGTAATGATTGACCAATCTCATAAATGATGGCGCCTAGTATTTTTCAAATGGAACATATGGTTGTCGCCTACTTTCCAAATGAAAGTGACTGTCGTTGTGTGAACGTTGAAATGAAACCGACGGTTTTTACACTGTCATTCAAGTGAAGGCGGTTGTAATTGCCTAATCATTCAAATGAAGGCAAACCGCCTTCTTTTCCAGCTCGAAGTCTTTTTGCGGTAGGGATTTGTTGCTCGTGAAGTCTAGGAATGTGTAGTTTAAGTAGTTTTCTAGTTCCTTATCGCCAAGTAGCTAAAACGACAAATGTACCACATAGATGAGTGTAAGAATGTTTTTAAAGCAAGCGTAATGTTTGAACATGCGCTTTATTGAATTTTACAAAATGAAATCATTCCGAGTGATGAAGAAAAGAATAATGAATTAAATTAATCGTCGGATATTTGATTGGATCGTTGAAAGTTGGCAACACTGTCTTTCCTCCATTTAAATGTTTGCAAAACAATCGATTCTTCGTGAGGCAGCTTGTGTTATCGAAATCTATACTTTCAATTAATGATTTAAATGGTAGAAAACTTTCGCTTCTATCTCTCAAAATCGCCACTGAATGCCCTTCAGCTCCTCTGCAAAAAGTTCTGAGTTCCGCATATGGACGCGGCATTCACTTTTCAAATACTTTGACACTTTAGCCTGCGTGTCACACTATCAAAATACTCCATCAAAATGTCAAGGTTAAGTGAATTTGGTCCAAATCATCGAATAAACCAATCACAACTCCTGACCTTGATATTTTGATGGCTAGCTTTGAAAGTGTGACACAGGCTTTTGTAACTGAATTTTCTTTTTCCTTATTTATTTTTGATCAAGTTCAGGTGAACGGCAAAGAATACTATTTAGATTACGATTTCGTGAAAACTGAAATGCAACAAGTAATTCTAAAATTTGAAAAGATAGAAGGGAATTTGACGAAGATACGGAGATATGTTGCTGCACATTTTCCCCAGAGATTTCCGAATAGAGCAACAGCGACCGCGAATGAAGAATAATTTTCATCTAAAATCGTGTTAAGATATTTTGAAAAGATAAGATTATGATGAATTAGATGGGTAATGTCATAATGAATTTGATGGGTAATTTCTCAATAGAAGACTTACCTCCAATGCCTGAGCGGAGTTTCCCAACTGATGAATAAAACCGTGTTTTCCGACAAATTTACTATCCTCCGCACCTCTTTAGTTAGTTCAATGACTGTCGCTGGTTTTCCTTGATCTTACAGAATCCCGTTCGCTAAATATGTCAACAGGAAAGTGCGGCCTGAAATCATGACCTCCAAGTTTTTAAAGTGCAGATAGCGGTTTTTGTTTTTAGTCTCCGAGGAAAATTAGTTTCGGACTAATGGACGTACCATTCAAAATTCTGTCGGATTATCTTCATTTCAGTTACGTAAAGTTACTACCTTTAGCATTGTAACCTGTGTTTCTGGGTGGGTGTCAAAGAGGAAAAAGTTTATTTACATTACTTTTTACGTTCATATTCTGTTGTTCAATACTCTGATGAAATTCCGGTTTAAGAACACTTTAGTTGGTTAGAAACATGCTCAATTCGTATGGGCATTCAACATTTTCAACGATGCATCGAGCAGTTAGCCATAAAAATGTATCAAAGTCACTGGCGGGGAAGGAACATAGCTCGATGAAGAAGCAAAACTGCTGCAGTGCGTGTTTTGATTCAAGTAGACCATTGTTTTTCTTGTGAGCGGGTAATTCAAAATTCTTGTAACCAATGTGAACCAAAATCGTTAATATTTTGGTTTGGAGTTGGTTTCAATAATTTTTTTCTCTCTTTTTTGCCCGCGCGAATCGTGTTTTACGTGAACTTGGAATGAAGAATCTTATATCAGAACGCTAAAATTTGTGCCTTGTTTACTGTTTCATTAGCTTTCACTACCTTTTACTTTCCGACGTTCAAATTACACACCAAATTCTAAAATGTTTAAATTTTGATCTTCACAGTTTTGACAATTTCTTTCGATACAGTATATCTAGATACTTATCTATTAGGCGTTATGCCCTCTTTGTCTATGTTATTTTCATCGAATTACCTTACACTGGAAAAAAACACATTGGATCTAGAGTTCAGACTCTTAAAAACATCGACAAGAAAAAGTACTCTTGATTCAATCAGAATTTAGCTTAAATGAAGAACCGAGCCTCTTTAATTTAAGAGGATTTCGTTTTGATTCAAGCAAAAATCCGATTGAATCAAGAGTATTTTTTCTTGTCAATGTTTTCAAGAGTCTGGACTCCAGTTCCAATGTGTTTTTTTTTTGTTTTTTTTTTTTTTTTTTTTTTTTTGTTTTTTTTTTCCCAGTGTACGATTTATAATATGTGATATTTTAAATTGATGGCAAACTAATCATATTTTTTTCTTTTCTTTTTGCCTTGCAGATCTCGGATGATGATCGTATGTCGCTGACGACGGCCGTGAGCGATGACGACGAGGGTGGTGGGGGCGGGGGAGGGGGAGGTGCCTCGGAAGAGCACTCCCCCCACTCCCTCACCGCGCCAAGCAAACCGGGCAAGCTGCCGCCTCCTTCAACTGCACTGGCGCCGTTCGAAAAGCTGGGTAAGTTTTCCCTTCTTTGTTTCTCCAAACTGATATGCCTACACTGGAAAAAAAAGTAGTTTGGATCAAGCATGATGATTCTTGAATTGGCCGCCAAGAATTTTTTTTTCTTGCTTTAAGCTGACTTTTTCTTGATACAAGAAAAACAAAGCTTGGGTTAAGCAAAAAAATAGCTTATATTAACCAGAAAAATTCTTGATTTAAGAAGAAATACTTCTTGGCGGCAAATTTAAGATTCTTTTTTTTCCAGTGATAGGAAGAGAGCAATCTATTTGTCCAAATGGAGAATTTGCACGCAAATGTTTTATTGTTTCATCTGAAAGTGCTTAAAGAACTGGTTTCACAGTATTTTTTATAAGTTTTTTCTGATATGGAAAATAGTATAAAAATAGATTTAAAAGTGAGGAAATGCACCGCCTAGTGACGTCATCTGGCGGCATTTCCCATTTAAACACGCGTATTTTAGGAGATAGGATAATTTTGTCATATCTTCTCCAATAATTGTTCAATTCATGAACCAAAGGCATCCTCCTGTTCAGTTCACTCAGTAGTTTCCACTTAAACACGAAATTCATCAAATTTCAGCCACCTGCAAATTCTCTTTTGGCCATTGGAAAATACTTTTAAGTTATTCCGAAAGTTTGTTTCGGTTCATCAATTGTATTTCAGAAGTCGATCCAAAATCTCGTAATGAAGATACATTTTTGACGCAGAATTTTCTCCAATTGAAATTTATGCGGAATTCTGTCAACGGTGGTGTGCCAATTGTGCCGTGGAAGCTACATAAAAGAGGGAGAATTCCTGAATTCTGCCGTGATAAGGAAAAAACGGCGTATGAGCCCTAAGGCGTTGCTAAATTCCATGCACACAGTTACACATTTTTAGGGTAACTTACATGTATTTAGCTCCCAATCGTTTAGAGAATTTCAATCGCAATTCATTCGCAATTTAATTTTCAGTATCTGAAAATTCTGAAGGAAAATATTCATCAATTTCGTCAGTGACGAGTTCTTCATAAGAAGAAATTCGGCAATATCCAATTGTTCGTACGACGTTTTTCCCAAGCACCGCAAAATTTATCCAAAACAGTCCTCCGTTATTTGATAACCATTCCGATCGATTCTGTAAACATTAACAAGTCTCCAGCAAGGGTTTAAAAATAATCCGTGTTTCTAATACTGGTATTCTCGTTTCGTTATTTACTTTTTACAAATACCAACGGAATTAATTTAGACACTCGAGCTCGATTTCATAAAACCGAAGCGTCCAGTGATTAAATTACGTTCGGAAAATACCCATTCACGCGAAACCATTACCGCATGAATTCTGGTTTGTTAACATGGACGTAAATTCTTTGAATAAACATATTTCGGCGGCTATGCATTTTTGCCCAGCTGAAGTTACAAGACCAAATAATTGAAATGTTGTCTTTATCAACGGGAAACCATAAAACTGGGCCAGAATGGAGTTCTTATGCCTTTGTAATGCCAAATGATTAATGAAATAAATGCGCCTTTTCTGGCGACCAGTGATACCTCGATTATCATTCAATCTTAGAGAAGTAAGGACAAATAATCGAGTTATACAACAGAACGGCTGAGCGTTAGCTTTTACGATTCTGTAAGATTATCCTCGAAATCAAATCAAAAATTTACGGGGCCGGATTTAGGGAGTGGCCACATAGGCCGCGGCCCATGGCGGCAAATTTAGGGGGGGCGGCAAATTTTGCAATTTTTCCAAATGCAGGTATTAAAAAAAATCGGATTCCGAAAAAAAAATTACAATCTAGAAAAGGCGACAAAATCTTTAATTTCCGGCGAGTATAGAAATTTCTAATTTTGTTGTCTTCCGGTGATACAAGAGACAGCAGCACCTTTAAGCAGTCGAGTTAAGAGAGAAATCAAATACACAATTTGGCCTGGAACGGCGCGCGGTGCAGAAAGCAATAATGACGAGGACTTGAGATGAAAAGGAGGAGCCCATGGCGCAGCGGTCGGTATGTAACACATATTAGCGCCTACAAGACTCCATGAATACTTCACGCATTGCGTCTAACACAGCACGGTCAACAGCGGTCGACGCGGCGTGAAACGCACAGTGCCTACAAGACTACTTGAATACTTCACGCATTGCGCCAAATACAGCGCGGTCATAGCGGCGCGGCAGCGGTTAGTTAAGCGGCGGAAGTTAAAATTATTAAACCACATTCATGTTTGTTTTTTCATAATTTTTTCGTTCAATACTACTAATTGGAAGGCCTTGTCCACACAGACATAGGTTTACGGGACTGAACTTTCGCGCGAAGTTCCGTGAAATTTTGCTAGTAGTGTTGACAGGGCTTACGAAAAAAATGTGTCCAACACGAGTGAACGCGCCTTATGCACCCCTCCTCCTCCGGAACTTTCACTTGATGGTTTGTATCGATGTTTTAAAACGAATGAGAAAGGGGCGGCAAAATGCAGGCGGCCCATGGGCAGCAAGTAGGTAAATCCGGCCCTGAACATTTATTGAAATGATTCGAACAATTTCTCAAATGCTCTCATGTGAAATCAACTGAGTATAATTATGTTTACAATTGGACGAATTTGAGCAGAGGCAGCTTAACTACACCAAATGTTGCCTTGTTTCTTTCACTTATTAGTAAACCAAGCAACATTCTGGCTCGAAATTTCGGGAGAATATTTTTTTAATCCGAGGAAAATTCAGAGAAAGTTTCAAGACGTCATGTTGCTTAGTTCTCAGTTAAAAAAATCAGAAGAAATCTCTGATTGAAAATGAGGCAACGTAAAATGTAGTTGGCCTGCGATTCTCGTCAAATCCATAAAATTAATAAGTATAATTACAGAGCAAATGAGGACTTATCTGTAACAATGGCGGATGTGAAAAATTACCTTTTTGAAACTTGCTCAAAAAACTGTTTCGGCATCGAGAAAATCTTGAGAAAATACTTGTGATGTGATCTTCGAGATCTGTACATTACGCCAGAGGCAAACATATTAAATTTTTGTGTGACCAAAACAGTTTTTTAAGCGTGTTTCGAAAAGGTAATTTTTTCCATCCGCTATTGTTACAGATAAGGCCTCAAATACATTGTTACAAAAATTAATGATAAAAAACTCGCCCATTTTAGCAATCCTATTTCTAATAACCATCAAACTTTTAGATGTAACTATTCCAACACCGTTTGACTTCCCGGATGAAGAATCGCTATTAATTTCAAGGACATCATATCGCTCCAGTTTGGTTTCATCGCATTCCAGCGATAAAGCCAAAAATTGCCCCAGTCAGCGATGATACGATAATGCACCGCGTTTTGCGGCTTGAAACTGCAACATGGTTCGGGAGGCTGAAAGTTCGTCAAAGTTGGGTTGACGTGCATTCAAGGGCGCATCTCGTCTAACCAACGCGACGGAGACCCGAGCGCTCGTGCGCCAAAACCGGAAATAAAGACCCCTCAGATGCAAAGTTTCGCTGTAGACGTGCGTGTTGAGGTGGGTTAAAAGAGGCCCTCCCGTGATCGGTACAGTGGGTAAAATACTGCAGGGTCCGGAATTTCCGGAAATAGTAATGATTTTTTTAAAAGCCGGTCCGGAAGTACTGAAAAAGTGCGGCAATTCCCCAAAAAGGTCCGGAATTTTTCACTCCATACCACGCGTGTTTTTAATACAGCTTTCCTAGCGGTCAGCGACAAGTCAGCGACTCTAGACAAATAGGTCCCGGGTTCGAATTCTGGTGTTTTTTTTTTTTTTTTTTTTTTTTTTTTTTTTTTTTTTTTTTTTTTGAAGTATTTTATTATAGTTTAAAGATACATTCATACAGTTGAAGAGTCTTAATTTCATATTTTATCCTAATTGTCTAGTCTTAGTCTATATCTATAATATCGAGACCCCGGAACCGCCTGTTGGCATTACGTCGGGGTGTGGGTGAGGGGGTGGCTTTGATACAATATTGTTTATCTTATCATTGTACATTTTATTCTTATCTTCTAAAGTATTCTTAATGTAATTGTATCCTGAGTTCCAGTATTTCCTATTCTCTAACATAAGTTGTAATAAGTTATTTGCACATATTTGATGATTGATTTCCTTTTCTAATTTCTCCCTATCTTTTTCGTTTAATTTACAATTATTCTGGCGAATTCTGGTGGTGGCGACAAATTTTCACGGATCTGCAGAAACAGATGTTACTCGACCCTGATCTCCCTGATTTCTACTGACAATAAAATAACCTCTAGGTTCCTCTTCCTCTTGTTATTTTAGTGGCTTTTAACCTCTGTTAAAACTCATGTCTATCGATGCTATAGATTCCTAAGTTACTAAATAAACAGGAATAGAAGCCAAAAAAACTGCAAAAAAAAAAATCAGGCTGGAAGGTATATGCAATTCTCTGCGCGTTGATTCTTAGAGTTGTTTAATTCTTCAAGATTGCGATTATGCTGTCAGTTAATCATCAAGCCTCCCATGAAATTTTGTGTCTACGTCATTTTTGTCGCAAATTCGAGCGAGAATATCGAATTTCCGAAGTTTTTCTAATTTCATTGAATTAAGGTACTGATAAAGAACTGAATTTTTTGTTGAGGAGGATACATCGTGAGGTATATAAATTCTCCTATCGCGGTATATTAATATATGATTTCGTAAGCATTCCTGAAGCACCATATAAACCACATGGGGCCTCTTATGGAAAGGATCTGTGATAAGGAACGACTATGACTACCGCCCTTCCTCTGAACAATGGGCCTGTTGCAAACTTTTGCTAGAGCAAAAATAAGAGTTGTTTCTTATAGATAATGCCTCAAAAATCACGATGAGCGCATCGGCAAAGTCTGAAATGCACTCATAACTTCACAATCTGCGTAAGAAATTTGCGTTTTTTTAGCTTCCCGCTTCAAAAACGATACTACGGCACAGGTGAACATTTTGTTAGAGGAGTCGCTCCATCGTCGGCGATATTCATCATGGCCGACGCTTGCGCGCAGTTCCGCGCGTAATTCGAGGAGAGTTCAAGGTCAATCAATTCGGGCGTGGAAAATATGAACGTTAACACACCGATTGTTATCTGGTCTAATCCAGTTCAGGTGTTATCTCGTCCCATCAAACGTGTTTTGGCGGATTGGCGTCGGCCATGATGATTATTGCCGACGATGGAACGACTCCTCTTACAAAATGTTCACCTGTGCCGTAGTATCGTTTTTGAAGCGGGAAGCTCAAAAAACCGCAAATTTCTTACGCAGACTGTGAAGTTATGAGTGCATTTCAGACTTTGCCGATGCGCTCATCGTGATTTTTGAGGCATTAACCTAGGAGAAAACAACTCTTATTTTTGCTCTAGCAAAAGTTTGCAACAGGCCCATTAGAGAATCTAGTCGATAGTGACGTAAATGCGACGTTAATGCTGCCGCGTTAAGGAAAAGAGCCGTATGAACATTCGAATGTTGCCCAATTTCTCACAAAATACTTATTTTTTAGGAAACGTATCGACGGTGAAAGTCGGCAATCACATAAATCGTTTGCGGTGTCTGAAAATCTCCGCCTCTACGTCATTTTTTTAAAGGGGAACAAATTGATATTATTTCTTGAAGTTTTTGCAGAATTTTCTTCGCATCGAGAAGAAAAATCATGACAGTTTTAAAGAATTGCCGTTGAGTAGTTTTCCGTTTAAAAAATAAAGTATGACAGGAAGTCTGCGACGTCGCAAACCGAGTTATGCGATTGCCGACTTTCACCGTTGATATGAACGTTTTTCAATGGAATTTTCGGATACTTCATATCAAATTGAAACGCTGGGTGCAAAAGGGGCCTTTCTTGGCTGTGGCGTTTCAAAATCTCCTCTGACGTTTCAACCATCATGTCTAAAGCAACTTCATAGAATTCGATGAAACTTTTAATGAATTTTCTTTACGATTTTTCACAATGCTGAAACTGGAATATGTTAGAAAATTCACCCAATAGTTTCCTCTCTAAAATATAAATTAGCAGTCGAAACTCCGCAACGAAAAAATACCCTTCTCGCACCCAACTCCTCAATTTCGATCAAAATCCCTTTAAAATTTGCCTGGAAGTGGAGAATTTGCATATATGCAAATTTTTTATTGCTTCGTCTGAAAGTGCTGAAAGACCTGATTTTTTATAATTTTTCTCTGATTTGGGAAATAGTATCAAAATAAATTTAAATGTGAAAAAATGCACCGCTTAGTGACGTCATCTGGGGGCATTCCCCACTTAAACACATGTATTTTAGCAGATTAGATCATTTTGTCATATCTTCTCCTATAATTGTCCAATTCATGAATCAAACGTATTCTCGTGTTCAGTTCACTCAGTAGTTTCCACTTAAGCACAGAATTCGTCAAATTTCAGCCATCTGTAAATTCTCTATTCTTGATTTTTTTTAAGGGATTTCGGCAACGTTGAAAGGCCCTTACGGCGTTTTTCCTAAGCACGGCAGAATGTCCCACCGCGGGAAACCGGATGGCAGGAAAGGGTGACGTGGCAATGCCGATCGGTTTCGCCCAGGAGGAATCCAATTTGACAGCCGAGAGCGTACGAACGAACGTGTGTAGTTTGGAAATGTCGAGCCTTTGTTCCCCGCCGGGCGACGCCGCGACGTCTCACCGCAGCCGCGCGCCGCGTCTCCCCGTCTCAAAGGAAACAAATGATCCCCCCTCCTCCCTCCCCACCCCGTTTCCACGGGCCTTTCGTCGCGAAAAGTCAAAACTCAGTTTATGTGCTCTTTTCCCGCGCCGCACGGGGCCGGAAACTTTGGTAAAAACTCGAGCGTCGGCTCGCGCCGGATTATTCAGAGCTGAGTATTAAGTCGTCGGCGTCGCGACGCTGCGATCGAGACGCTTAGAGGCCAATGGGCGTAACTGCATCGCCACGTTGCCGAATCTCTTGGGTTTTTGTTTGCGAGGAATGGAAATGTTGCATGTGTGAGGAATTTGCGATTTGACTGTTGATTCTTATGTAAAATTTGGCGAGAAACATGATGGTGGCACTGGTTTTCTCTGAAATCAACTCCCAAGCTCAAAAAAAGCTCTCAAGTTGAGGCCAAAATGGAGGGGATATCCCACGCTATCCTGAGAGTCAACCTCTACATCAAGACAAACTCTCCGTGCAAAGATAGGGAGCAAATACATTGACAGGGCTGCCACTTTATTTGGGGACTCCAAAACTGAAAACACGGCAACCCTGCTAATGTAATTGCTCCCTATCTTTGCATGGAGAGTTTGTTTTGATGTAGAGGTGGACTCTCAGGATAGGGTGGGATATCCCCTCCATTTTGACCTCAACTTGAGAGCTTTTTTTGAGCTTGGGAGTTAATTTCAGAGAAAACCAGTGGCACCATCGTGTTTCTCGCGAACTTTTACATAAGAATCAATAGTCAAATCGCAAATTCCTCACACATGCAACATCTCCATTATTTTTTTATCTATTTATTTCATCTCTTATCATCACGGGGTCTCTAGCTACCGTGTCGAGGAAGAACGCCGTATGAGCATTCGAGAGTTGCCAAATTTTCTTCGCGAAAATTTTAATTCTTGTGGAAAGTCATGAAGATTTTTCCTTGAAATTTTTAGAATTTTTGGTGGAATTGCGAGCAAAATTATTTTCAAAATTGAAAGAAAAATATTCACGAGATTACCAAAAACAAATTCGTGTATTATCAAAGGATATTTGGCAACGCCGAAGCTCAAAAAAAGCTCTCAAAGTTGAGGCCCTTAATGGAGGGATTATCCCACACAACCCTGAGAATCCACCTTTATACCAAGACAAACTCTATGCAAAGATAGGGAGCAAATACATGAACAGGGTTGCCACTTTGTTTGCGGACTCCACAACTGAAAACCCTCCGCCGGGGAAGTTCGGTCTTATGAAATGTAAGTACAGTGTACAATCTCGGTCGTAATGTCCAGTTCATGTTACCTTGTCGTATAGTTCGGTTTGGTTTGAAAGTTTTGTTGCATGAACCGAGGATACGGTTTCTAGAACTGAAAATACGGATAAATGAATCGAACAGTACCGCTGATATTCAACACCGTACTTGCGGTTCATACGACCGAATTCTACCATCAGTGCGCATTGGAATGTGAGAAAAAACCCTGTATCTTTCTCTCCGTGCGATTATCCATTTAAAATAACGCGTGAGTAACCAAATTTTACCCGATTGGCCAAACTTTGATCCTAGAAATCAATCCACGCATGAAGGAACCAACATGAGGGCATGTTGGTTCCTTCTCAAAAGTATCAATTTTAATAAATTTACTTCGTATGAATGCATCATCAAGATAGTAGTCAGAGGAAGAATGCATCACCAAGATAATAGTCAGAGAAAAAAGGCTTCCAAGCCCATTCGGCAGAGGAGCATCACACAAGCTGCTTAGAGTATGTCAAGAGTGCATTGCTGTGACCGCTATGAGGTTTAGAAATGTCAGAGCGCCTTCATTATTTATGTATGCAACATGGACATCCGCCAAGCACGAATAGTCGTATTGTATCCAGGCGTTAACATATACCGCGTCCGTTAGCAGATCGTGATCAGGTACAATGAGAATTCTATTCTCATATTTCCGGTTTCGTCTGAAATATTTTGGCGTTTTTTGTGCAAAATATACTTAAATATTGCGCTTTCTTGCGTATTGATGTAAATATCCACTCATTGAACGGTTCAACAATCTCTCTTGGAGTTCTCTTTTCCTGCGAACTATCACATTCAAAACCTTATGAGGTTTACTCATCACAATGAGGAGAATCATTTTCGGCAAAAACTGATGTAGGATTCAGTCTGTGAGGGTTTTTAATGAATCTCAATGTTCCCAAGATTTTGCAGGGTTTCTATTTTATTTCCAACTGAGATCCGCTGATTGTATGTTTAAACTTTTATCAATTAATCAAACCGAGTATTTTTTGCCGAACCCTCATAATAATGTCCACGGACATTGACGACAAACGTATGTAGCTAAGTTGAACGCGGCAAATCATGGAGGTCTCAAAATTCAACGCGGGGAGTTAAACGATAGGTTCGTGATATGCCAGCTCGAAAACTCATCGCATTGATTAGAAAA
The DNA here is from genome assembly GCF_918797505.1 of Bemisia tabaci. NCBI lineage: Eukaryota > Metazoa > Arthropoda > Insecta > Hemiptera > Aleyrodidae > Bemisia > Bemisia tabaci. The sequence goes on along the minus strand of NC_092800.1, from coordinate 24,992,339 downwards.
CGCAAACTCAACCCAAAGTTTGAACTCCTTTTCTGCTCTACCTAAAAAGCTAGATGGGACTTGTTTTGAATTACAAGAGTCTATGCAAGTGCTCAAAAGCTTTCATCCGCACGCTCAATCCACACATCATACATGCTCTCTATAGAAAAACTTCAATCTGCTTTCTCTCGGTCTTTTTGCGGTTGTCACGTGTATCTCCAAAAACCAGGAAAACCCATGGAACCAACAAACTACTACTACAAATACAAAACTTCAGTTTCGAGCGTGTGCATACTAAACAGGGTTCCCCGAAAAGGAGGAGGAAAAATTCTTTTTTGAAAGACTCTATATCCATACGCTGATTAAAAAATATGATGATTTCAACCATATTCCTGGCCGATAATGGAGCTAGCGAGAAGCATAGTCGCATCAAATAGAGGTCTAGTTAAGGCGGCCAAAAAAGTGGTTACCTCAATCATACTTCTGGTTTGTGCATTCGGTTCTCTGACTGACACCAAAATCGGCCAGGAATATAAATGAAACTATAATACTTCTTACTCTGCGTTAAGTTCGTAAATTTCCTTAGGAATCATGCCTAAAAGTTTTTAAACCGGTCGCTGAAAATGAAGTTACGGGCTACATAAGCATGCCAGCTGTTCCCGGACCGGATGCAGCAGCCTGATTGTTGAGATTTTGTGGTTGTCGGATAGACATAGATGACATAGGTTAAAAGGCGAAGCGTGATTGGTCGGCTATGTCTTATCGCTGCTTTATCGTGCCTTTGTCAGGTGGAATGGACGACATACTGTCGGAAACTTGAGAGGTGCCTTTAACTTGGCGAGAGTTACACCCGACGCCGACATAGGCACGATAAAGTAGCGACAAGACATAGCCGACCAATCACGCTCCGCCTTTTAACCTATGTCACCTATGTCTACCGGATAAACACAAAATTTCAACAATCAGGCTGCTAAAGTCGAAGCTGTAACTGCTTCGAGTTCAATGACCGAAGCAACGGTTTCCACATCCGGAACTTTCGGCTTCTTAACCTAGAATGGACGGTATGTCTTTAAAATCCGACAACAGCGTTGTGTTTTGTGTCGCCTAGTGTGGAAATGCGGGTCGGGACGCGTCATCGCAATTCGCGGAATTCATCTTGCAATCCACTCGGAGCCGGGCCCCGCTTTTGATGTTCATCAAAAATGACAAGATGAACCGCTCCCGCGCGGCGGCGGGGGCGGCCGCGAACCGCGATCCTCCCGCAAGCGGATCCGCGCCGCGGTGAAAGCCACCATCATTCACGTATCGACGGCGGCGAGACTACAAGACTGCCGTGCTAAAGAAGAACGCCGTATGAACATCCGAGAGTTGCCAAATTTCCTTTCATAAAATGTTTATTTATGAGGAAAATTATGAATATTTTTCCTTGAAATTTTCAGGGACTTTAGATCAAAATACAAAGAATATTCTCTGAAAAATTGGAAGAAAAATATTCTTAAGTTTACCAGGGAATTTGTGTTTTATAAAAAAAAAATTTGGCAACGCCTGAAGGTTCATACGGCGTTTTTGCTTAGTACAGCAGAAGAAGACCCGCTTCTCAATTTGCGGTGTTCCCAGCGCCGCGTCACGTCCCGTTCTGCGCCGCGGAAACTCATCGTCGTTATCCCCCGCAATTTAGTGCGGGTTTTCTTTCCTTAACCCCGGTTTCATCGGATTGGGTCTTCCGGACCTGAAACTTGCTATAAGGGAGGATTTCCACGAAAAAATTATATTGCTTCATTCGAGAAAGTTTAATGAGCTGAGTTTGCAGAACTCCTCATCGTTTTATCTGATATGGGAAACCACAGAACTATTGGGAGTACGCAGCCCAACCCCAGAAGGTATCTCTTTTCGATATCCACCAAAATCATAAAAATCGGCCCGGCAGATCCTCAGAGCAGACCGTGCCAACACATGGAAATTTTAATCGTGTAAATGAGAGAATTGGCAACTTTTTCCTCAGCTCAGTCCTATTGTTATTCAGGGTTTCTAGCATCAGGATAAACCGGAAAATTTCAGGAATTTTGGCCGATCAGGAAAAAATCAGGAAAATATCAGGAAAATCGGACAAATCGGACGTTTTATCAGGAATTTTTCTTACGGGAATCTCCTCAACGGAGAAAGTCTTACTGCTTTTTGCCTACTGTGCCAGGAGTCGAGAAAAATCAGGAAAATATCAGGAATTTTCAAAATGAAAAAATCAGGAATTTTTTATAAAATATCAGGAAAAATCAGGAATTATCAAAATTAAAAAATACTAGACACCCTGTTTTTTTCAAAATTGAGAGCTTTTCATCGTGAAGCATATTTACCTAGTGAAAAGATTGTTTTTAAAAATGTTCTCAATTGGTCATCAAACCTTGGTTTTTTGTATTTGATATTTTGAAAGTTCAAGGTGAGTAGGTAGTGCAGTGATTCACCAAATACTTTTAAGTCGAAATTCCCTGCAAAAAGGTGAACCCTGTCGTCCGTACAATTGAATGCTTTTCTGGGCTCATGTCAATGTGTAGTTACGCCCTTTTGTCAGCGAGGCGACGATACACCGTAAGAAAAGTGTATGCTGAAGTCAAAATCCACTCAAGGTTTAGTGACATGTAGGAGAGTGTACGTATACTTTATCCACTTTTCTAAAATATCTAAAGTCTACATTTTCTGTTTTAAAATCAACTGAGCACCATTGCGCACAACGTATATTTCGGGAGACGATTCGAAAAGTGCTGCAATATTTCCCAGAGTCACAATGGGATCCATCAAGGTGTATATACACCTGCATGAAGTTCGACGGTGTTTTATTGTGCTCTCACTCAGTTTCGCCTCGACTTTTATGAAGCTTATCTAGCATGCAAGCTGTGTAAATGCCTGACGTATAACGCATGCAGCACTTTCCGGGGGAGACAAAGGATTTAGGGCTTAGGTTTCAAACTCCGCAGTACAAGCTGCATGGGCTGCCTCGGCCGAGTTAAACGGCGAGGAGTTAACATTCATGTCACATAACGCCAAACATGCTCTTTTCCTGGTCTAGCCTCTGCTACTCCAAAATCTGTTGCTCCGGTGAGTGGTGCCAACATCGAAAATATCCCGTCGTAGATCGTCGTCGGATCAGGAATTCGATCGAATGCTTAAGTAGATGTAAAAATCGTAAAGACTCTTAAATTTTAGAGTATTTTTGAACGATTTTTGATTTTCAAGTATATTTCAAATTATTGAAGTTATTGATGTTTTCTAAATTTTACTATGCAATAATTTTCTAACCCAATCTTTGTCGCCTTAATCATCAGCGGGCCGACTATTGAAAGTTTAAAGCGGCACGATAAGACATCGAAATGCGATGTATTACATGGTTAAGATAGGGATATGTCTTGTCTTGTCGTATCGACCTAGATTCAATAATCTTCAAGGGAGTCTTCAAGTACAGAAAGTCCGGAAATAGGACCATTTTTTTTAGGGCGGTGCGGAAGTACTGAAAAAACACGGAAATTTCGCAAGGTTGTCCGGAATTTTTCGCTGCATACCACGTGTGTTTTTTAAGACCGTCCGGAAAGTATGCAATCCCTTGCGCATCGATTCTTAGAGCAGTATCCTGCAAGATCGCGATTGCGCAGTCAGTTGATCTTCAGGCCACCAATGTGTCAATAGTGGCGTACTTCATCTTTATCGCGACTCGAGCTTAGGTCTCAAATTTTCGAAATCTTTCGAATTTCGTCAACAAGAGGTACGGAAGAAGTACTGAATTTCTTGGGGTAAAATTAATGAATTTTGGTCAGCCAACCAGTTTTAGTAAACTTCCTGAATTCATGAATTATGCACGCGTTGCACGGACTTGACGTCATTTTTATTAGCTCTCTAACGCAACCTCGTTGAGATCATTTGGTCAAGAATTCGCTGATTTACGACAATTTAAATGTGAGTTCGCACACCCTCTGGGAAAATTGTCGACCTTCTTTAAGAAAGAGGAAAACGACATTTTTCAAACCTCATATTTCTGTGAGCGTGAAATAATACTCTCTCTCTCACTCTCTATCCGAGGAGCAATGCCAATGTAAATGTAGTGACCTACAGTAAAAATAAAAACAATGTGCACATCTCGTAACAATTACGTAACGCCACGGCACATCATTATCATACGTACGAAAAGAATTCATTGTTCCATTCGTCAGCGGAAGTCAAAGTTATCAGACTCTCGAACTCTATAATTTTTGAACATAAGCACGTGACGAAAGAGAAAATTCTGTGCTTTTTGTTAAAGTGCTCGCGGAGACAGGATATTAACAAATCTCAAAATATAAAAGATGCTGCTGAAATTTGTTCGCAACCATCAATTAAGTAGATTTTGAGAGAAAACAATCGTAGTTCTCAAAAATATTTGGAAAAAACAATTTTGTCAATCATTGTATCAACAGCGTGACGCACTCTGCAATATAGATTGATCTACCATTTATACTTATGGAAAAGGATCGATAAACAGGGTGTTCGCAACGAAAAGCTTAATAATCGATTCTTTACTTTAGCTTCAAGAGGGGAAATATCGATACCCGATTATTGAAAAGTTCTCTTGTAAAAAATTAAACTGCCCAGTTCAATTTGGCAATAGCTGATGTGGCTTGGTTCCTTTCTGTTAAACGCGGTCCAAATCTCCAAGCTGATGAAACCTGCTTTTCGGCAGCTCAATTTGTTCCATCACGTGATGAAGGCAGTGACAAAACTTTTTGGACACCCTGTGTACGAGAGTACCGCAGGAATATAACTGGATGTCACCTTGCTTCTCGGATTGAGCCAACCACGTCAACCCCACCCTCTCTCCCGCCGCACAATGGATCGAGTCAGTGGGAGAGATCGAACAAAATTTCAAAGCTTTTAAAGCTTAAAACTCGATTCAAACAAAATTGAGAGGTTTCAAAAGTGGTTCCATTGGTTTCCTCCTGAAATGTTCTTTCAGAAACACCTATCAAAATTTAAAATATGACGAATTATACACCAAAATGGACCACTAGTCAAGTTACGAATTTAAGGATTTTGATATACACACTAGGAAAAAAAACACATTGGATCTAGAGTCCAGACTCTTAAAAACATCGACAAGAAAAAATACTCTTGATTCAATCAGATTTAAGGTTAAATCAAGAACCAACCCTCTTAATTTGAGCGGATTTCCTTTTGATTTACGCTTACGAGCTCCTTTTTCTTGTCAATGTTTTCAAGAGTCTGGACTCTAGTCTAGACCCAATGTGTTTTTTTCCAGTGCATGTTTCTTAACCAGAATTGCACGTAGAACACGATTCTTGCATCGAAAATTACCGAAATCATTTTTTATCTAAGATACTAACGTTTTTATTTTACATTGGTCACGGGAAATTTGAATTGCCCGATCACACGAAACTCAGTACTCTACGTGAGTCCAATCACATGCTACAACGGTTTCGGCAGGCTTCTCAATCAAGCACAATTCATTTCCTACCCTGTGTTGTCCAGACTAGAAACAATTTGCTACAGCTGAGCCAAAGCGTCAAGATTAAGATTGCCAGATTTTCATATCGCAGAAATTGTCATGGTAATTTTTAGTGTGCGATTCGACTGACGTAGATCATTCAAAAAAAAAAAAAAAAAAAAAAACACATTGGATCTAGAGTCCAGACTCTTGAAAGCATTGACAAGAAAAAATACTCTTGATTCAATCGGATCTTTACTTGAATCAAAACAAAATCCGCTTGGCTTGCTTCTTGATTTAAGCTAGATTCTGATTGAATCAAGAGTACTTTTTCTCGTCGATGTTTTCAAGAGTCTGGACTCTAGATCCAATGTATTTTTTTTCCAGTGAAGAAACATCAAATGTATTGGGTACGTGTTAATTACAGTAATTTTTGTTGCTGGAGTCGAGTTCTGGTTAAGAAACATGTATCAGAATGCTTAACCTTCGTACCTTGTCTAGTGGTCCATTGTCAGTTTTATTAAAAAATTCCATGTCTGACCGCTCTGATTGACTCGATCCACTGTGCGCCGATCCAGCGGAAACTTAATTTTTCATTCCAAACAGCTCGACACTGAAATTAGTTTCCGAAAAAGTTGAGCGGCTGCACTCGGATCCGAATCAAATTATGGAGAAACCCCAGGCTCCGGCCGACAGCCGCCGCTCAGTTGAGGGGTTTCTGCACGGATCGAGTAGTTTCCCCCCTCCCTCCGCACTCGTGCCCCCGCTTTTCCGCGCTTTTCTCGCTTAATTTTCCGGTGCGAGGTGGTTTACTCACCATTAATCACGTTCGGCGCTTCTGCAGCCGATGATGTTGTTCGAAACGGTGTCGCTCAGTGGCGGAAACTATTTGCCATTTTTTCCGCTGGAGCTGTTCTCCATTCATACGTAGTCGTTCCGAAAGGTATATTTTGACGATCGAAATAAGCCTATTGAAATAGGAAAAGGATGTGACTGTTGTGTGGAGTGTTATCTATCAAAATTGAAAGGCGTTTCTAATTTTTTATCAACATAGATTGGACTGAGTTCTGCATTTAATTTTCCCGCACGAGCACAACACAAATAAAAATGATGAATCAAGTAAAGAAACAGGCTTTTCCAGGTCTTAAGCGACCGAGAAAACGAGAAAAACGTAGGCGGAAAAGCATTCGTTCACCCGTACGAAAAAGGCAATGAAAAAGTTGCAACGTCGCAAATTGAGGTAATAATGCTTCAGAGTGCAATATCAGCGGCAATCGTAATCTGATGTCATTAAGTCGAAGCGATACTGTAGAAGGCGCTCTGAGCAACTATACCGCCACCGGAGTATTGCACAGTATCAAACGTAATTGAAGGCGCTCCATCGTTTGTGAATTGACTCGTATGAGATGAGCCCGGGTGAGCATTGAGTTACGCGGACGACTAAGTTCCTCGCAAAGTGTAGTTGCGTGTTTATTATGCCTTTTCTTTTCCCTTACAAACCCAGGAAAAACATAGGCAATGCGACTGTTGTGTGGAGTGGTATCTGTCAAAATTGAAAGGCGTTACTAATTTTCTATCAACATGGATTGGACTACTTTTTGCTATTCTGCCGTGCTACGGTAAAACGTCGTATGAACCTTTAGCCGTTACCGAATTTCCGATGGTAAACCACGAATTTTCGGGTTTTGTAATTATTTTCCTCCAATTTTTCAGATAATTTTCTTCGCAATTTCTTCTAAAGTTCTTGAAAATTCATCGGAAAAATATTCCTAACTTTCCTCAAGGATAAAGCACGGCAGTATTAAGAACTACAATTGGACTGAATTTTGCAATTTGGAACTATAAATTCTAGCCCGGTTTAAAAACAACGTATGTGCCATTAGTTTCCCTTTGCACATACGCGTTTTTTCAGATGAGCCAGAATTTATAGGTCCAAATTGCAAAATGCAGTCCAATGTCTGGCTGAGGTTAAATGGTCAGAAAACAAGTACGAGGTCTCTAGAATATATGGATTGCATTTTGCAAAAGGGAACCACTAGAATTGCAATGATGCTAAGATTGTGCAACTTCATCCTTTGCAATAAAATTGCGGAAATTGTGAAAAACTATGAAATTTAGATGGTAATTTTTGACTTAAATTTACAGTTTTTAGCGAGTAAAATAGAAACTATTAAGGGATAATCGTGTTTTACCTCCAAGACAAAAGAAGTTGCACAATCTTAGCAACATTGCAATGCTAGTGATTCCTTTTTGCAAAATGCAATCCATATTACCTCTGCACAGAATGAAAGTGCATCGAACCGACGGGTAGATTCCAGCAACTGGAGATTTGGCAAAGACTGCATCCAAGTTGTCAAATTTCACACAAAAAAGTGTTGCACCCTTTGTAGAGAAACTGGAAGAAGATACTTTCTTCGGAGATCGGGTATCCGAGATTCGCGACGGCGAATCGAGGCGGAGCTCGCCGTGATAGCGAAGAGAGCAGAAGTAGATTTCTGTATGAGCCATGGTTAGCACATGCCTTTATGTGTCTCGGGGTTCATCCTACCATGCACTTACTACTCTCTTCGCTATGGAGGTGGAGCTGGAGATTAAAGCCCGGGAGGATCCGCTTTAATCGTTTTGATTGGAACGAGGTGACGACTCGCCGGTAACAGAACCACCCCCCTCCCCCTTTCATCCCCCACCCTGAGAGCTCCTTCGGAATCGTCTGACAACCATTTGCGAGGATTACCCCCGTTCATCCCTTTGCAGAAATGTCGCCCGGAAATCTGCGCAGCCTTTAACTCCCTTATCCGTTTCCTGAGCAGCGAGCGTTCATGACCTCCTTCAAATTGATTTTACTGAGCTTTTTTAGCAGTTTTAGGGTGCATTTGGGCGGATGCTTGAAGCTCCCTTGGCACTTCAAAAATGCATTGTGTTGTAATTAAGTAGTACTTGCACCTACACGCAGGGTGTTTACAAGTCCGGATTTTCCGGAAACTTCGTAAATAGTACTGATTTTTTAAGAGCGCAGCGGTCCGGAAGTACTGAAAAAGTGCGTAAATTCCCCCAGAAGGTCCTGGAATTTTTCTCGTATTTTTGCCGCAATTTGAGCAAGAAATTCGAATTTTTTAAATGTTTCGCAGTTTTCAAATTTTTCGAATTCCGTCAAATGGAGGTACTGAAAAAGTACTTAATTTTTCTGTTGAGGAAGTATTGAATTTTTTTGTTAAGGAAGTACTGAATTTCTTGGGAACTTACTGAAAAAGTACTGTGAAAGTATTGATTTTTGGCCAGCCTGTTTTAGAAGACACCCTGCTACACGGAAAAAAAGTGTCGTGGGTTATCCCCTAAAATTGTGGCACTGCCCCATTTTTTTGGATGATTTGGACAATTATGGACATTCCCAATGACTTGTGGTAGCACCACAACATCTGGTTAGTATCCTAATTTAATAAAGCCCTACCACAATAGTTCTGTTACATGGAAGAGATACAGGCAACTGAATGCCTTTTACGAGCACAAAAATCCGCACAGTTGTTTCCATGTAAAAAGTTAAAATGCCAGATTAAATGTTTCAATGGCTGATGTGGCTTGGTTCCTTTCTTCCCAGCGCGGTCTAATCCTCATTAGGTTAAAAGTAGCGTTATTGCAAGGTCTCGAAAACATATTGTCTTTGAAGGTGTGGGAAAAGAAACTTCGGAGGAAATATGCTTAAAAAGACGGGACTTTGGTATTTCTGAAACACGAAAGTTTTCGTTCCAAATAACCGAAGTATTCTCTGCAAAACATCAGTCCTAGTATGGCTGCATGGCAAACATTTTAGTTACCTGACCCGAATTATAGTGTCCATGACTCAAAACTTCGGTTGTTTAAACTGGAAATCTTGGTTCTTCGTACTAACCAAAGTTTTTCTCTCCTCGTGGACGTGAGAAGTGCGATCGCTCACGGGGAAGAGGCTTTCGACGGCACCGAGGCAATTTTTCTAGGAGCGCGATTCATGTCAAGTTGATCGAGAATGTCAGACTTCAAAATTGGAAACACTCCTCAGTGTTCCAGCGGCTAAGTTGCAAACAGTTAAGTTCATTTTTGCGTTTGTATACAGCGTAATTCTAGATTCTGGTGTAAGGCTGTTGAGCATAAACAGCTCTCCTAACTTGAAGCTCTCTTTTTTAAACCGCGTGAAGATAGCTCTATAGTCCGGAGGGCATTGGTAATGGATAATGGGAAATCCATCAGTTTTATAGCAGTGGCGTGGCGTGAATTGCGATATATCGATTAATATGTCATTTAAAACTATGGAAAAGGATCGGTAAACAGGGTGTTCGCAGCGAACACCTTAATAATCGATTCTTTATCATAGGTTTAAATGGCATAACAATCGATACATCGCAATTCACGCCACCCCACTGTAGGCTCTGAAAGCCAGACTCCCAGTTTCGCACCTCGTGTCTTCAAATTTCACCTCTTATCAGTTCTATTTGTATCGATCTTTTTACGAGTCATAACTCATACGTTCTATCGAAGAGGAGGAGGTAGGATGGGAGAAAATAACGTATTTACGATGTCCCATATATCTTCACCTTTCTCTTCCTAACCTCAATCTTCCACGACGCCAAGTGAACTTCTCCGAAAGCGCAATAAATGTAATAATCTGGCTCCCACCAGTGCACAGCCAGACGAGGCCCCCCCCCCCTCTTTCCCAATCCTCCCCCTGCACCCCTTCAGCTCCTTTCATCTGAGATTAAAAATACCTTCCGCTTATAACCTAAGAATCCCATCTCGGACGGGGTGGGCGTGGCTTCGGAGGCTTGCTCCCCGTATTACAGTGTTGCCGGACGTCTTAATAACAACACGTTGATTTCACCTCTTTTGGGTTGTGAATAATCCTCGAAGCATGGTGCTTTAAATAAAAAACGTAAGCAACTTTCTTCGGAGGCAAACCCCTCGTTGAACTGGAAAATTTACTCATTTAATTTTAATTATTTCTGCTTCATTGTCGATCCAATAACTTGAAATTAAGATATAGATAGTGAGGGGGTGGTTCGAAGAATCCTGTATGACGTCTTATTGAATTCCTAAGATCTCATTAGGTATTTTATTTTTTACCGGGGGAAGCACAACAGATTTCCTCTCAAGCAGCATCGAGGTAAAGCGAGGATTAAAGTTTGTTATCGGGAGAAGGGAGGAACGCCATAGTATCAAGTTGCAGGTCCAGACAACAGTATATAGTAAGGATTTTCGAATATCGCAAAAAAAGGAATTTTTGGGAAAGTAAGGAAAAAGAAAGGAAAATGTACTGGAAAAGCAAGGAATTTTGATGACAGGGCACCGGTAGACACCCTGGTCGTGGATTTTTTATATTGAAAATCTGTCCATACTCTCCCAATCTAGCTACTTTACTCTTGATACGACCTACAAATTGGACGTATTTATGCGAAAAGGAGATTTGTGGAAGTGGAAAGATGGGGTGTGCTCGTTAGTGGTCGGGCCATAAGAATGAATGGGGAATATAAAGCGCCAGTGACGTCAGCGGCGACGATGGAGACTCCGAGCCGCGGATCCGTGTCTTTAACTCATGAGCCCTGTCCACAACGCTCTCTTGCCATGCCCGCGGCTCATGAGTCAGCATATTTTGGCGCTTAGCTCCTTTTGATTTAATGTCAAATCCCGCTTTTCAATTTTCTCAAAAGGAGCTATATCCACTTTTACATTGTTTCTTATGACCCAACTAACGAGCACACCCCATCTTTCAACTTGCACATATCTCCTTTTAGCATAAATACGTCCAATTTTATATTAACCAGAGAAAAGTGACAACGCCGTTATAAATCTTAGACTCCACCCGGTCGGAGATCCGGGTCTTCCCGGGGGTAAAAGTGCAATCTTTCTCCTAGCGGCTTTAACATGCATGCTCGTAAATGGGGGATGGCGGGCACCCGGCGAGTTAATTTTCCTGGCGCCTCGGCCCCCGTCAGCGATGGAGCGATGAAAAATTGACTGCGCGCCTCCCGATTGGCCAAATCTCCCGCCGGCACACGGTGGCTCCAGTCGGAAGGAGAGGTCAGACAGAATTCGAAAACTTTCAAAGCTTATAAGTCCGTTTATACAGAACTTTGAGGTTCTTAAAGTGATTCCATTGGTTTCCTATTGAAATTTTCCTCTAGTAGCACCCCTTAAAATTTAAAATGCGGCGAAATAAACATCACAATTTGCAGTTTTAGTCAATAGTATCATGTCCGACTTTGCTAATAGACCCGATCCATTGTGCGTCGGTACACAGTGGATCGAGTCGGAAGGAGAGGTCGGACAAAATTCGGAAACTTCAGGGTGTCTAGCATCAGGGTTTTCCCGATTCCATGAGGATTTGAGGTCAATCAGGATTTAATACTGATATCATCAGGTTTTGTGGAAAAATCGGTCGTAAAATCAGGATTTGAGAATAGTCGGCTGTCCGATCAGATTTTTATATGCTTTCGTATACGCTAATGCAGAAATTTTAATTTTTATCCGCAAAAAATCAGGATTTGGAAAAATCATGAAATCAGGATTTAGCAGTAAAGTATTAGGAAAAATCAGGATTTCCCAAAATGAAAAAAAAAACTAGACACCCTGTTCAAAAGCTTATAACTCCGTTTACACAAGGCTTTAAGGTTCTAAAAGTGGCTAAATTGATCTCCTCGTGAAATTTTCCTCCAGAAGCGTCGCTTAGAATTTAAAAATATGACGAAATAACCATCAAAATTTGCAGTTTTAGTCAGTAATATCATGTCCGACCTTTCTAATTGACTCGATCCACTGTGTGGTAGGGTTAGCGTGAAAGTTGATATACTGGCAGGTTAAGTATTCCGGTACGCATCAATCAATGCAACATTGCGACTACATTGAGGAAGAAGATCATCTTGCGTAGCCAGAATCTCGGTTGTATTTTCAGGGTTATACTAGTAACCACGTAAAATACAGATAATTTTATTTAGCGGGAAAAACAAAGCAAAAAACAAGGCGATTGATGGGAGGATCAAACCCTGATAATGTACTCGGATGTAATCGTTGCTCTTCTAACGCAAGGACGAATCTCTAATTCCACATGAGCCCCGCAAAACATTGAGTTTTACGGAGAATAAGGCTCATGTTGAAACTGAGATACGCGCTCATGTCAGAAGAGTGACGAAATTTCGTCAATGTAACGGTATTGACTGTTGGAATTATTAAATTTTGATCTAATTGAATGCTTTTTACCCTCGTATTCTGCATTTCATTTTCCCGTACGAACAAAATCCATTTAAAAATCCTGAATCAAATGAAGACACGGCTTTTTCCAGGGTCCTAAATAACCGAGAAAACGAGGTAAAGTTAGGAAATGATTCGTTTACCCGTACGAAAAAGGTCGCGAAGAAGTTGCAACGTCGCAAATTCAGGTATGAATGTTTTTTACCACCCCGTCGGTGACGAAAAACTGTGGAACTACGCACGCGTTGAGTGCAATATCAGCGGCAATCGTTATCTGACGTCATTAAGTCGAAGCGATACCGTGGAAGGCGCTCTGAGCAACTATTCCACCACCGGAGTATTGCACAGTATCAAACGTAATTGAAGGCGCTCCATCGTTTGTGAATTGACTGGTATGAGATGAGCCCGGGTGAGCATTGAGTTACGCGGACGACTAAGTTCCTCGCAAAGTGTAGTTGCGTGTTTATGATGCCTTTTCTTTTCCCTTACAAACCCAGGAAAAACATAGGTAATTAGAAACTTTGGGACTTCTGTGAATTCTGAATTCGGAACCAAATTTTTCTGGTCGACTAAGTCACGGTTAGACAACTGCTGGTTAAACTCCAAGGCGTATGGTCATCTCTGACTGTGTGATAATTTCCACCGTATAACAGGTGTTATGCTGCTCAAATAGAGCTAAAACTTCCTTAACCACTATCATTTTTTTATTCGTGTGAAATGTGTAGAGAGATTCAAACGAAATTCGAAGCTTTTTACGATTTAAAAAAAAAATGAAAAAAACTTGCTCTCTTTGGCATTTCGGGTTGTCCAGAAAATAAAGACCCCGTAAAAGACCCGTCAGCCATTAATCAAGGCAGAGGAGAATAATGGAGCAATAACGAATTAATAATCGGTTATTGGGCTGAGGGCGGCTTGAGAATTAGTGAGCGTAGCGAGGGGATTTCGAACAAATCAAGACTTCCCGATATTACTCCGAGCTGATATTTATTGGCAGGATGCCGAACGCCCCATAAGTGCACCGAGGGGGCCTCTCTGCCATTTGCAAGAGAAAGACCCAACCATTTCCCACCATTTTATTTCCTTCCTTATACAGGGTGATACAGCGGGTCATGAGTGAGTCCATTAATGCACCTGCGTGGTCTAGGCGGTGAAGTTTATAAAAATACAGGGTGATCCAGGGTTAAACGGCCAGACTGCAGGGCCGTATTCTGTGGGTCAAGTTAAGACTTTTTTGTTGTGTAAAGTTCTTTCCAAAAGTGCCTTCCAGTCGAAGTTACGCCCCCCCCCCCCCCAAAAAAAAAAAATTCAGAAAGTAAATCGTTTTCCCTGAATTTTGGCAACGGTTGAGAACCAAATCTCATGAAAATTTGTGCTCCCCTGTACTTTTATCCCCTGAATTCATAAATGATCTAAAAAAATCGTTGACTATAGTTGACTCGCTGCCCTTCGAAAAAGCCAAATAGAGGCAGAAATGTTGAAACGTCGCAATGGAGATACTTGGTTTCGCACTCAAGCCATTATATATTCTGCCAAGGAAAAACGCCGTATGAGCCTTCAGGGGTTGCCAAATTTCTTTTGACAAATCATGAATTTTCGGAAAATTTTATGAATATTTTTCTCCCGATTTTTCAGAGAATATTTTCGGTGATTTGATTTAAAATATCCAAAAGTCTCAAGGAAACAAAAAGCATAACTTTCTCCGAAAATAAATCTTTTCTGAGCGAAATTTGGCAAAATTCGAATGCTCACAAGACGTTTTTACTTAACACGGCAGTATTGTCTCTGGATACGTAAAACTAACATCCGCGAGGATCCATGTTAATTGATCTCCGTTGAATTTCTTTCCTGTCAGCAGAATATTCTGTATGAATTCCAAGCTCTAAAAGTAACCCGCTGCCCTTCCAAAATGCACAATAGGAGCGGTAATTTTGAATAATCGCAATAGAGATGCTTGGTTTCGCACTCAGGCTATCCATATATCGTTTCTGGATACATAAAACTAACAGGATCCATGTTAATTTATTTCCGTTGAATTTATGACGACGAAACCACAAAGTTAACTCGCTGCCCTTCGAAAAGCCAAATAGGAGCGGAAATTTTGAAACAGCGCAATGGAGATACTTAGTTTCTCACTCGGGTCATCTATTTATCGTTTCTGAATACATAAAACTAACAGGATCCATGTTAATTTATTTCCGTTGAATTTATGACGACAAAACCACAAAGTTAACTCGCTGCCCTTCGAAAAAGCCAAATAGGAGCGGAAATTTTGAAACACCGCAATGGAGATACTTAGTTGTTCACTCGGGTCATCTATTTATCGTTTCTGAATACATAAAACTAACAGGATCCATGTTAATTTATCTCCGTTGAATTTGTGAAGACAAAACCACAAAGTTAACTCGCTGCCCTTCGAAAAAGCCAAATAGGAGCGGAAATTTTGAAACACCGCAATGGAGATACTTAGTTTCTCACTCGGGTCATCTATTTATCGTTTCTGAATACATAAAACTAACAGGATCCATGTTAATTTATCTCCGTTGAATTTGTGAAGACAAAACCACAAAGTTAACTCGCTGCCCTTCGAAAAAGCCAAATAGGAGCGGAAATTTTGAAACACCGCAATGGAGATACTTAGTTTCTCACTCGGGTCATCTATTTATCGTTTCTGAATACATAAAACTAACAGGATCCATGTTAATTTATCTCCGTTGAATTTACGACGACGAAAACACAAATTTTGCACCCCCGCTGGACGTCCGACGGGGCGGTTTTCGGTCCGAGTCCCGACTCGCGAGAACAATGGCTGTCAATTCTATTGAGTTGGAGTCATTGTTTTTCCGCGCTTGTGCGACTCATTCTGCCGTGCTCAGGAAGAACGTCGTATGAACTTTCGAGAGTTGCCAAATTTCCCTTGATAAAACACGTATCTTTGACAACTTTCATGCATGTTTTTCCTTGAAATTTTCAGTTATTTTAGATTAAATTGCGTACATAATGGAGATGTTGCATGTGTGAGGAATTTGCGATTTGACTGTTGATACTCACGTAAAAGTTCGCGAGAAACACGATGGTGCCACTGGTTTTCTCTGAAATCAACTCCCAAGCTCAAAAAAGCTCTCAAGTTGAGGCCAAAATGGAGGGGATATCCCACGCTACCCTGAGAGTTCACCTCTACATCAAGACAAACTGGATTGCGTTTTGCAAAAAGGAACCACTAGCATTGCAATGTTGCTAAGATTGTGCAACTTCTTTCATCTCGGAGGAAAACCCCGATTATCCATTAATAGTTTCTATTTTACTCGCTAATAACTGTAAATTTAAGACATAAATTACCATCTAAATTCATAGTTTTTCACGATTTCCGCAATTTTATTGCAAAGGATGAAGTTGCACAATCTTAGTATCATTGCAATGCGAGTGGTTCCTTTTTGCAAAATGCAATCCAACTCTCCATGCAAAGATAGGGAGCAAATACATTGACAGGGCTGCCACTTTATTTGGGGGCTCCAAAACTGAAAACACGGCAACCCTGCTAATGTATTTGCTCCCTATCTTTCTATGAAGAGTTTGTCTTGATGTAGAGGTGGACTCTCAGGAGAGCGTGGGATATCCCCTCCATATTGGCCTCAACTTGAGAGCTTTTTTTTGAGCTTGGGAGTTGATATCAGAGAAAACCAGTGGCACCATCGTGTTTCTCGCGAACTTTTACATAGGAATCAACAGTCAAATCGCAAATTCCTCACACATGCAACATCTCCATTTTCCAAGTAAAATCGGTTTTTATTGAAGGAAACTTGGCAACGTCTGAAGGCTTATACGGCGTTCTTCCTTAGCACGGTAGCATTGTCATTGCCACCGTCGGATCCGATTCCGAGTTCCGAGCACACACGAACCGGGAATTCGCTCGAGTCATCGGCTCTGACGTCACCTTGCTTCAACCCCACAAAACGTCCCCCTCTTCACCTCAACTGCTAGATTCGCGTCTGAAGATTTATCGGTCTTGAGGGAAGATGGTGAGGACTAGCGTCGCGTCGGCTGCTTCCGATGAGTTCTCGTTGATTCACCCGGCTGTTCTCTCGGTAAATTTTCACATGTATAGATACAATGCTTTTGGTGTCTCAAGAATAGTGGTTCCAGTTGTCGATTTGTTCAAAGTATTGAAACATCCTCAACTCTCAATCTTACGACAAGCTATGACTATTCAGAATTTTTCAAATTTTCATTTTTTTTTATTTCGGTCTTGATATCAGATTAAATATAGGGTTGCTCCTATCAAGGAAATTAGGAAAACTGGGAAATGTCAGGGAATGTTAGAAGTTCAGAGAAAACCTGTGAATGTTAGGGAAAATGGCGAAAATGCCAAGGAAAAATTGATGAGCATCTTTATTTGTTTTCTATAATAGTTTTTACTTTTCGAACATCAAATTTTGCGCAAAAGCAATTTCTAATTATGTCTTTTTGACGATGTGGCATATCTTCAATTGTCAGGGAATTTCACCAAAAAGTTCATTTTTCTGCTAATCCGTCGCTTTTTTTGCGATGATTTTGAGCCCAAAACATGACCGATATTGAAAAAATTAATGATTTTTACCTTAAAAACGTATTTTTCTTTTTCATTGCAAATTCAAACCATCCTATTCTGGTTTATTTCGACATTTTTGTGCTTTTTTGGTGCCAACATTTTTACAAAACTCTTTTCTAAGCTATGATACCACGAGTATCATTATACCATGCCTCAAAATGGTCAATTATTATCCATCATTATGTCCACAAAGAATTTAAAGGCCCTGAAAATTAATCCTGTAAGGGAATTTCAAAGTAGAGGACGATATATCGTGACTTTTAGGAAAACTCATCCAGGTGAAGGTCTCATGCGAAGTTGCCAGCATTATTTTAAACCATAAAAACACTCTTAATGAAGACGACTTGAAATCCGCACTGAAAAAAAATTCTCGGCGTTTTTACCACGGTCCGTTGGTACCTTTACCATCTCACTTTTTTACCAATTATCGGTAATTTTACAAAGATAGACTGGTAAGCTTACCTATAAAAACCGGTATTTTTACTGTTTTTTCAGGTAAGAATACCACTTTTATTGGTAATCAATTCCCGGTAACTTTGCTATTTTATCTCGGTAATTCTACCACAGTCGATAAAACATATTGGCGTTTTTACCAATGTCCAGTAAAATTACCAAGAAAGTTCAATACTTTTACCGACATTTCTCGATAAAATTACCAATTCCATAAATGGTAATTTTACCAAGAAAAACTGGGATCAAATAGAACCCTGAATTCTTGGTAATTTTACCCTTTTCTTAGTAAATACACCGAGATTTTTTTTTCAGTGCGACTCAAGGTTCTTAGGATGATTGAAAAGCGCTCAGCAGCGAAAAACGAAAATCAATATTTCATCATATTTTGATTTTTTCGACACCAAGCGTGTCCCTTCTTCCACGGTGAGTCATTTACCGTGTTTCTCATCACCGCGATGTCACCGCACAATCAAAATGCTCGGCCTTATCCCCTGTCAAAGAAACGCCATCGGCGGATCGCGCCGAGTTGATCGAATGCCGGCGGTGAGCTCAACTTATTTGATTTAAAAGTTGCTAACCAGCGAGAGAACTTGGTGGCTTTCCGTGTCGCATTTGGGAAATTAATTTCCCTGCGACGCTAAACCGTCGCGGTTTAACGGGGGGAGCCCGAGCGAGAGCGAATTCTTTTGAGTCAGTTTTAATTAAAATTGATTTCGCTTCGTTTTCAACTGGCGCGCCGCTCCGCCTTGGATGGTCACGTCGATACCCCGGTAACAATCGCGCTTCATCCGGCCGCGGATGTTCATTAGCAGATGCATGCAATCTGACTAATGTCACAGAATTCCGTGTAGAGTTTCGTCTGATTTACTTTCCGTCGATGCATGGGCGGAAATAAAAATCGTCAAGGACCCATGAAGGCTATTTCCATTTCAATCTTCCGTCACATTCTTACGGCGCAATGATACGACTATTTGAACTCTCCGGAATGCGCGAGGTATCACGCCGCATTTGAAGGCGTTTTCAAAACAGCGAAGTTCCGATACCCGGATTATCGTTTTGCATAGTTCATATTCTTTTGTTTCTATTTCTAACCACTTGTTTAATTATAATCCTCCCATAAAAACCATCCATTTGCTTAATCTGATGGGAAAACACTGTGAAGTTTACAATCCGTTTTTCGAAGATTTCCCCCACAGAAAAGTCCTAGTTTCGTCCATGGTGTGTTTGGAAAACATTGTGAAGTTTACAATCCATTTTTCGAAGGCTCCTAATCATCTATAATCTTGTGCATCGGGTCTACAAATGCACCGCTTCTAACTTACCTTGATTGATTAATACCATTGCTAAGATAGAAATGATTGACAATGCAGTTGCTTTTCAGATCAATACTATCTAGTGTTGCTCCAGACAGAGAGACTCAACGAAGGATCATTTATTTTTAAGGATTTGAGGGGCTTAAAGGGCAAGGCGCAGAAGTGCATTTTTTAAAAAAATTGAGATACTCATAATTTCAAGTAAAACTAGTCTCAATGCATATTCTGTGAAAAGTTCGCTCCCAAATTCCAATTTTAAGCATCAAAAAGTCAGTTTGAACTTTCTCTTCGCCATTAGGATCTAAGTAATTTCAAAACTTGAAACACGTATTTCCCGGAGTAGCAAAAACTGTACTTATGCGCATTGTCCTCCAAGTCCCTCGATTGTTACCCCTCGTG
Source organism: Bemisia tabaci (assembly GCF_918797505.1). Classification (NCBI taxonomy): domain Eukaryota; kingdom Metazoa; phylum Arthropoda; class Insecta; order Hemiptera; family Aleyrodidae; genus Bemisia; species Bemisia tabaci. The sequence goes on along the minus strand of NC_092800.1, from coordinate 24,972,934 downwards.
ATGAGGATCTCTGACTCCCCCCCCCCCCCCAAAAAAAAAAACATTATCATAGCCATTACGTAATGTCAACATCTCTGTCGCTGCTTTGAGCGGCGATTCACGTCTAGAAACAAATAGACCCTTTACTTTCCTCTTGGCGACACGTGGGTACTCTCACCATATAATCACTATAGTAAGAACTGGGAAAATGGAGATGTTGCATGTGTGAGGAATTTGCGATTTGACTGTTGATTCCTATGTAAAAGTTCGCGAGAAACACGATAGTACCACTGGTTTCCTCTGAAATCAACTCCCAAGATCAAAAAAAGCTCTCAAGTTGAGGAAAAAATGGAGGGGATATCCCACGCTATCCTGAGAGTCCACCTTTACATCAAGACAAACTCTCCATGCAAAGATAGGGAGCAAATACATTCGCAAGGATGCCATGTTTTCAGTTTTGTAGTCCCCAAATGAAGTGGCAGCCCTGTCAATGTATTTGCTACCTATCTTTGCATGGAGAGTTTGTCTTGATGTAGAGGTGGACTCTCAGGGTAGGGTGGGATATCCCTTCCATTTTGGCCTCAACTTGAGAGCTTTCTTTGAGCTTGGGAGATGATTTCAGAGAAAACCAGTGGCCACATCGTGTTTCTCGCGAACTTTTACACAAGAATCAACAGTCAAGTCGCAAATTCCTCACACATGCAACATCTCCATTGGCAATTTTACTTCTTTTTTCTCCTCTCCAAATTTTCGAAACCACACCCGTGAAGCCAACGAAACAGGGTCTTCTGAGGCTGCATTGCTGCTCTCTTATTTATCGGCACACCGCACCGGGCGACTGCATCTTTGTGTCGTCGAGCGGGATCTTGGAGCGGATCCAGACACGAAGCCCCTGCCCCGCGGTGCATATGCTTCCCGGCGCACGCTGATTTCATTTTCCCCGCGCCTCGCCGCTTTCCTCCCCCCCCCCCCCCCCCCGATCCCGCCGCGGCGGAAAGAATTGATGGATGGGCGCCACGCGGGCCGTGTATTATCTCGCGACCTGTGCATCAGTCTCGTCGAGGATAATAAAACAATGCCATGACACCCGCCTCGCGGATTGCCAGCTGGGGGCACCGCCTTTAGCACCTCTCGGATGTTCAAGGAACTTTGAACTGGGTCCGATTTCTTGTCGCGTTGGGCATGCTTTTTTGGAGATACGAATGACAGGGCTGTATACGGTATGAAATGAACACCAAACAAAAATGGACAAGAAAATTCCCATATAAACATTCTTCCGCAAGAATGAGTAAGTTTATGCCAAAACCAAGCCAAATCCGTGCTTCACCAACGACAGTTCCCTACAATTGTGATTATAAATCACTCTGGATATTTTCAAATTTTCAAAGCACCAAATTTCGATCAACATTGAACGTAGAAAGTTGCTGCCAATTTGGATCGGATCTACAAGAACCTAGCACTAAAAGACGATTCTGTGATCAGCGCAACTGACTCATTCAGTGCACCCTCTGAATTTACAGACTAATATATTTACAATTCCCATTGCGTCGCTTGGCTGACATAAGGGCGTAACTTCACATTGAGATGAACCCGAAAAAACATCGAATTGTATGGAGGACAGCGTTCATTCCAGAGTGTAATTACGCCCTTATGTCAGAGGGCGACGATTTTAGATAGAAATATTTTGCATAAATGCGTCCACCCGACAACAGGGCATACGTTACGTATGCGAGCTGCGTTTCCCGCCTGTCGATTCACGCGCTGCCTTTTTGTTATCAATTTTCGCGCGCGCTACGGCGCCCGCGAGCGCTGAACGGGAGGGGCGAGGGCGGGGGGCGTGACTAGCTCCCGGCTAGAAACTATCGCAACCGAATTATTATGGTAAATAGTTAACCTATGACTCGTCTGCGCCGCGCCGTCATTGGTGACACCGGATTCCCAACCCCCTCCCCACCGAGCTCCGAAGCGCTGTCGGTGCACTTTTCGCGCTCTATAATTCATCGGGAGGAACGTGAGTCTATTTTAACGTGAGCCCTGAACAGTATTGAAAGACGTATCTTACAGGGCTCATCGGAAATGTGGTCCGCGCATCCGTGAGTAGACGAGTCGTGGGGTGAAATGCGATCGAAAAACGTAAAATCAGCCAATCTAGCCAGGAAGGGAGAAAATTTGACCCCCTCCTCCCTTTCCGTGATCATGATGAATGTGTATGAGGTCAATCCGGAAATGGAGAAGAGGGAGGTTTATATCCTCTGCTTACGTAGAAAATTACCTATAATTTTACGCGCTACCACTCGTGGTATGTAGTGGTGCACTGGTAAAAATTGAGGAGTGAAATGTGGTGGTGGAGTCCATATATCGCCCAAAACCCTGAGTGTTATGAATGCGAAGTGAAATTGCCACCAAAAAACCCTATGACATTCCGCAAAATGAGTAGATTCTGCCCCGCTCTAGTGTAAGTTACTCTGTAAGGATATTAGATTTCGCTCCCTATTCATATCACCTGGGAATTTTCAAATAATTAAGTTTTTTGAATTTCCTTCTCCGAAAAAGTTTAAATTTTCTTCGAGACACCAAAAATTCACAAAAAACCAACGATCTGCTTTTATTTGGTGTGAAATTACTTCAGCCGTGCTAAGGAAAAACGCCGTATGAACATTCGAGAGTTGCCAAATTTCCTTTGATAAAATGTATGTTTTTACGGAAAGTTAATAATATTTTTCCTCGAAAATTTAGGTTAAATCCGAGGAAATAATGTACAATAAAATTAGAAGAAAAATATTCATAAGCTCACCGAGAAATTCGTGCTTTATCAAAGGACATTCGGATCGCATTTAGCAAAAAGGAAGCAGCGTAAATACAGTGTTGTAAAAATGTTACTTCTTCATAATCGTCTAAGGAATTTCCCAGAATAGTAAATGGTTTTTTCTTCCTTCCAGAAAATTGTTAATTTTAGAGAAAACTAATCATGTAAAGAATTCTGTATATAACAAGGTGGAGAAATGGTGCTGGTTCCGCACCATTTCTTGGGGTTAACAAAGCCGAGAAGTTCCAATTCTGTATATGTATATATATTAAGTATTATAAAAAGAAATGAAGAAGTTGCACGATTTTGAAAACGCTGTAATCGCGCTGGTTCCTTTTTGCTGAATGCGATCCATTTTGCAACACGTACGCCTAAAGGCTGATACGGCGTTTTTCCTTAGCATGGCAGACTTGGTACCAGACCTCCTTTCCTTCACCTCCATCACGCACCCAACTCCTAAGACCTCTGTCTCTCTCTATTCTGCCGTGCTAAGGAAGACCGTCGTATGAACATTCGAGAGTTGCTAAATTTCGGCGGATAAAACATGTATTTTTAAGGAATGTCATGCATATTTTCTTTGATATTTTCAAATATTCCAGATCAAATCGCGAACAAAATTGTCTGAAAAATTTGAAGCAAAATATTCACAATTTTCCCGATAAAGTCGCTTTATATTGATGGAAATATGACAACGCCTGACCTGAAGGCTCATACGGCGTTCTTCCTTGGCACGGCAAGTCGCGGGACCTAATTTCCAAACATGAGCCATCGTCTGGAGTTGAAATTAAAGGGAACATAAGGAACCGAGCGGAGGCGGGATTTATTTCTAATTTCACTGAAAAAAGAATCCCGAAAAAGTTTTTTGATCGCTGCCCGGACAGTCGGAGTCCGAAGCTCGCGGTGGCCCAAGATTAAAATAGATAACGCAGACGTGGTGGAAATGTTGATGCCCGCGCCCCTCCCTCAGCGGAGGGCGCGCCCTACCTCCACTGTTGCCAAACCGAACATAAAAACCTTAATAATGGTGTCTAGACCGGCAAAAACAGGGAAAATCTGGGATATACTGGAGCACCTTTATATGGAGAGTACGGACAACTCGAAAATTTGGAGGTTAGGTTCGATCAGGTAACGTAGCTCTTGGGGCCTAAAAAGGCAGGCAATTTATAAACTCGAAGTATCCAGTGGTACTAATTCAAACTCCGAGAGTAGGTACACTGATCAAAAATTATAAAGAAACGTATGAAACTTTGATTTCGCATACATTTTCTTAGTTCTAAAGTCTCAATCCTTAAAAACGCTCGTTTATAATGCACTGTCGGCCCTTATTGGTTAAGCCTGGTTGGATAGGTTCGAAGCGGCAGTTTTCTGGTGATTTTTGTTTTTCACGTTGTCGCCCTTTTGGGCCCTAAGAGCTACGTAAATCGAGTTGTCCATACTCTCCCTATAAAGGTACTCTAGATCCGCCCATGATTCCTAATTCAGGTTAAAATCAGGGAATGGGCATGGTCAAGAATTCTTTACACTGAAAAAAAATTCTCGGCGTTTTTACTAAGGTCCGTTGGTACCTTAACCATCTCACTTTTTTTACCAATTATTGGTAATTTTACCAAGACAGATTGGTAAGCTTACCTAAAAACCGGTATTTTTACTGTTTTTTCAGGTAAGAATTCCACTTTTATTGGTAATCGATTCCCGGTAACTTTCCCATTTTATCTCGGTAATTCTACCACAGTCGATAAAAAATATTGGCGTTTTTATCAAGGTCCAATAAAATTACCGAGGAAGTTCAATCATTTTACCGAGAATTCTTGGTGAAATTACCAATTCCATAAATGGTAATTTTACCAAGAAAAAACTGGGATCAAATAGAACCCTGAATTCTTGGTAATTTTACCCTTTTCTTAGTAAATGCAGCGAGATTTTTTTTTCGGTGTATGATTCCTAATTCAGGTTAAAATCAGGGAATGGGCATGGTCAAGAATACTTCAAACCACGGAAATTCCGACAACCCGGGCGCCTCTTGACGCGGGGCGGCGTCGGTAAAAAACAACTCGCGGCGAAGATGAGCGACCGAACACGCAAGGGCGCGCGCTCTCGACCCGCAACCGCCAAATGTCACCGATTTCCCGTCGCGACGACGTATTTTCCGCGGGCGGTTTGGCAACGCTGTCGGGTCCACAAAGGGGCACCCGGGGGGAGGGGACGAACATTAATCAGAGCCTGCAATAAACTCATCTGTCATGTTGCTTTTATCTCATCTCATCGCATTCTCTCAACGAGCGCCACCCCCTTCCGGCCGCCGCCCCCCCGCCCCCGGCCCTGACTCAATCATGCCGAGATGACCAAGCATCACGTGACCGATGAACCGGGAGGAAAGTTGCCGGGTTTGATCGGATGAAAGAGGGGTTCCCGGGAAAAAACTGAATTATACTACCGTGCGAGGAAAAGTCCCCTTCTAGGACAGTTGAGACTTGCAGGATCTTAGTTGAATCACTATATACAAAAAGGGCACATGTCCAAAAAACCAAATTGTTCAGGAGACACAAAAAACTGCTTATTTCGTGGTGGATATTTTTTGGAAAGTCGTTATGTTTAAAAAAAAACCGGCGCTCCGCTTCGCCCCGCGCATAACGACATTTTATACATAAATTTAATTACATTTATGACATTTTATTTAATGACACATTATTACACGCATTTTAAACATAACGACTTTCCAAAAAATATCTACCACGAAATAAACAGTTTGTTGTGTCTCCTGAACAATTTGGTTTTCCATACATGTGCCATTTTTGTATTTAGTGATTCAGTTGAAACTTTTCTTATCAGGATATTCTTATTTTGGATATCTCTGTATCAGAATATGTTACTATAGTGAGCTGGCAGCTTCCTCTTCTCTAATCACTGTGAAATATATTTAAATCGTAAGTTTTTAGATCTGTAGGTTTTTAGGTCGATCGAAAGTTTCTAGTCGTCAAATGGACGGACTTGCGCAATTAGGAAAGAGATACGAGTGGGAAAGAAGGAGTGTGCTCGTTAGTTGACGGCCGTAAGAATGTATGGGCATTATGAAGCGCCAGTGACGTCAGCGTTGACGATGGGCTTGGAGACGACGACGAAAGTTGTGTGCTTTAACTCATGAGCCTTATCCGCAACGCTCTTGTCACATGCCCAATTGCCCGCGGCTCATGAGTTAGCATATTTCGGCGCTTGGTTCTTTTTACTTTAATGTCAAATCCCATACTTTTCCATTTTCCCAAAAGGAACCACGCCCACTTTTACATTGTTATTTATCCAGCTCAAACGGGCATTCTCCATCTTTCCCACACGTCTCATAGCGCGATAAATCCAACGTCAAATCCAAGGTGACGTCACAAAATGAGTAAAGTATGGAGCGATCTCAGACCTCCGTCCGGAACCAGTCATAACGTTAATGACGACATAGAATGACAGTGGTTTGGAATTACTGCGCGATGCCTCTCAAGCATTCATTGATGCTAATGTAAATGCGGTAAACTCATCCATTCCCCCTTACTAACCCCCACTCACCGTGTCTATTCCCAGATCAAACGAACCAATCGGGACAGTAGCACCGAGGTTAACCACAACGTGAGCTTTGTTTCGTCTAGAGTCCCTTTATGCTGAGAGTCAAGACAATTCGGCTCATGGATGTCACAAACGGGAATAAAGATTACAGAAATTGAACGTTTTTCGTAATCTTTGATCGGCCCATTCTCAAATGCCTTTCTCCGTCTTCCTCTCATTCCGTTTGTTCCTTGCCGAACCCGTAATTCCCTGGTCCATTCCAGATTATAATCTTTGCAATTGGTGAAAATGTAATCCTTATTCCCGTTTGTGACACTGTGGAGGCCTAAAATACGGGAACCAATCAGAAATGGATTCAAATTGTCTTGACTCTCAGTATAAAGGGACTCTAGTTTCGTCTTACTGGTGCTCTCGAATTGCAGTCGGCTTAAATGACATAATTATTGTTATTAAAGATCTTGTCCTGCAAGGTTGCGTAAATCGTATAAATTGTTTTTTAATCATAGTTTCTAGGATCGGAAAAACCGGATTTATTAGAGAATTAAAAATTTCAGGGAAAATCAGGGAATCTGTTCCAAAAACCGGAAATCTCTTCCTTCAGCGCCTAACAACCATTTTAAAGGTTCTTGATTTTAAATTCATTGTCCCTTCAATTCTAGATTGTTAATTAGTTTTGTTTTTCCTCTGTTCCAGGTAAGTTACTCTGCTGTTATTACAGATAAGGGTAAATGCTGTTCATGTAATATGTAATCGGTAAGTACCTAGAGATTATTGGTCGGATCAAATGCGCTTGCTTAAATCATGCGCATTACACAGTAAATTAGTGGCAGTCGAAATAAATCTTATATCAGAAAAGATTGAACTATAAGTTTTTGAAATGGATAAGGAGCATTTTACACACTGTAAATAGAACACATTGTTTGAGTGAGAATCTACTCGGAAGAATTACCATAAGAATTTTTTCGGAATTGACCAAAAAAAGTTGTTTCTCTCTCTCTGGAAAACTCTGCTTAATGCGTCAGTTTCTTACATTACAAAAATGTTTTCCGATACTAAGAACAAATTAATGGTGATCGGTAGCTACCGTGAAAAATGGTAATCTTACCGGAATACTTTTCTCAGTGATCAATCTTTAAAGGAGATCAAGCGTTCTGTGAATTGGGCGTCAGCTATTTGACTTATTCTGCCGTGCAAAGGAAAATCGCCGTATGAGCCCTCAGACGTTGCGAAATTTTCTTTGATAAAAGTCGAATTTACTGAGAAAATTGTGAGTATTTTTTTTTTCAACATTTTCAGACACTTTGGTACGCAAATCAATCTTAAATATCTGAAAGTTTTAGGTTAAAATGGACCGCGTTTAACAGAAAGGAACCAAGTCAAATCAGCTATTGCCAAATTCAACTGGGAAATTTAATTTTTTACGGGAGAACGTTTGTGTTTATTTATTTGAACATTTCAGGACTTTGCTTCGTAGTGTGAAGAAAATTCAATGAACTTTGCGCAACAATCCGCACAACCATTTTCATGCAAAATATTAAATTGCCCGATTTTTGGCAATAGTTGATGTAGCTTGGTTCCTTTTTGTTCAACGCGGTTCAAATATTCATGAATTTCGTCAAAAATACATGTTTTATCAAAGGAAATTTGACAACTCTCGAATGTTCATACGGCGTTCCTATTTAGTGCGGCAGTATTTTGCTCTCTTATAAATTGATTTTTTCGGTGTGACCCCGTGCTTATTTTCATCTCAGGTGGCGTAACGAAAATTAGCGGCGGTTAACGATAGGGGGAGAATTAGGAGTCCTCATCGCCTTTTGAAAAGTCAAGACGTCGCATTTTCAACCCTAAAAACCGACGCGTTTACTTTTCCTGATTACGCAGCACAGCTTAAACGGAATTAGCTCGCTTTGAGTGGCTCCTGAAAACTCTGCTGCTGAAATATCAGCAACAGCTCCACGGCTACATTCATTTCCTAATGAAGTTCCGAGGCAGTTGTGCATAACTCCGCAGCCGCGCAATCTCGAATATTTCATTTCAGCGGGGAAACTTTAAGTTGGCGTGTCTTAAGCTTTTTCCGGGTTTTTAAACTTCTCCCCGCTCCCAGTCAGTGGCGTGGCGTGCTCTGCGATATATCGATTGTTATGCCAGTTAAACCTATAGAAAAGGATCGATGAGCAGGGTGCTCGCAGCGAACACCTTGATAATCGATTCTTTACCATAGGTTTAAATGGCATAACAATCGATATATCGCAATTCACGCCACGCCACTGCTCCCAGTGCTCAGCCGAAAGTAATTCTTTCAATTAGTCTAAAATGTCTTGTCGTTGTTTGTTATTAGATTAAATGTTGCTTTGTTTACAAGTCGCGTAATCTTCCCCATTCGTCTCCACATTTACTTGATTTCTTTTTGTTCGGCTCCTTTGAGTCGATGATTCGAGACTGTGTGCGAGTAGAGTATTTCACTCTGCTTTACTTCTCCGCTCTAGCTTAATCCAAGATGCTCTTATTCCTCTCCAGTGGCTATGAATTATATCTTGAAGGAAAAACGCCGTATGAGCATTCGAATGTTGCCAAATTTCCCAGCAGGAAAGGTTTATTTTTCAGTAAAGTTTTGAAAATTTTCCCCTCACATCTTGAGGAACTCGATGGGAAATTGCGAACAAAGTTATTTGAAAAATTGAAAGGAAAATATTCATAAGTATACCGGGAAATTTGTGTTTTGTCATCCGGCGTTTTCCCTTAGCGTGGCAGTATAGTTCTCTAAATCCTGTGCAATTTATTCGTAAATCGTTATTCATAGGTTCATGTGTATGATGAAGAACGATGGCGCACAGTAAGGAAAAGTAACCGAAATCGTGTGTTAATGTGGAAAGTAAAATACGAAGGAACACAAGCTGGCGGTTGATTTTTTTGTGTTAGCTTTTTCCTCGTCAAATCGAACAAATAATCGGGTAATGAGCCGACCACATCTTTGTGTTGAAAATCTGCCACTCTGTTAAAAATTGATTGCCAGCCGTCAGGATCGAACGTGGATTACATCCGTGGTGACATCCAGCGTGCTATATAGCCAATCCCAAGTCGCGACCTAGGAGTAATTTGTGTTGGGCAACCATAAATCTTTTGGGTTGATCCGATAGAAAGTAACACGGAGTAACCGTGTGAGTGCTTGACTGTTTAACAATATTTTCTCTCTGAAACATCCAGCTACCAGTAGCACACAATTCATGGGTTCATATTGGTGAAAAAGATTGATAGGGGGCATTACACTGTGTAACAATATACTCTCCTTTAATTATCCAGTAGCCAGTACTAAAAATTCCTCGCAGTATCAATCAGACGTCTGTTATACCTACCGCATGTCTGGTCAACACTGTCGAGTTAACATTAAGATGCATAAGTATTTTTGATACACATATTTTAACTCTGGTGTGGGCGTTGAAGTATCACACGAAACTGAAGGCGTTTTGGACTGGTGACAACGGTTCGTACATCACAACACCGCGTAACGCGCGAATATACTAAGTTAAACCTCATTTCCCCGTCGTAACCTTTAAGACTTAAGTCAAGGTCTGCCAAGATACGGAACGTTCGCAAATCATGCCAACAGTTTCCATTAAGGTTTTGCCCGACTGAATGCGAGACAGAACTACATGAATCTACTGTGCGATCGGAAGATCATAGGCAGTAATCACATACACAGTGAACACAGAATCAAGATGCACAATGCTTCTTGATACAAATATTTTAACTTCTGTGTGAGCGGTGAAGTTTCATACGCAACTGAAGGCGTTTTAAACTGGTGATAACAGTTTTTCATAGCTTACGATTTTTTATCTCGTCCTTCTGCCAAGAATTTTGGTCCAAAATTTGCTGATAACGAGTGATTGAGAGGAAAAAAAAATCGTGTTCCAGCTGCTCCTATTAATATCCTTGCCGCTTGCTCAATACGCACCCGCTAACTTTATCGAAGAAAAAATTCAACGGATTCCCCTGCCGCACTATTCATATGCATGAATCCATCGGAAGTGTTGAACATGACTCAAGGGGTTGTTAAATAGTGGCGTCTGTTGACCAGTAGTGCGAATACATTGCCATTCAAATGACTTTAGGCGCGTTTGTCAAATTTAGAGGGAAATTCGAAAAATGGCCTCTCGACCGGTAGGCGAGATGCACAGTCAGGCAGAGCTGGCGAGGTTCTACACTTGCATTCGGCCTCGCAATTTCGCGCTTCAGTTCCGCGCCGCAAACATCATGGCGACGATTCTATCGACGTGCGATTTCTAACGACGCGAGAGCGACAGGACGAGGCGTTCGGAGATCGTTCCAGACTTGACGAGTTCATAGGGTGCCTAGGAGGTGGTGATGGCTCTTCACCCTCAATCATCAATCGAATTAGTTTTCTGATTTTTATGATAGAACCGCAAAAAATTAAGCTCTCAAGCTCTGAAAAACCGAAACCTTGAAGCCAATGCGTAAGAATTAAAAGAGATCACTGCCACTGGAATTTTGAGTTTGTTTCTTTCATTTTTTCCTCAACTAAATTCATTGACATAGTCGAGGCAAAAGGAGAATTCTCGCGATCGAATATCATACATTTTTTAATGGAGTTCGACCTAAACCAACATCGCACACATGACAGCCGAGAGGAGGCGAAGATAGACAATTGTTGTTCGCAACTTGTCTGTCATAAACGAGTGCAACAATTCAGTTTTGAATTTTCCCTTGATTCAAAAATCGAGAATATGATGTGAATTATACAAACCGCCCCCAACGGGTTGAATCAATACTTCCTTCGGAAGAAATTTCGCCTTTGATTTTCATCGATCGTTGTCATCTATCATATTCGATCGCGGCAAAGTGCCTGGTTACTGTTGCGTGCTTGCGTACACTATTCGGTACTTTATTGCATCGTCTGACGTTGAAGCACCGCGTTGGCCCATAGAGTACATATAGAGTCGTAGTGTAAGCGGGTGAGCTGGCGCCACTTTTAAGCATTTTCCAGGTCCCGAATTTCGAGACTCCTGTGTGACGCCGGGTCACTTTTTCGATACATAATCGACTGTTTGCGATAAACGGGTACCCGGCCATCCGATGTAAACAAAGAAGATAGGAATCACCACGTATTCCACAACGCCATTTTGGATCGAACATGTATCGAAAAAGTGACCCGAACTCGGCGCACACCGGGCTCGGAGATCGTCGAGCAGAACATGGCTCCAGCTCTCCGATTTACATTACGACTCTATGTACTCTATGCGTTGGCCTAGTTTTTGGCCTATTTGACCCAGAGGTTCTCCGATTTATTTTTTTCGCAATGGGGCCATTACTTCTTACATAATTCACGTTTTCAAAGTTCAAGGACACCCTGTGAAAGTCTTCCGGTGGCCGAGGTATCGGAGCGCGACTTTCGCGGGGCCCCGGCGCGGAACTAGTTTCGGTTCCGCGTGAATAATTCATGAGCCGGAGCCGTGTCCCGCGGCGCTCGAGTGCTAAACTGTTTGTGCGCGCGGGAATAACGGCGAAGCGATTATGTCACCAGGTCGCATTTGAACTTTGATTTAGGCCAAGAGCCCGGCCGTAACTCGCGGGGGCGCCGCTGCCCTCTCGGAAACGCGGCGCTAGGTGTTCAAAGTGTTGTCGCGGTTCCTAAAAATCATCAATTTCTGTTCCATAGGACTGTTTTTACACGTGGCTTCAAATCAACCCCCTTTCATCCCCTATTTTTTAAAAAAAGAATTCATTTTTCGCAGAATGGAGAATGTGCAGCACACAGGAAATGTGGCGCTAGGCGTTCAAAGTGTTGTCGCGGTTCCTAAAAATCATCAATTTCTGTTCCCTATGACTGTTTTAAGGTGGTTTCATGATAACTGGAAAAGTTTTGTCGCCGTAACAAACACACTGAAAAAAAATTATCGGCGTTTTTACCAAGGTCCGTTGGTACCTTTACCATCTCACTTTTTTTACCAATTATTGGTAATTTTACCAAGACAGACTGGTAAGCTTACCTAAAAACCGGTATTTTTACTGTTTTTTTCAGGTAAGAATACCACTTTTATTGGTAATCAATTCCCGGTAACTTTGCCATTTTATCTCGGTAATTCTACCACAGTCAATAAAAAATATTGGCGTTTTTACCAAGGTCCAGTAAAATTACCGAGAAAGTTCAATAAATTTACCGAGATTTCTCGGTAAAATTACCAATCCATAAATAGTAATTTTACCAAGAAAAAACTGGGATCAAATAGAACCTTGAATTCTTGGTAATTTTATCCTTTTCTTAGTAAATGCACCGAGATGTTTTTTTCAGTGCGGGGTTCCTAAAAATCATCAATTTCTGTTCCCTGGGACTATTTTAAGGTGGTTTCATGATAACTGGAATGATTTTGTCACCGTAACAGACAACACATTTTTCGGTCATATTTTTAGTAGCAATGATAATCACTCGAATTTCTTTGCATTGATCTACACGGGGTTACAAGTTATTACGCTTTTCAAAGATTTATCGCTCTACTTTTCAATTTCAATGTATAAATGGCGGAAAATGTGCTGTCTGTTACGCTGACTTTTTACCGCGTAACAGACAGCTTATTTTCGGAATTTACATAATATTTATCGAGAGGTAAAGCATTAAATAATTTGGAAGCGTTATAGTACGTAACCCTTTAAAGATTAATGCGGAAAAATTCGAGTGATTATCATCTCTACTAAAAATATGACTGACAAATGTGCTGTCTGTTACAACGACAAAACTATTGTAGTTATCGTGAAACCACCCTTTAATTGTGGCTTTAAATCAACCCCCTTTCACCCCCTAATTTTTTTAAAAAAATTCATTTTTCGCAGAATTTTGCGTAAGACGCAGTTCTCTAAGGTTTGGACTAAAGTCCCTTTATACTGAGAGTAAAAACAATGCTAATCCTATTCTGATTGGTTCTCGTATTTTAGACCTTCGCTGTGTAACAAATGGGAATGAAGATTAGAGTTTCACCAATTGCAAAGATTATAAACTGAAATGGACAGGGGAATAGGAGGTACGGCAAGGAAGAAATGAAACGAGAGTGGGAACGGAGATAGAAAACCGATAGAAAATTCGAGAATGGGTTGATCAACGATTACAGCGAACGTCCGATTTGTATAATATTTATTCCCGTTTGTGTCATGCACAAGCCGCGTTGTCTCAACTCTTTATATAGGGACTCTAGTTTGGACCGGGTGGCGGCCAGGGGGCGTGGTTTTAAGAATCGGGGGAAAAATCTAGGCACAGGGTCATAACGAACACTTTTAAAAATTGAGGAGTGAAACCCGATGCTAGTGTCTAAATGGCGCCCAAAAACCCTGAGTCACTTTGGAATCTATACTCCTGAAAAAACTCACGAAAAAATCTAGCCCATGTGTACTTCAAAAATTTTAAGGAAACGGGTTAATCCAAAGCGCAACCATCGGGTTGAGCCGCGAAGGGCCCCCCCCCCCCCTCTCTAGGTCATAAAAGCAGAAACCAAAGCTTAATGTTTTGTTTAATTTTTCCGTGTTTTGTGTGAGTGTGTGTATGTGTGATCGCTTAAAACGGATGCAATAAATAATTACGTCAGAGCAGAAAACTCGCCGACTTGGGAATCCAAAGGCGGTATAAATAATCCGAAGCTGAAATTTTCTCCGCTTACTTGATGATTTATTCCCACGGTCAAACGGTGGAGTCTTACGCGATGCCTGGCAACCAGGTTCCCAGTGCTCGAAAGAGTAACTGTTCGCCCGCGCTTTGCTGTTCCGGTGTTTCCTGCCGGTAACAGAATTGGAAAAAGGACAAAAGACGGAAATATTTTAATTACGGGAAACTGGGTCGGGGATAAGGATCCTGCTCGGCGCTAGTCAGAGAGAACTCGAAGGGACTTGGAACCTAACTAGGGATGAAAGTGGGAACTACTTCTTCTCGAAATCAGGAATTTCAACGGGAACATTTCGAAAATCAGTTCAAAGATTTTTGTTTACTTTTGAGCTCCACATCAAAAAATTCTGTGTAAATCGATACCCCTTCCCCTCGGATATACTTTTATGCCGTGGCGAGGCGACTATCAATTATCGTCAATTCCCCATTTGAAGCTACGGTAAAGAATCGATTATTAAGGTGTTTGTTGCGAACACCCTGTTTATCGATCCTTTTCCATAGGTTTAAATGACAGATAAATCGATGTATCTCAAAACACACCACGGCACTGCTTTTATGCTATTTCACCAGCCGTTTTACATAACACTGAAGATTTTTTAGTCATACTAAATTTTTCGTCAAGGAGCCGCAATATCTAGCTCTTCCATAAAAACTCTTATCAGCGTTTAAAAACGATTTGCACACTTCGACGGCCGCAGTGCGAAACCGCGTATCTACGTTGCGATGTTTCAAAATTTACAATCCTCTTTCATTTTTTCGAAGAGAAACATGCCAATTTTATAGCTTGAAATTAATTCAGAATGGTCTCATAGGAAAAAAAATCAAGAAAGTTCTCAAAAAATTACATCGACAAATTTTCCGAAAGAAAGTAAAGTATGGCAGAATGTCTGCTACGCCGCAAACGGAAGTACTCGGTTTCGAACTGCGGCTCTTGAGATGTTGTCCTGTAAAATGAACCAGAAATATTGATACCTTACTTTCACAAATAAAACGATGACGGTGTAAAACTCTGTAATCTCACATCAACAGATTTTGAGTTCTTGGATTTTCATAAGTAATCCGCCTAAATCTTGACCTTATTACGATATGATTGGACCCTTTTTACGTAGGCCACTTAGAAAGTCGAAGATTTGTACGACCAAGTGACTTCAACCTAGATTCAAGCGATATACAGGGTGGCCCAGACTTACTGTACCAAGCCTTTTACTCGGTTATCTTAGGTCGGGCGGAGTTCGGGATCGCGGACACGAATACTGTTGTACTAAGGAAGAACGCCGTATGAACCTCCAGACACTGCCATATTTTCTTCAATAAAAAACTAATTTACCAGAGAAATCGTCAGTATTTTTCTTCAATTTTTTCCAACAATCTTGTTCGCTATTTTATCTAAAGTGTCTGAAGATTTCAAGGAAAAATACGCATAATTTTCATCAAGAATACATATTTTATCCGGAGCAATTTGGCAACTCTCGAATGTTCATACGGCGTTCTTCCTTAGCACGGCAGAATAGGGATTCGACCCCGAGTAACCGAGTAAAAGGCCTGGTACGGTGGGTCTGGGCCGCCCTGTATAGGAAAAAAACTTCATCCTCTCTACCGTACGATGCTCTGGCTCCAGGAATCTGAGGCACTTAATTATCTAAATGTAAATAAAGTAATGAGATGCTTCAATTATTCAAGGATAGCAGAAAAAACTCTTTGAAAAGTGAATGAAGAAATGATGAAACTAGAAAAATTTGCCATCTTGACTACCTCAGTATTGATTGCTCTGTCAATTCAATTTTTAATAATTACTGCAGAGCAGTGTTGCCAATAGACGTCTACCAAACAGAAAGAGATTCAAAGTATAAGTGTTCTCTTCAATATTCAGAGCACAACACGGTATTCTTGTCATTATGAGCCCTTAAAGTGGAAAAAAAAAAAAAAAAAAAAAAAAAAAAAAAAAAAAAAAAACGCATTAGCTCACCGAAAAAAACCCTTTCAGCGCATGAAATCATGCCGAAATTTGTCTCACACGGAATTCGCTTCAAGTTTAGACCTATGCTAAAGTTTCGAATTTTCTGATTCAAGGAAAGTTAAGAAGCCACCTAGCCACCTAGTAAAAAAATTCCTTAAAGTAGAATTCAACGGAATTTCACATGAATCCATGCATGTATGATGTCTTGTCAAGGATCACATCTAATAATGTACGTTTTAACCCTATTGGTCCATCAGTGTTTCCAGAAACTTGGAAAACTGGAAAAGACAAGGAATTTTCAGTCACCAGAAAAGTCAGATAATTTGTCGAGAAAAACGTCAGTTTGACGGTATTGTGTGCAAAACATGTTTTCAAGAGAATGCTTCGGTCGGAAGTCTGAGATAAGTTAGGGAATTTCAAAGAATTTAACAATGGAAAAATTGAGACCATGTCATTCCTTGAAAATTGCATAAAGTGATGAACAAGAACTCACTGAAAAGATCCATAAAATGAAGTTCATTCTCACAGCACGTAAGTACTTGAATATGTGAAGCATTTTCAAAACTTTATCAGGAACCCAAAGAGGTTGAAACCAAGCCGTATAAAACCACCCTCCCGGTAAACTGCCGTGCTGAGGAAGAACGCCGCATGAACATTCGAGAGTTGCCAAAGTTCCTGCGATAAAACGTTATTTTTGCGGTTCGTTATGAATATTATTCCTCGAAATTTTCAGGAACTTCAGGTGAAATGGAGAATTTGCAGGAGTCTGAATTTGATGAATTTCGTGTTTAAGTGGAAACTACCGAGTGAACTGAACGCGAGGATACCATTGGTTCACGAATTGAACAATTATTGGAGAAGACATGACGAAATTATCTAATCTCCTAAAATACGTGTTTTTTAATGGGAAATGTCGCCGGATGACGTCACAAGGCGGTGCATTTTCTCACTTTTAAATCTATGTTTATACTATTTCCCATATCAGAAAAAAAATATAAAAAAATACTGTGCACTGGAAAAAAACAAATTGGATCTAGAGTCCAGACTCTTAAAAACATCGACAAGAGAAAGTACTCTTGATTCAATCAGGATCTAGCTTAAATCGAGAACCAAGCCTCTTAATTTAAGTGGATTTCGTTTTGATTCAAGCAAAAATCCGATTGAATCAAGAGTATTTTTTCTTGTCGATGTTTTCAAGAGTCTGGACTCTAGATCCAATGTGCTTTTTTTTCAGTGTGAAATCAGCTCTTTAATTACTTTCAGATGAAGCAATAAAAAATTTGCATGCAAATCAGAGAAAAGAAATTTCATCGGATGAAATTTCGTGAAATTTCACAAGAAAGTTCATGAAATTTCTTTATTCCCCATGAAATTTCTTAAATTTCAGGAATTTTCTTTTTTCCCCATGATGATATTTCTTGAAATTTCCTCATGAAATTTCTTCTTATAATCTTTCACGAAATTTCTTAACTCTGATGCAAATTCTCCATTGGAAGGAAAATTTTCACAAGTTTACCAGGAAATTCATGTTTTATCAAAGGAAATTTGGCAACGCCTGAAGGTTCATACGGCATTTTTCCTTAGCACGGCGGTATAAAACCACCATCCCGGTACGCGTCTCCAAGCTTCTCATTGAGGTAGGACTCGAGGTTTTATGCGGAGAGCGAGTGGAATTCCGGAGGATCCGCAGCGGAAGATTTGAGGTGCGGATGAGGGAGCGACAGGGCTCTTGCTCGCTGCGGCGAACAGGTGACGGTAATGCCTCCGTTTCTCAGGCTGAATAATTAAGGAGCCAAAGTATTGTTTAGTTTTAAGGGCGGAACACAATCGAGCAATGAGAGGGTAGCCGAGCGGCGGGAGCTCTCTCGGGGTGCTCGGTCCCCGGAAATACCTATATCAAAAGAGGTCGCGTCAAAATAGAACGAAATAGACCTTGGAATGAACCGGTGCTAAGGATGAACGCCGTATGAACATATGAGAGGTGCCGAATTTCACGGTTAAAACATGCATTTCGGAAGAAATGTTTGTATATTTTTCCTTGAAATTTTCAGATGCGGTAGGTCGGTGGTGTGGTGTGTGTGGTAGCGTACATTATATAGCGTTATTAGCGTATTACCAATGAAAAATATGATTGTTTTATTGAAAGAATAAGTAAAAAAATAGGAAGGACTTGCTAGGAGTAAAATTAACGGTCTCGTACGATAGCAAGGTCACCGCCAATGCATGCGCAATGATTGCGCAATGCGTGAAGTATCCTTGTTAGGTTTGTAGGCGCCAGTGCGTCGCCGCGCAGTGCGTGAAGTATCCCTGTTAGGTTTGTAGGCGCCAGTGCGTCGCCGCGCAATGCGTGAAGTATCCCTGTTAGGTTTGTAGGCGCCAATGCGTCGCCGCTCCGCTTTGTGTTAGGCTCTAATATTTAATCTCGCGGAGTCAGCGTTTTTCAACTCATGATTTTGAAATGTTTGCCCACTCTGTGTGGACCATCTCATTTTAATTGATGAAAAAACAATATGTTTTAAAGGAAAATATAATGTGTGTTTTGTAAACATTAAGGTAGTTCCGTATCAAACTTAATGATTTCCAAAGCACACGAATTTCTACACAATTTCTCATAGCCTCTTATAGCCAATGGCGATAAAGTGTAAAGCCCGGCGATAGGAACTATAGCCCGACTGTATACTTTTTTATAGCTTCGTACAGCCCGGCCATATGATTTGCTCCGCTTTATACAGCCAGCTATATGATTTTGAATAGCCTTCTTTAGTCGGCTATAAGAACTCCTATGGTATTGTGAAACACAGCTCGTATCGCCAATTTTTACTAGGGATTCCTTCGTCCGAGAAACAAAGAATCGGATACTGGCTCCGCATCTAGTCCTTGACCATAATAATCCCACCGGAATCTCAGGAATTTAATGTATACTCGATTTTTATCGAAATTAAAAAATCGTCTGTATCGTGAAGTTGACACTTATTAAACATGATTTTTGTCGTTCAATGCTCGATGAGATACATTTAGAGAATGTAATCAAGAAGAGGTGTGGATGAACAGAGAAGGTTGAAAGGGCTTTCGCCTAATGTCCCAGGCTTTTTAATTTTCTTCTCTTCTTAGCGTTTAATGCAGTTTTTACTTTGAAAGTATCGTTAGAATTTTCAATGAATAAAATAATGTAAACAGATTTTCATAGAAATCTCAAGACCATAAAATTTCAAATTCAAGTCTCCATTAAATGCCGTAGAAGTGGTGCTTAACAAAGAGAGTGCAGGGAAAATTCAAGGAGAAAACGTGTGGAGGCAAAAGAACAACGTTTAAACTTAACTTTAAAAATGTCTTTAAAAAGTTATCAAACTTGGAACTTGGAAGGAAGTAGCGGAAGTACATGTAGTTCAGTTTCCACAAAGTCGCAAAAACTCAACCGTAAATACTTACGATATGCATAAAACAATTACGAAATTCCGGAAAGTTTCCGCACTTCCCTCGAGCTTCCAAGATGTCTTTTTGCAGGCTCGCCAGGTTGTGTCGCAATCATCCTATTTAAAGCATCTCTGATCAAAAGGGCTTCAAGGAAGTTTTTGACAAAATTAAGATAATAGCACCAGTATGCAGTTCGCTGTCAGCCGCTTGCAATAAATATGAAGAGATTGGCTAAAATAAACTTTGGAGTGTAGGAAAGCCCAAAATTTTGAGATTTTTCTAAATGTGAGCAAAAGTGAAAAAATGACTAACTCAAATGTACTTATAAGTGCAATCCACAAATCCACTTTTTCCAGGAAATATGCATTATAATGTATAATATTGACTTTGACTTTTGAAATTTTCAAGTCTAATTATGAAACTTAAGGTCAGAAAATCCTTCATGCCAAACTTAAAAGGTCACTAGTACGAACAAAATGCGGATCGACGCACGAGTCGTCTTCAGACAAATTCTGGTGATTGTGCCAACGTGAGTTAAATCTAGTCTACAACTGCAATATTCTCATGCTCAAATGAGCTTATCATTCTAACTTGAGAATTTCAGTTGCATGTACGGACTTGAACGCACGTTGGAAAAATTACCAACACTTGTCTGAAAAATCACTGTTTTTTGCGGCTCTCTGAAAATTGGATAAAGTGACTACGTGCTCTTTTGACCCTATGCGTGCTCTATTTTACCTCACTTATCGGGAGAGTTTTCCGGTGGTTTGGCAATAGCGTGTCATCAACAGGAGATCAGGAAAATGACCGCCTTTGCTGTAGGACAACTCGTTGCAAAAACTGGGTCCCGACGCGTAGCCGAGTGTAGTTAATTCTCCGTCTCGACTTTTTCTCCTTACTGGATTAGATGTCATCTGGGTTTTCTCTCGATTCATGGATATTACGGGGGTTTCCATCGTGAATCTGTGCAACAGAATGTACCACTTGCCAGAAAATCACCCTTACTTCCCGGGGCTTTTTGAATTTTCTCGTCGGGGGAACAGTTGGACTGCATTCTGCAATTTGGTATTATAAATTTTTGCCCGGTTTAAAAACAACGTATGTGCCTTTGGTTTACCTATGCACATACGTGTTTTTTCAGATGAGCCAGACTTTATAGTTCCCAATTGCAAAATGCAGTCCAGTTGAGAGAGTTGCACTCATTTGTTGCCGGACGTGCCAGTTGCTTTGGCTCAGTGTTTTTACGATCGAATAATTCCGAATTAAATTGGAAAAAGAAAAAAAAGTCTTGCCTTTACGCACGCTATGTTGTTTATTACAAGTTCTTGTAGTGAATGTACATTTCGGACATCAATTGCATCCTCAGAACTAAAACACAAAGTTACACACAGTAAAAACACGAGTAGTAGTTGAAATATCACAATGCATTACAATTAAAACAGGATCAATCGAACAAATGTTTCCATTTAAAAGCAAAAAAGTGCGCAGTTATTAAATAAATAGCTAATCGAATTATTATCAGTTATTATCAAAACATAAACAAGGCCTGATCAGCTAAACTGATTGTACACACACAACCAGTAGATGCACCTTTTTACGCTCTTTTCTTTTCCAATTTAATTTAGTTAATCGACACGCAAAATGCGATACCTCAATCAAATAATCCTCTAAGTGTGCTAAGTTTGCTTATCAAGTTCGTGAATATGGCGTGGTAGAATAGTGTTGCTTCTACACTGTATTCTAAAGGCAAAACAACCTGGAAAAAAAACACATTGGATCTAGAGTCTAGACTCTTGAAAACATTGACAAGAAAAAATACTCTTGATTCAATCGGATTTTTGCTTGAATCAAAACGAAATCCGCTTAAATTAAGAGGCTTGGTTCTTGATTTAAGCTAGATTCTGATTGAATCAAGAGTACTTTTTCTTGTCGATGTTTTTAAGAGTCTGCACTCTAGATCCAATGTGTTTTTTTCCAGTGAAAACCGAGAAATATAGTAGTGTGACTATCGTAGACTACGATTAGCCCTATTAACCCGTTTGCAGTAAAATTCGGTATTTTTACTTTAAATTTACGTACATCTGCATATATTAGCAACTTTGACGTATGAAGATGAGTCATGCCATCAATGAGGGGACGGGAAAGTGGTGATTGGT
Organism: Bemisia tabaci; assembly: GCF_918797505.1. Taxonomy (NCBI): domain Eukaryota; kingdom Metazoa; phylum Arthropoda; class Insecta; order Hemiptera; family Aleyrodidae; genus Bemisia; species Bemisia tabaci. Next base: position 24,951,413 of record NC_092800.1, on the reverse strand, counting down.
GAATAAATCGGGTTTTGAGGAAAAGCAGAACTCGTGAGGACATTTGGAGCCATCAGTCTACCCCTTCCGCCTTCCGCCTCACGTCATAATAATCTCCGATCGTCAATTTCAATTATCCACCGCATGTCAGGGATACCTGGAGCGGAAAATGGGACAACAGATCACCGCTCAGTCGGTTATATCTGAAATTTGCTAGCCAGAACTTGGAAAGGATACCATTTAAAAGCGCAAGTGTGAGACTGCGCAGACTGTCCGTGTTAGTAGTGTACGCTCTTTCCCGTCGTTTTGCATCGGGTATGTTACTAGTGTATCCATTGGTAGAGGTTCGCACCGCTCCATGGGAATCGGCGCCATTTTTCGTGGCGGGAAGCAATACCTAGTTTCTAGTCCATTCATCGCGAACCATGCTACGGCGCACAGTGGACATGAGTCCATCAGAGAGGTCGGACACATAATTTTTGACTAAAACCGCGAATTTTGATGTTTCTTTCGTCACATTTTAAATTTCAAGGAGCGCTCCAAGAAGCAAATTTCACGAGGAAACCAATGAAACCACTTTTAGAACCTCAAAGTTGTATATAAACGGTGTTATAAGCGCTTGAAGTTTCCAATTTTTTTCCCGACTTTCCCCATCAACTCGATCCACTGCGGGGTGTTAACAGAGCAAAACGCGGCGGGCGAGGAGGGGAAAAAAGCGTCCCAAGTCTAATTGTCCCGTCTTGGACGCTCCTCCCTCACCCTCATCCCCCCCCGACCGCTGCTTCAACACCCTCCCCTGCCGCCTCTTAATTATCGAGGGGGGCGCGGGTGCCCGTTGTCTCTCATCAGCTTCCCAGCTCTCTAATTTGAATTCATTAATTACGGATGTAATTTCCGCGAGGAGCGCGCGACGCGACGCAACGCAACGGAAAGCGAAATTATTATTTTTATCCGCCGGGGAAAGTTGCAGGTTTCCGCGGTGTGCCCCCCCCCCCCCTCCGTCGTGGATCCACCCTTCGCCCGGCAACCGGTGACACTGAGTGGATTGGCGGGAAAACTTTTTGGATTTCCGCGTCGTGGGGTGGGGAGGGGGGGGGCGCACTTTTTCGATGATCCTTACTTCGCCCCGAGACGTTTCCGAGGAGAACGACGTCGACTTAGCGTTGTCTTTTCGACACGACTGCGATGGAGATGTTGCATGTGTGAGGAATTTGCGATTTGACTACTGATTTTTATGTATAGGTTCGCGAGAAACACGATGGTCGCACTGGTTTTCTCTGAAATTAACTCCCAAGCTCAAAAAAAGCTCTCAAGTTGAGGCCAAAATGGAGGGGATATCCCACGCTATCGTGAGAGTCCCCCTCTACATCAAGACAAACTCTCTATGCAAAGATAGGGAGCAAATACATTAACAGCGCTCCCACTTTATTTGGGGACTCCACAACTGAAAACACGGCAACCCTGCTAGTGTATTTGCTCCCTATCTTTGCATGGAGAGTTTGTCTTGATGTAGAGGTGGACTCTCAGGATAGCGTGGGATATCCCCTCCATTTTGGCCTCAACTTGAGAGCTTTTTTTGAACTTGGAAGTTGATTTCAGAGAAAACCAGTGGCACCACCGTGTTTCTCGCGAACGTTTACGTAAGAATTAATAGTCAAATCGCAAAGTCCTCACACATGCAACATCTCCATTCTGCCGTGCTAAGGAAAAACGCCGTATGAACCTTCAGGCGTTGCCAAATGTCCTTTGATAAAACGCGAATTTCCTAGTAAATTTTTGAACATTTTCTTCAATTTTTCAGATAATGTTGTTTGCAATTTCACCTAGAGTTCCTGAAAATTTCAAGGAAAAATACTCATAATTTTCCTCAGAAATGAACATTTTATCGGAGGAAATTCGGCAACTCTTGAATGTTCATGCGGCGTTCTTCCTAGCACGGTAGAATTGGAGGGTTGTATTTTCGTGTTGCTGTTTGATCATTTAATTAATGGACTACTACTGCATGCCGCCCAAGGAAAAACGCCATGTGAGCCATTAAGCGTTGGCAAATTTCCTCCGACAAATCAAAAATTATCAGGAAAATTAATGAATTTTTCTCTTCCGATTTTTTGGAGGATTTCGTTCGTGATTTGATCTAAAAAGTCTAAAATGTAAATGAAAAATATTCATTTCTTTCTTCAAAAATAAATATTTTCTGAGAGGAAATTTGGCAACATTCGAATGCTCATACGGCGTTATCACTTAGCAGGCGACTAGGTAAGGTATTTCAAGGATTTTGATGTATCGAGGGCTACGGAAACAATACCGCCTAACTGACAATTTTGGTGAAAATGAAATAGCGACATTACCGCAATTTTCAGTATTAAATACTCAAGCTGGTGTTTTTAGTTTTTCCAATTCCGCTGGGAGCGTTGACAAAATACTGTAATGTATAAAAAAAAAGTATAAATCTAACTTAAAAATTACAAAAATGGCTACAGTTTCTTCTTTGTCCCGCAAAATCGTCATTTTGCAGGTAGGCGGTATTGTTCCTCAGCTATCGGTATTTTCCTCTTTGAAATTTCACGTGTGCAAACACTTAATGGTAGTAACAAGGTGAAAAACACTGACTCCGCGAGTTTAGCTAATCGCGCTAAACACAGTGCAGTCGGCGCGGCCGCGCGGAACGCGTATTAGCGCCTACGAGACTGTAGGAATACTTCACGCATTGCGCCAAACGCAGAGCGCCTACTAGACTGCAGGAATACTTCACGCATTGCACGTTCACCATGGTGCGCGCTTCAATCGTTGAAAATGAGTAATTTCTCGGTGTCGGACCCACCGCGGTGTACACTATCTCTCACCAGTGCACACCGCGCACCTGAAATCCGACGATCGAAGGACCGTAGAGATTTTCCACCCCTGAATGTCTCTTTAGTCTATCGAGTCATTGATGTCGAAGTTCATCCGCCTTTTTCTGATCGACTATCAATTAAAACAAGAACCTCTCTATAGCGAGAAAATTGACCGATCCCTTGAGCTCTCGTTATAGAGAGAGTTTATTGTACAACTGTTTGCTCAACGAAAATTACCAAAATCAATTCTCAAACAAGATATAAAAAATTTGAAACATTTGAATTCGAAGTATCGCATTCTTGGTGTGGCCAGTAGACTACGGTTAAAATTCTTCTGACTTTTTGACGCAATAATTTGCCTTCTTTACAAGATTTCTCACGTAGATCAAAACACAAACCCTTTAGTTACAGTCATTCCAATAGCGAGAGCATCAGATTAAAAAATCTACATTTGACCGGATTTATGCTTTTTGAAGTGTCAACGTCGTATTTCTGCTCTGGCAGATTCAGGGAGTACGAAACATTGTTTTTTCTCCATTCAAACATCTGGGAATGAATCGATTTTTCAGAGAGACAGGCACCCTGAAGAATCGATTTTTCAACGCAGGTTTAAATTGAGAGGAAGCAATGTTGCCAACTTGCTGCATCTGCGAATGTTTTTCCGGAGGATATGGCAGTGGGCGGGTGGCCGCAGGTGCACCAGATTAAACTTCGGAGGGTTCTTCCACACCCAAACGGAATCAGATCCCATTCACTCTCACGCGACAATGGAGACATGGTGATGTGAACTGGGGCAAAAGTTGGAGAAGTTTGTTTGGCACACAACGTTGCCTCGTCGGCATATCTAAAAATTGTATAAATCGAAGGATTTACATGCGGGATAGCCATTGAATTAGTTATGGTACTGTTAGAATTTATTCTTGTCTCGAGTTGTTTCGTCATCACCGCGAGCTTTTTGACTCTACACGGTTAAGATTTGTGAGTACAACTCTGTGCCATGCAGAGGCAGATCCAGCAATTTGGCAACACCGGATTTCCTCCATTTAAACGTATGCTAAATAATCGATTCATATCGGAGCACCTGGCCCCTCCAAGAATCGATACATTTTCATAGGTTTAAATGGAGAAAATACAATGTTGCCAATTTTGTGGATCCGCCAATGGTGCCATGTCTATATAGCGCCCAAAAACCCCGAGTAATATGGATGCGGAGCGGAATCTACTCTTTTTGCGTTGTTATCAACATTAAAAACATTGCTCTGTGAAAGGTACAGCCAAGTCTCTGAAATCAACTCCCAGGCTCAAAAAAAGCTCTCAAGTTGAGGCCAAAATGGAGGGAATATCCCACGCTATCCTGAGAGTCTACGTCTACATCAAGACAAACTCTCCATGCAAAGATAGGGAGCAAATACATCGACAGGGTTGCCGTGATTTCAGATTTAGAGTCCCTAAATAAGGTGGCAGCCCTGTCAATGTATTTGCTCCCTATCTTTGCACGGAGAGTTTGTTTTGATGTAGAGGTGGACTCTCGGGATAGCGTGGAATATCCCCTCCATTTTGGCCTTAACTGAGAGCTTTTTTTGAGCTTGAGAGTTGATTTCAGAGAAAACCAGTGGCACCATCGTGTTTTCCGCGAACTTCTACAGTAGAATCAATTGTCAAATCACAAATTCCGCACACATGCAACATCTCCATTCTCTAACGATCGGGTTGTTCTCCCGGCGATTTACGGATTTTCCTGCCACCGCCGGCGCGTCGCGTCGCGTCGTCGCTGCTTCGCGAACTGCTCTAAATTTACCTCGGAGTTAAGTCTAATTGCATGTTGTTGCTGCACCCCCTCCCGGATGCACCCCCTTCAATGCCCGCCCCACCCCCCACCCCCGTGACAACCGGGGTCTGAGACCGAGATTTGACCAATTGCCAATTTGAATACGCGCTCGTGTCTTAACTTACCGTCGTTTCCTTCTCTTCCTCGCGCGGATTCTCTAAGGAAGAACGCCGTATGAACATTCGAGAGTTGCCAAATTGCTCCGGAGAAAACATGTATTTTTGAAGAAAATTATGCGCTTTTTCCCTTTAAACTTTCAGACGTTTTAGATAAAATCGCGAACGAAATCGTCTGAAAAAATTGAAGGAAAATATTCACAATTTTTCTAGTAAATTAGGTTTTTATCGAAGGAGGTGTGACAACGTCTGAAGGCTCATACGGGGTTCTTCCTGAGCACGGCAGCACTGAAGTCGAGGGTAAAAGCGCGCGATGGTTCTTTTCTCTGTCGTGGGTCGCTTCCTCACAAAAGGCGAGAATGGAGAGATCAAACAGCTTTTTCCTCCTTTACACTCGACCCCAGTTCGCCAGTTTTGCCCTATCGATCCTCTTTCGACTTGGTTTATGTTCACGATGTGGTTTTTAAGGCGCGTAGTGTGGAAATAGATCAGAATTTAATAGTTGTAAACTAATTATAAACTTCCTAAAAGCATGGCATCTAAGTATGTAAAAGTAAACATTCTACGGAAGTTTTGGACGATAGACCGTTTTCGATCCCCTTTTGACTTGGTTTATGTTCGCAACGTGGTTTTAAGATAGTGTGGAAGTAGATCAGAATTTAGTAGTAATAAACTAATCATAAACTTTATACAAGCATGGCCTCTATGTATGTAAAAGTAAGCATTTTACAGATGTTTTGGACGATAGCTAAAATGGACTCGATGTCCTCTAGGAGATTGACTAATTATCACTAGAATAAAGAGTTAGTGAAGTAGAAAAGACATGAACCTGAATAAAACAAATAAAGAAGGTAAAAGTAAAAAACGCCAATTGGATTAAATTGGATTGTGCTTGATACTTAAGGAAGTGAATTAGTGACTCGATTTTACTAGAATCAAGATTTATTACAGTAGAAAAGACAAAAACATGAGTAAAACAAACAACAAATTCAGCAAAGAATTCTCGATCGGATTAAATTGGATTGTGCTTGATTTTTTAGGAAGTGAAATAATAAGACCAAATTTTATTAGAATAAAGAGTTACTAAAGTAGATAAGACAAACATCGGAATAAAACAAACAAAAAATTTAAAAGTGAATAATGCCAATTGGATTAAATTGGATTGTGCTTGATTTTTTAAGAGAGTGAATTAGTAAACAAGGCTTGGAGTAATAACTTCATTGTTCTTCGTCAATATATTACCAAGAGGCTGATTCATTGAACTAGGTGATAAGAAAATTAAAGTTGAAACCGCAGTTTTTTTATATTCACATTTAACATTGATCAAATGTGGAATTCAGAAAAATGGACGATCCATCCTCATATAAAGCCTTTTAATAATGTTAAAGGCAGGATATGACAATAGATTAAAAATCTACGGGCTTTTTTTTTTTTACTTTTTTGAAGAGCGATTAAACCTTTACAGTCATTGCACTGAAACATTCCTTCCATCTATCTCCAGCCGAGAAGTTTACGTTTAAGAAATCAATGAACTTTTCGGAAAATTTGAAAATGTCGGGATAAAAATCAGTAATAGTTTACTTCATCGGCGCGACAGACAACGCTGGAACCAGGTTCATGTACATACAAGTGAAACAAGTAAAGTGATCTCAAATAGTATCGCATGTGACAAAAACAATGAACGAGATTCATCTTAACGCCTGGATACAACTATTCGAGCTCCACGGATGTCCGGGTTGCATACGCACGGATTTGAAGGCGTTTTGACTGTCCAGGCACTCCTCGTTCTACCCGTGACGCTGCAAACGGATGCGGCATTCTTCGTTTATACTACTAAGAGAATTATTAGGCACGAATAGCTGCTCTACAAATCATGTTCAGTACATAAAACTGGTGTACAAAAGATCACCCCTTCCTACGCTTGTGCGCAAATTTTCGCACCTAAAAAATGTCTTTGTAGTATGAACGTATAATCTAAAGCGTCATGTATTTTTGGATCCTCGCAGTGCTGCCTGCCGCCGCGCCGTGCGGCAATAAATAAGATTTTCATTCTCCTTTTACAAATAAGTTTTTGATGTTGATTTCCCACATGTTTGTCATATACATACAAATCTCTACATGAAACTTTTGGAGGCTTCTCGAAGTGGAATAATTTATTTCGACGGAAATTTTAAATGGTGCGTAATGGTTCAATTGAGGCTTAATCTGTCGAACCATATTTTCATTCAAAATGTGTGACTCAAATATAGTTCCAGTGGTTTGGCAACAATGTATTGCACCGAACTGGTAATAAGTTACAGCTGAAGGCTTTACACAAAGGGTCGTGAAGCTGCACATGTCACCTTCGTTTGTTCTTCATCGATCCATCGTGTTTTGAAATAGTGCCAACTTCATGAGTTATCGAGGATTTTTCACCCTGATTTACGCCGTATCTTCCCCTCATAATGTGGAGCAAAGCAGAGAAAGTTGACAAGGCAATTTTTCTCATCATGCTTGCAACCAATTTATGCATTTTCAGAATTGAACATGAAAGCCTTAAAAGAGATACATAGAGGTGATTCTCATTCTAGTGCTTGTGGCCTTGGAAACCCCTGAAAAAGTACTTGGTTTTTTTTCCCTGCCAAAAAGTAATCACTTGCTCACAGTCATTGTTTTCAATAGCTAATTCGCAGAACTTTTAATACTGATTTGAGTTTAGAAAACATGAAACAGGTCTGTGATTTGACGCAATAGCAGAAATTGAGGGGAAATATTTCATCCAACCCAAGGAGTTCAAAACGCGTTTTTTTTACAATTGAAGCGGGATTGGCATAACTGCATTGACTTTGACAGGAATTGTTTCGTAGGAGGTAAGTCAAGGGCACCAAAATCATGGGTAATGAATGTTTAATTACGAACAAATGACAATTGTCATTTGCATTAGCAACTAAAAACAATGACTGTGAGAAAATGATTAATTTTTGGCAGGAATTCTCAGAAAAATCCCAGAACACTCGTGATATTGCCTTACTCCAAACCGTGTATCATCAAAGCTAGTTTGAATTTTCCAAATTTGTGAATGTAGTGTTCTTCCACATGTTATCAGCTTTCAGGAAAATTAAAAAACGCTTAATTCGAGCGCACGGTTTGTTTGTTATCACCAAAATCCGGTTTTTAATTGAACAGACCTCGTACATCAGTGAATTTGAGTTCAAAATCACACGGAAAAAATGGACCGCTGATTTTACAATGGGCCTGTTGCATGCAAGAGATACAGCCGCGCGAATAGACTTTTTAGAGGTTAAATGACACGAAAATTACGATGGTCACATTAAAAAAGTCTGAAATACACGCCTTACTGCGCAATTTGCGTTGTTAGGAACGCGCTTTTTCAAATTTCCCGCGTCTGGGGGCAGTTTTCTAATCACCGGAAACGAGCAAACGGCGGGCTCGGTGATTTCCGGAAGATGCCGAGTCGTTGTTGTTGTTGTTATTTTTTCCTTCAGTTTGTTTACAAACCCAACGTGATCTCATATTGTGGTCCATATACGCTTTATGCGGTAACCAAATCGATCAACTTTTAAATATCCAACGCAATCCTTTTACATTTCATTTCACGATGTCACGAGCTCCGATTTTTAGGTTATAATGTCAGTTTTAGTTAACCGGAAATAACCGCGAGTTGCCGTTAATTGTTTCCGTTAGAAAACTGCCCCCAGACGCGGGAAATTTGAAAAAGCTCGTTCCTAACAACACAAATTGCGCAGTAAGGAGTGTATTTCAGACTTTTTTAATGTGACCATCGTAATTTTCGTGTCATTTAACCTCTAAATAGTCTATTCGCACGGCTGTATCTCTTGCATGCAACAGGCCCATTAAATTGTTAAAAAATATGTGCGACATGTTTCAAATATACAAGGTGGAGAAATGGTGCTGGGTCCACACCATTTCGTGGGGAAACAAAGCCAAGAAAATACCAAAAATTAAAATTAGAGTCAAAATTAAATTTTTTGAACTCTAATGCTCACCATTTCTCCACCTTGTTATGTACAATTCGGGCCACTTCTAAATTAGTGTTTAATTTTTTCATTCAAATATACATTTTACTATGGTGGAAAGATAATTTAACCACGAGGGTGGTTAAATTAGCATATTTTGATTGTAAAATCTATAGTGAAACATGTCGGCCACTTCTTTAACCACAAAATTCAAAATTGTAATTCAGCTATTTAGTTTTTTCCGTGTAGATGCGATCGGTGGGAAAATTTGATATTGCCTCGGAATTCAGCAGTCTGTAAAGCTCTGAACGAAAGTTTCAAAGAACTTTCGAGTATTTGCATCTATTTCCAGGAAACCCCCACCTCAACGTAAAGACTGTCAAGATTCATGAATGGATGCAAATTCTATTTTAAGCCGACAACTCCCAATAAAGTTTTAATGCGTGTCGACGCCGCGATTGGCTCAGTTTATTTTTACGCGACTGATCCTAATTCGGCCCGACGCAACCATCGGGATTTCCTTCGATAATAATTTGGGAAGGTTAATTTGACCTCAAACTCGAGGTCCCTGCCTGAATCTGTTTTGCCTCGCGAAATCTCTGACATCTTGAGACCTCATTTCGCGCGCAACTTGCACCGCACAGTGAGCACAAAATTCATTATCTTTGGCTGGTACTTTCTGTTGTTGGTTTTAGGAGTCAAAGTCTTCAAAGTCATGGACAAAGTTCAAAGACTGCTTTTCTTTTCAGCCTGTGGCGAAGCGTGAATGATCGATTATCGATATTCCTCCCATTTAAAGATATGGTAATAAAGAATCGATCATTAAGTTGTTCGTTGAGAACACCTTGTTCATCGATCCTTTTTCATAGGTTTTAATCGCAGAGCACATCACGCCACTGGTTTTTACGTTCAACATTTTATCTACCTGGCTTTGAATGTTAAATCTGCGATTAGTTGAATTCGAGAGAGAACCCATCTCGTTTTTATCTAAAATACGAATTGGTGCGCTTCTGTAAAACTTGGTCCATCTCAAGCCATTATGTTGGATCGTTCTTTCTTCAAAACAAATACAAATAGGTAAAAATTAAATAAAAACGTGGTTTTTCAGGGTGCCTAGCATCAGGATTTTCCCGATTCTATCAGAATTTGAGGTCAATCAGGATTTAATCCCGATTTCATCAGGATTTGAGGAAAAATCGGTCGTAAAATCAGGATTTGAGGAAAAATCGGTCGTTAAAATGAGGATTTAAGGAAAAATCGGTTGTAAAATGAGGAATTTGAGAGAAGTCGGCCATCCGATCGGATTTTTCTATGGAGCTACTTTTGTGAAGTTACATTCGCCTCTTTTTCTCCGCAAAAAATCAGGATTTGATCAGGATTTAGCAGTAAAAAATCAGGAAAAATCAGTATTTCATCAGGATTTCCCAAAATGAAAAAAAAAACTCTAGACACCCTGTTTTTGGAACACCACAAATAAAAAACGCGTTTTCACACATCCACCGTCGACACCCTGCCGTCGAGCACTGACAAAAAATTCTCTGCGTTTTTACCAAGGTCCGTTGGTACCTTTACCATCTCACTTTTTTTACCAATTATTGGTAGTTTTACCAAGACAGACTGGTAAGCTTACCTAAAAACCGGTATTTTTACTGTTTTTTCAGGTAAGAATACCACTTGTATTGGTAATCAATTCCCGATAACTTTGCCATTTTATCTCGGTAATTCTACCACAGTCGATAAAAAATATCGGCGTTTTTACCAAGTTCCGGTAAAATTACCGAGAAAGTTCAATAATTTTACCGAGATTCTCGGTAAAATTACCAATTCCATAAATGGTAATTGTACCAAGAAAAAACTGGGATCAAATAGAACCCTGAATTCTTGGTAATTTTACCCTTTTCTTAGTAAATACACCCGGATTTTTTTTTCAGTGAGGAAGCCGAACCCCGCGTCAACTGTGCGTCGCGAGTCTCTCGATAATGATCGCGTAAAATACAGCTTCGTTTTCGAGAAAATTCAATTTTAATAATCCGTCAACAGAAGTTCCGCGCCGGGGTCTCACCGCGCGAGAATTATTAACCGTATTACCCGCCCCCTCAAGTCGGGTTACGGTGGATTCCTTTTTCCGGACGCGGTTGCCAGCCGCTGTTTGTTTTTTTGCAGCGTTTCTGTTTTCCGCCTCGGGGGATGAAAAAACCCTCACCGCGTTTTCCGGCCGGAGCGCCGTTTCCCGCGACTTTTCCTGGGAGAAATCCTTTATTGTCGATGGCTGAAATGAAATCACCAGATTGGATTCCGGATCGCATCCCTGCGGCGGGAAATTCAAAAACAGTCGTTAAAAGAGTGAATCTCAGATCATGCAATAAAAATATTCGCAGGAGTACGGTTTTTCAACCATCACCGAGGGCACCTACCTAGTAAAATAAAAAAAAAATAAAAAATAAAAAAAAAGACTTTGGAGCTTTTTGTATGCAATTTTTCTAAATGCAATGGCAATGCCAGACTTTAAAGGAAATATTATGATGACTTGTCCTTTCTAGTCATCGACAGTGAGTGAAATAAAATGCCAAGAATAACTTTTTAGAATTGAAGTTTTGAAGAGTTAGCTCGTAACTTGCAAGTTTTGCCATTTTTCAATTCTCAAGAGCTTACATTGGGCTCACAATCAAGTCCTGCTTTCAAGAAATTCTGTACTTTGATGAAATTTTACTCGAAACTGTCAGCCAAATTGAGTTTTGCACGACCAACATAATTACGAACCATCTTCGTATTTGAAAAGTGAATCACAGGTAGGGACGATCGAAAAATGTAATTTTAAAATGCACTCTTTTGTTATTTATCTACGGGATACCGTTGTTGTTTTTTTTTATTTTATGAAGTCATTTTACAAACAAAGAAAATCGAAATCAAATGTGTCGATGTGAAGGTGGTTTCTTGTAATATTATTTCGACCTTTATTTCTAAATGAACCTGAAGTGCATCAATTTGTTTAACAAATCATGATCTCTTAACGCTTTGTTCATCGAGTTGAGTTGAACGTAACTCCTGCGGTTTTACTTCCATTAATTTCAGTACGTTCCATGAGTTATGAGTTAAGCCACAGTTTTGCTTCCAGCAGTCGATTAGATCCTCGATTCAATGAGATTGATTTTTTGTTTCTGATTAGCTCAGCGCCAACATCGCAACAACACGGCCAATTAACTTGGTTTTCCGAGACGCAAATATAACATCGAGGGTTAGTCATGATGCGTGCACAAAGAATAATTTCTGCTCAACCTATAGCCAAAAGACCGCGTAATTGTAATTAAACCCTTTTCTTTCGCTTCCTTGAGCCCGACCTTTTTATTTGCGTTTTTCCAGCACCGAAAAAGCAAACCCTCTTTGGTTTACCCTGCCCATGTATTATTTCCATGGTTTTTTTCTTATTATAAAATTGCAGAAATAACGCAATACCTCTCCAGGGGCTAGCTTAACCTCTTACGGGGGTTCCATTTTGCTTGCAGTCGTATTTTATCGTATTTGTCTCTTCTTTTTTAATTAATAAATCCACCATGGACATCTATTTAATCGGCTTCGATTTCAACAGTCGCGCAAAAATTTTGCATCCCCTAGCATTACGGCGAAAAATACTCCTAAATGTCTTCTTTCAGTTTCCCCGAAAAAGGAATATTTGCGAGCAGGTTGTCATCCAGTTTAATCTCACTTAGCGAAGGATATTGCCAAAAAAAAAAAAATCAAAGAATAATTTGCGGAAAATGATTTAGAAAACATATTTTCCTGTGCGAAAGTTTTACATCGTTTTTGAAGCTCTTGAAAGGACATAAATGAGAAGCTCAAATTAAAATACCTTATATCCTTTGAAGACAGAATTACAGCGCGTGCTATGAGAGAAACGGTTTACCCTATTCACCCACGATTCTCTTGATCCCCTTGTAACTCAAAATCGTTTCCCCAAAAAGGTAATTTTCAACAATTTTTGGAAACTTGTCTCTCTGTTTGCTTAGCTGCAAACAACTTTTAACTCTGGTTTTTCGAAGAGTAATTGGCTGTATTTAGTTGTATCGCAATGGATCTTACCAAATGAATTTAACCCCAATCAATCAATCATCCTCTTGCACACTTTCCCGCATCGGAAAATACAGGTGATTGAAAAGTTAACCCAAACTATTCGTTCGAAACCCTACAACATGGTTCCGAACTCCTTCGTCTTACACGGCCGTGCTAAGGAAAAACACCGTATGAACCTTCAGGCGTTGCCAAATTTCCTTTGGTAAATCACGAATTTTAGGGCAAATTTACCTATACCTTTCTCCCAATTATTCAGAAAATTTTGCTCGCAATTTCACCGAAAAGACCCGAAAATTTCAGGGGAAAATATTCACAACCTTCCTCAAAAATGAACATTTTATCGAAGGAAATTTGGCAACCCTCGAATGTTCACACGGCGTTTCTCCTTAGCACGGCAGTACACCTGTCATCTCCGGGAACTCGAGTTCCCTTTTTGTCAACCCCTGTGGCAACACCTCTCGTTAAATCCCTGTCTGCGGTGTTGCCACGATTTCGCAAAAATGAAAATTGATCGCTTTATTGGTCAACACCAGCTTATGATTTCACACCGGCAAACCGACAATGTTGATTCCCTTCCGCATCCTTTCCTCCCCGCGACAAACTGATTTCCTTTTCGCGTCAATTTATGCAACTCTGAGGAATTCTGCCCTCGAGATTGTCAGATCAAGTATTAAAAGTGGAGTATTTTACGTCCAGTTCGGCAGGAAAAAGGGTTTTTTTAAAGCAATCTGTTATATCTGCGTCCAGTTCTCTCTTTGAATCTTTGAATTCTTCCACTGCTAATCAGTGCATGCAAATGCGAGACGAAACAAAAGAAAAACTGCAGTTGATGCTTTTTAGTTTTATGATCGTCCCTCGTTTTTAGAATTGTGTTTTTTCATCAATAATTTCAATCCACAGTTCGTCTTTTTTCCTCAAAACTCTAACTTATGAGAGAAAGAAAGATAGAGAAAGAAAAAAAAAACTCATTAAAATTACCCATCATTTTGTAATTACAGGTTTATGGTCCATTTTTTTTTTTATAATTTTATCGCCTTCCTACCGAATCCTAGGTGCCAGAAACTGAACATTACTGCAGTGGATGCTGATCAATCATCGAGTTTTTTTAAAGGATGACTAGTAATGGTGAATATGGAAAATCAGAGTACAGGCAATTTTTTAATTATTTATTTTTGCTAATCTACAGGATTCAATCGTCGAAAAACTTGTTGCAGCCGGACGACAATGACACACTAACTGTTTATGGTGAATATGGAAACTCGGAGTATAGACTCAGCAGGATTGGAAGTCTCATACGCCCTTTTACCGAAAACCTAAACTTTCAACAACAAAATGGAGATGTTGCATGTGCGAGGGATTTGCGATTTGAATGTTGATTCTTATGCAAAAGTTCGCGAGAAAAACGATGGTGCCACTGGTTTTCTCTGAAATCAACTTCCAAGTTCAAAAAAAGCTCTCAAGTTAAGGCCAAAATGGAGGGGATATCCTACCCTACCCTGAGAGTCCACCTCTTCATCAAAACAAACTCTCCATGCAAAGATAGGGAGCAAATACATTAGCAGTGATGCCGTGTTCTCAGTTTTGGAGTCCCCAAATAAAGTGGCAACCCTGCCAATGTATTTGCTCCCTATCTTTTCATGGAGAGTTTGTCTTGATGTAGAGGTGGACTCTCAGGGTAGGGCGGGATGGATATCCCCTCCATTTTGGCCTCAAGTTGAGAGCTTTTTTTGAGCTTGGGAGTTGATTTCAGAAAAAACCAGTAGCACCACCGTGTTTCTCGCAAACTTTTACAAATGAATCAACAGTCAAATCGCAAATTCCTCACACATGCAACATCTCCATTCCTAACAATTTCACTTTTGTTGCTATTTTGTACACATAAAAATAAGAAAGTCTATCACGAAAAAACCGTTTCTTCAGGTTACCCTGCCTTTTGAAGCTATTTTAACATGTTGAACCAATCGATATCGATACAACCTCGCCTGTTTGATGTATCGAATTCGATCCATTACAACTCCGAAGTAACTGAAATTGCATAACCACCGCATCGAAGGATGCGGTGTCATCCTCTTGTTGCGCCTTGTGAGTCTGGGGCTCCGGATTACATGCATAATTTGCGAACGCCTTTTGTCATCGAAACCGCGGGGGCGCAACAGGCTCGTTAGAGAAACGGTGTGAGCCCAAACAAAGCAGGTAGCAGCGATTGACGGGAAGCCGCAAGCCACGCGCGGAACGTGTTTAAGTATCCCCCGATCTCCCGGAGCTGAAGTACGTATCGACCCTAGTGTATTTCCAGTGGACCATTGATACCCTTTTCGCCCCTCTACGGCTCGGAGGTTATCTCGATTGAATTCAACAGGAAGGAACCGACTCAAAATTCCAGTCCTTTTGGGTGGTTCTAGAATGGAGTCCCTTTATACTGAGAGTAAAGACAGTGCGAATCCATTTCTGATTGGTTCCCGTGGTTTAGGTCCCCGCAGTGTCACAAACGGGAATGAAGATTAAAGTTTGACCAATCGCAAAGATTATAAACTGGAATGGACGGGGCATTGGGGGCACGGCAAGGAACAAACGGAATGAAACTAGGAACGGAGACAGAAATTCGGGAATACGTTGATGAAAGATGACGAAAAACGTTCAATTTGTGTAATCTTTATTCCCGTTTGTGACATCCGTGAGCTGCGTTGTCTTCAACTCTCTCTGTAAAGGGAGTCTAGTTTTGAATAGATGCAAGGATTGAGTTCTGGTAATCGAATGGATTTCGCCGGAATCAGTTTAATGCGATGGACAGATAGATATAAAGAATACCTCATTTTTATCCAGGGTACAGGATTTAACGAAATGGAAGGGACGTTAATAACAAGACAATCAACAAAGGCATAAATCAAATACACAAATATTAAAGTAACTTATTTTAATAATACTTTTATGGATTAACAACTGATTGTATGAAATACATGTGCGACAATAGTGTTATTGTACAAGATTTTTGTGGTTCGCTTAGCTATTCATTCATTTATTATAAAAGATCTTCGTTTTGAGACTGTGCCAAAAAGTTGTATACATTTCCTAGGTGCCGTTCATTTACAGAGATACGTGGTTTAGCACGTAAGTCATCGATGTACTCAATTGGTTGAATATCCCTTGTGCACCAGGTCAATTTTTCTCGATGAAGCAGCCGATAATTTTGTAGCAAATATCAATGCCGAGTACAACAATGGAATCATCCCCCCTTAAAAAGAACTCGCCGTCAGCGCGGAAAATCTGCATTGCAGAACAAGTAAAAGCCCATGAAAGGTCGATGCCAGATCTGCCGTGCTTTGGAAGAATACCGTATGAGCCTTCGGGCGTTGCCAAATCTATTTCGATAAATCACCAAAATTTGTGAATATTTTTCCTCCGACTTTTTATAGAATTTTGTTCGTAATTTGATCGGAGGTTCACTGAAAAAAAAAAAAATCTCGGTGTATTTACTAAGAAAAGGGTAAAATTACCAAGAACTCAGGGTTCTATTTGATCCCAGTTTTTTCTTGGTAAAATTACCATTGGTGGAATCGGTAATTTTACCGAGAAATCTCGGTGAAATTATTGAACTTTCTCGGTAATTTTACTGGACCTTGGTAAAAACGCCAATATTTTTTATCGACTGTGGTAGAATTACCGAAAAAAAATGGCAAAGTTACCGGGAATTGATTACCAATAAAAGTGGTATTCTTACCCGAAAAAAACAGTAAAAATAACGGGTTTTAGGTAAGCTTACCAGTCTGTCTTGGTAAAATTACCAATAATTGGTAAAAAAAGTGAGATGGTAAAGGTACCAACGGACCGTGGTAAGAACGCCGAGAATTTTTTTCAGTGTGTTGGAAAATTTCAAGGAAAAATATTCATAACTTACTTCAAAAATACATATTTTCAGAGAAGAGATTCGGCAACATTCGAACGCTCATACGGCGTTTATCCTTAGCACGGCAGAGATGTTCCGAAATCCCGAAAAAGCTCTAAGTTTCGTCATGGCAACGCCGCCCATGCTTTTTGTACGCGTCTCATTCGCGGGGAGCTTGGCAGCTTTATCTCGGCTCCAATCTCCGAAGACGTTGTAATTGAACTTTTTTCACCTCCTCCCTCCTCCCCTCCCCCAACCTTCGCCCCCCCCCGCCCCCCCGCGAGCCGGGGCCCCCCGGAGTGAGAACTGTACTTTATTTGTCTAATCCTTTGTCGAAACGCTCGGCGAAGCGCGAGGGATTTCTGTCGTAACGAAGCTCAACTTCAGCGAAAAAATATAGTTAGTATTCATAAGGGGATTGTAAGTAGAGTCTCTTCTCCCCCGTTTGTTTCTTTTGCGTTCGGCTCGGATCCGAGCGAAAAAAATTCGATCCCTAACTAGTTTTTACTTTGTTTTAATCCTCGCCAGACCGAGATGAGTTCACCTTTGGCTCCGGCGTATTATGAAAGCTCCGGCTCCGGGTTGTCGTGCGGGCGGGAAACCGGAATTGCAGTCGCTGGGATTGGGAT
This sequence comes from Bemisia tabaci, assembly GCF_918797505.1. NCBI lineage: Eukaryota > Metazoa > Arthropoda > Insecta > Hemiptera > Aleyrodidae > Bemisia > Bemisia tabaci. The sequence continues at coordinate 24,934,099 of NC_092800.1, read as the reverse complement.
TTTCACGCTGCGATTTGGCAACCTCGCTTCGGAGTTTAACTCGGCGGGATTCGCCTGGGTTCCGCCCTGCTCTGTCGATAATTTTATAACCCTGGGATCCCCAGTTATCCGAGGCTAAGACGATTTCAACTGCACTTAAAACTAACCTCTAATGGAAAAGATCTGTTGCTGGCGAAAGGGGTGGGGTCGGGAAACTACCCTGGATGCCGTTTCAGCTGAAACTCACACCGGGGGAATTCTTCCGGAAATTGAAAAATTTAAACAATCCCTCAGAAACCACTTTCATTCACCGGAATTATCGGAGAAATCTCTGTTCTCCAAGTCTAGGGGCTAGGTAAACACGAATAGAATGGACGCGAAAGTCTCGACGCCTTCATTTTTGGGATATGCAACATAGGCATCAGATCTGTTGCCGGCGAAAAGGATGGGATCGGGATACTACCATGCTGTCGTGCTAAGGAAAAACACCGTATGAACATTCGAGATTTGCCAAATATCCTTCGATAAAATGTTTATTTTTGAGGAAAGTTATCAGTATTTCTCCATGAAATTTTCAGGAAATTTAGGTGAATTTGCGAACAAAATGTACCATAAAACCGGAAGAAAAATATTACCAAGTTTACCAAGAAATCCGTAATTTATCAAAGGGAATTGACGACGCCCGTGGGTGTTTTTCCTTAGCATGGCAGCATGGATGCCGTTTCAGCTGAATCCTACGGGGAAAATTCGTCCGGAAATTGAAAAATGTTAACCATCTCTCGAAAACCACTTAAATCCACCGGAAGTCTCAGAGAAATCTTCGCTCTTCAAGTTTTGGAGCCAGGTAAGCACGAATAGATGCATCTAGGTATTCGCATCTAGAAAGTCTGGACGCTTTCAATTTTGGGTTATGCAACATAGACATCCATCGAGCACGAATAGTGGTATTCAGGAAATGACATTTACATTGATCAGTTATTGTAGGATCTAGACCTTTAAAAGTTGTTTGGGCCATCCGCATCGATGCTCTCAGGCTGGTAACACTGGGTTTTCTCTTTTTCAGTGCATTTTAAACAATCTTCATAATTTTTCGACGGACTTCCTCACCCAAAATACGTTATTCATAATCTAGGGAACAAGCGTGACCAACTTCCCAAAATCGACTCTAATTTTTCATTCGCGCTCAGAGAACGGAAATTTCAAAATATCTATATTTGTAATAACCTTAAAGTTTCTACCTTAACCCTACTTATTGAAAGAAATTCGTTTCATACTGGTTCAATGACATTTCGACACCGATTTTTTGTCCGCACACCGGGTTCTCCTAGTAGTTAATGTCCACGCGTTTTTTTCGGCAGGGGAGTTCGTGCCAAAGTACCTTGATTTATTTTGCGAGGAAAGCTCCGTACTCTTGAAGGATGCCTATCACTCTTAAAGTGTTGGAGCGCCTTCAATTTCGTTTGATACTGTGCAACACCTCTGTCGTGAAATAGTTGCCTGAAGCGCCGTGGCAAGCTGCGGCGTGGCGGGCGGCTGCCCAACTCCTAGCGCGCATTGACGCCTACAAACCTAAGTGGATACTTCAAGCATTGCGCAATGCGTGAAGTGTTCCCTCAGGTTTGAAGGCGTTAGTGCGCGTTTCGTGCCAATAGCACGCCGCCCCGCTCTGTGTTCGGCTCTAATATTTAAAATCGCGGAGTCGGCGTTTTTCAGCTCATGATTTTGAAATTGCACATTCTGCATGGATTTTCCTCATTCAAATTGATGGAAAAAAAATGTATTAAAGGAAAATATAAAATGTGTTTCGTAAATATTAAAGTGGTTCCGTGTCAAATTTAATGATCTCCAAAGCATTTTAATTATTTCTTTCATCTTTTGGTTGTTTCCCATTTTATATTCATTTTTGTATAGTTTCTTTCAACACAACTATTGTTTTACGCGTGGACGTAAACTACTGGACAAAACAGGCACGCGGACAAAAAATCGTTGACGGAATGTCCTGAAACCTTCATACTATAGAATTTTATAATTCAGTGTTGATCGATACGCATTGAAGGAATAAAGTAATAAGTAAAAATACGTAAAAATATAAAATGCTGGATTTTAAATCTCAATATATACCGACAAAACTTGTCCCAAGTTCATATTCTTTACAAAAAATAAAATAAAATATGGACATGAGTCAATTAACATTTTAGTAGGGGTTCAGGTCGTGTTCAGCCTTTGACGTCACCCTTTGCCAATTCATCTCAATAAATGTTCCATTAATTTATTCCCTTCGGACTGCATTTACATTATATGAAAGCAACTGCAATTTGCTTTTTCTCCCATTTTGGTAGCGTCCCTCGTAAATATGTCCTTCGCAATTTTTTTAATTGAGCGCCTTCCGAGTCGTTAATTACGTAAATTAAGCGCTGGGGCTGACGTCACTTTTTTTGTAGTTTCAATATTAATGTTACGTCACGTGTGACCCCACCCCTTCCTGCTTTCTACGGGAGTTTTTCTCTCCCCGTCTCCCCTCCTCTTTCTTTGCCATACTGCCGTGCTAAGGAAGAACGCCGTATGAACATTCGAGAGTTGCCAAATTTCCTCGGGTAAAATGTTTGTTTTTTAGGAAAGTCATGAATATTTTTCTTTGAAATTTTCAGGAACTTTAGGCGACATCGCAAACAAGTTTATCTGAAAAATTAGAAGAAAAATATTTACAAATTTTCCCGGAAATTCGTCTTTTACCAAAGAAAATCTGACAACGCCTAAACGTTCCTACGGCGTTCTTCCTTAACACGATAGCATAGGCGGGTTTACCTAAAAAGGATGTAGAGTTCATGAAAGAGTGACGCTGAAATTTAGAGTGGACTCCCCTCTCCTTCCGAAACGAAGAGCGGAAATTGATCTGATTTACGAAACCGCCTGAAAAGAGCAAAGGTGGACTATATTTCAGCGCGCTCCTTTCCTGCAGTGACTGATGCGGAAAGGCAACATGCAAAAAAGTAAAAGAGCTACGGAAAAAGTTGAAAGACACTTAATAAGGTTTTTAATTGCCTGTTAATTGAACTTAATCGGGTAGTCCCGGCTCTCGGTAACAGCTCAAAGCTTAAGAGCTCGTAGCTTGTCCACCCTGCCAACGGTAAAATGACGTGCAATCGCAATCCCTCTCTGCAGGTATATTGAAAAAAAGCACTCTGAGCAAGCTTAAAACTTGATTGACTTACAGTGTTTAAAATTTCACGAGTTTGTGACAAAAGTCTCTTCAAAATTATCATCAAACTTTTCCCCGGGCAGTCAGTCAGGAGAGAGGGAACATGTAAGCTTGAGTAAAGGCGGCGTCACCTTCCGGCCGAAGTATCACAAGCGCCATGCGACGTTTTTAAATTTCCGCCGCCATTTTATTTTTTTACAGAGGAATTTATTGTTCAACGAAGCTGTTCAAGAATTCCACTGAATTTTATTTGTGCTGCCGATAAAATTCAGTGAAATTTTTAAATGATTCAACCAAAAATTTCTCTGTAAAAACATAAAATGGCGGCGGAAATGTTGAAACGTCGCATGGCGCTTGTGATACTTTGGCTGGAAGATGATGAAATTAACGATTGATTTTTTTGTGAAAGTTCTTTTTCTGAAACTGTAATCGATTTTTTACAATTTTTCGCCAAAAGCTGTCTGGTGTGTTCGGGGTCGAATTTTGTTTGCATTTTTGCACCAAGTTGCAACACCCGTCAATGATCTGAAATTGTCCTCCAATTTAAAAGCTTTAAAACGGACTTAAATGAGTCGCCCTTCGTCCTGAGTATATTTGGACGTATTTCTGCCAAACGGAATTATGTGCATTAAGACACGAGCCCTGAAACTCATAAGAATTTATGCATAACAGGGCTCTTGCCTTGATGCACATAGTTCAGTTTGGCAGAAATACGTCCATTTAAGTGCGCCCGTTTTTCCCGACAACTCGGCCCCTGAGATGAAAGTCAAGTTTCATAAGGTATAATCAAAGACAAAATATTTTACAGTAACCAATAATGAGTACATTTTTAAAGAATTTTGGCATTATTCTTTGTTATTTTGTGTTCCTTTTTTCGAGTCAAATCAACCCCAAGGGCTTTGTTCCTTAACCCAATTTTGTGCGAAGTCGATCCAAACCATAGGTTACTTCGAGACATAGGATCATGAAGAAAGTGTCCTGCCGAACTTATGTAGTACTCTTGTTTATTTCCTCAAACTCAGATGTCGCGATTTACGAGTGGCGCATTGGATTACCACAGATGTGTTCCAGGTTCGATTTTGGCAGCTGGAGACTAATTTTTAACGAGGTTGCAGATTTTCGATACAAAGATTTGATCACTACATTCCAGCGATTCGACACGGGAAAAACTAACACACAAAAAATCAACCCACAGCTTGTGATACTCCGTGTCTGTTGTTTGCCCCGTGTGTAACTGTGTATGTCGCACGAGGTTCTACAAATATTGTGTCTCTGTCATTTCCTCTCCTGACGGGCACCAGCGGGTGCGACCTTTATTCGATCAATATCCGAACCCGGACGATTCTCACGTCGAGTCTAATGCCATCCTTTGCATAATCATGGCTCCGCATTCGCCAAAGCGAGGCTTCCCAATAAAAATTTCGCAGCGGAGCTCGCGCCGCGCCTCGCCGCGGAAGTGGTGCATTACGGATTCACGTGTGCTTTCTCGGAGGATTTTGAGCGCCGGACAAGATTTACCGCCATCTCGTGAGGAGCCGCTAACGAACGGTCCACAATGCCCGTCCTTGCCAGATTTCCGCCGATTTAAAACGAGTGCCGCTCTAATGGACTTTCTCACTCGTGGAGGAAAAGTCGGTTACGTTACTAGGAATATACGGTTAAGATTGAGTGATAGTAGGTATTAGACTGGCTAGCTGGAAGGGACCGTCCCTAAAATACGTAACGCTAAATTTGCGTTTTTTAGCACCCCCGGACTCTCTTGTAACGCTCCGTAGCGCTGTGCTAAACCCCTCTAAAAATTACGTAACGCTTGACGGCCCCTCCCCATTTCGATAAAAAATAATCTAAATATCACCTTGCATTTATTGAACGGATTCACCACATAAAAGTCGCAAGGAATCTTTTCATCCTAAGTTCGTAGACATTCCAAGTGTGGATTGCATTCCATGCTTGTATACGCTCTCCAGAAAATCTAGTGATAAGTACCATATTCCTGGTGGTTTTTACCATTCGTCTACCAGATGTATTGTTAACACTACCAGGAATCTGGTATTCCTGTGTAACCTAGTGCACAGACAATTAGACAATCGAATAGCCACTATCATTTTTTTGTTTATTCGTGCACGGTGAAGTTATCGGCTCTTAGTCGATCCTGATTGCTGAGCATTCTCAGAACGCGTTTTTTTTTTAAATTATTGAGAGCATTGTAAAAATGATAAAAATTCCCGCGATCAGTAATGTCCAGAAAAACTGGTGATTCTTCGTGTTTTTACTCTGATTTTGAAAACTGAACCATCACCAGGGTGGCAGGTCTGAAAACAAGATATTTTTGAGAGTAGACGGATAAACATATTTTTCCCCCTAAAATTATCAGTTGGTGAGTTGAATGCGTTAATCGTAAGTCCACTAACTTGAAAACAATGGAGCTATCTTTATTCCAAACGGGGATTGATCATCTTTCAGACAAAGTAAGTTTTCCATTCTCATTCGGTCCTCGACGAATTCACGGATTTTCCTGCCCAACAAGGCAACTCCGGATAGTTTGCACTGCAGAGGATTACTGCGGCGTTTATTATGTGGTGAGCGAAAAAAATAGAGAGACAATGGAAAGCAGGAGAGGGTGGCCGGGACCACGGGATGAGAGAAGGACAGAAATTGCACTTTTACGAGCCGAGCGGAGGAGGGAGGGGTAGGTTATCGAAAGTGCGCGATTTCGCGTTTTAAAACACATGTTGCACCGCGGAAGGGATGAATTATTAATGTAATCTGTGCAGGTGGGGGAGGGGGTGGGGATGGGGGGAGGGTAGGCACTTTATCTGGAATGGAGGTTCGATCGAGAAGTTCCGTAAATGGCGTCGGTCAATCAACGAGTTGTAGGGGTTGAGGGTGGTACCCCGCCGTGCTAAGGAAGAACGCCGCATGCAATGTCAGACGTTGCCAAGTTTCCTCCGATAAAAACGGAATTTATTGGGAAAATTTTGAATATTATTTTCCAAAATTTTCAGACAATAATGAACGCAATTTAATCTAAAATTTTTGAATCACTCAAGGAAAAATATGCATGAATGTCGTCAAAAATTCATGTTTTATCAAGGGAAATCTGGCAACTCTCGATTTCTCATGCGGCGTTCTTCCTTAGCCCGGCAGTATTTTGATCTTACCCGCTCTTTCTTGCCCACTATTTCGCTAACTGCTTTTGCAGGAGGTAAATCTTCGCAAATCGCCGCCGGTGAGAAATGTTTTTGTGTGAAAGTTGCCCTCGCACTTGAATCCAGGCGGTATTTCAAAGGGCGTGTTGTGCTTTGCGATGAATCGATTTATCTGCCGTTTGACCTATGTAGAAGGCTCGATTATCATGTCAGCAACGGACATGACACCTTTATAATCGATTCTCTAATACTATGTATGGGGAAAATATCGATAGCCGACTATTCAAACTTCGCCACTGAGTATTTCTCCACACTGTTGTCCAAGCTGTTTTCGAACGACTGGGACTGGGGGCTGATTGTTGAAGTTAATAGACAAAGCGATAGACAAGGGAGACACAAGGAGTATGGAGCGATTCAATTGGTTGAAATGGGTGGTCCGCACAGACTAAGGGAGTAAATGATGGACTAACTATCGGGCCAGCGGACTGATTATTGAAATTGATGGACAAAGCGATAGACAAAGAAGACACAGAGAGTACGAAGCGATCCTATAGTTGGAAACGGGTGGATTTTATAGACTAAGGGAGAAAATGATGGACTAATTATCGGGTCTCTCGAGGGTTGCCGTTAGTTAGTCTATCACCCACGTCCTTTGTCCATTGCAACCACCCGCTTCCACCAATAGGATCCCTCCAAATCCCTTTTGTCTTCTTTGTATATAGCTTTGTCTATCAATCTCAATAATCGACCCGCTGTCGTGGGTTGCCGTTAGTTTGTCTATTACGTACATCCTGTGTCCATTACAACCACACGCTTCCTCCGGTGAGACCCCTCCATATCCCTTTTGTCTTCTTTATCTATCGTTTTGTCTATCAATTTCAAAAAATCAGCTCGCTGGGTGGCTTAGACCGATTTGTAATCTTTTGAGACGATATATTTCATCGGACGGTTTATTTCTTCAGGCACGTGAAAATATATAATTCATCTCTCTTTATATCACACAAGCTTGTTTCTATGATACCACTATTCGAGCTTTGGAGTATGGCGGAGTATCATCGTTATTTGAAGGCGCTTTGAAAAACAAGAGAGAAACATTCAAATACTCATACGGTGTTCTAGCGCTTTATATCACGCAAGTTAGTGCCTGTATAACCATTCTTGGGCCCTTAAAGCCTCCTTACTTACAGTGTGACCCTAATTCTAGACCTGTTAAGAAACAACTAAGAATTCGTATCCCTGATTCCGATCGAAGCCGTCCATTGTCAATGTCTATTTTATTTTCCTCTATTTTTATGATATTTAATCCAGAAAATCACCAAGCTTTATCAATGTAAAATCATAAACAGTAGAACCATTGGGTATATTTCCTTATTTTTATGTCTTATCGTCTCCGGTACAAACCGAGGAAAAATCGAACGAGTTGAGACCGTCACCCAGTCGCACAGAGGATCGAGTCAATAGGAGAGGTCGGACGAAATTCGGAAACTTTAAACGCTTATAACTCCGTTCATACAAAACTTCAGGTCCTAAAAGTGATTTCATTGGTTTCCTCGCAAAATTTTCTGCTACTAGCACCCCTTGAAATTTAAAATATGGCGATATAAACATCAAAATTTGCAGTTTTAGTCAAAAATTTCATGTCTAATGGGTCAGACGCGCTGGTCACAGAATTGTGTTTTGATGCTAGGTTCTCGTAGATTAGTTGAAAATATTAAGATCCGTCCAAACCGCAACTTTCCACGTTCAGTATTAATCGAAATATCGCCCTTTGAAGTTGTAAACGTCATCCAGCGCGGTAGTGACACCTTTGGTGTCTTCCCCCTTGCTTTCATCCGCGTTTCACGTTGAGTAACCAGTGCTAATGTGTGTCTCCTCGACTAATCAAACCAAGGTGGAAGAGACCAAGATTGTCACTACCGCGCTGGATGACGTCAAAAACCCGACTTTTCAAAGGGCGATATCTCAGTTGGAGTGCATTTTGCAAAAAGGAACCACTAGCATTGCAATGTTGCTAAGATTGTGCAACTTCTTTTGTCTTGGAGGAAAAACCCGATCATCCATTAATAGTTTCTATTTTACTCGCTAAAAAACTGCGAATTTAAGACAAAAATTACCGTCTAAATTTCTTAGTTTTTCACGATTTCCGAAATTTTATTGCAAAGGATGAAGTATCACAATCTTAGCATCATTGCAATGCTAGTGGTTCCTTTTTGCAAAATGCAATCCAGTTAATATTGAACGTAGAATGTTGTGGTTTGGACAGATCTTAATATTTTTAGCCAATCTGCTAGAATCTGGCATCAAAATACAATTCTGTGACCAGCGCAACTGTCCCATTGGCTGGATCTACTGTGAGTCGTGCCGATCCTGATCCGGGCGAATGACCCTCCGGGTCAAATCGCTCAAGAGCAGGAGTGAGGGTGACGCTTATGGTTAACGCTCAGGAGAAGGGGGTAGCTCCGCTCAGGGGGGGGGGGGGGGCGGATAATCAAAAAGCGTGTGGCGCCACGAGCAGCTTGGAGGCAACGAGGCATGAGAACGCCGGGGGTTGGGGGGGGGGGGGGCTCATAAAAACCGGGGGAATAAAGACCGGCGACCGTCATAACTCCCCCCCTCCTGGAGTCACCCCCTCCCCATTGGTCGTCGTTTCGGCCTCGTATCACCGGGCTCCATTTGGACTACATTTTGCAATTCGGAACCATGACTTCTAGCTCATCTGTGAAAACACTTATGCCCGTAGGAAAACTAATGGCACATACGTTGTTTCTAAACTGAGTCAGAAATTATAGTTCCTATTTGCAGAATGTGGTATATTTAGTACTCTCTGTGTACAGGGACAACTGTGTAACTCGGAAATCGGGCATCTCTATTCTGCCGTGCTAAGGAAATACGCCGTATGTGCCATCAGGCGTTGCCACATTTCCTTAAGTAAATCACGAATTTATTTTTATATGTGGTTTGGTTCTTTTCTGGTTAACGCAGTCTATGTCTATTGTATGTTTTTAAAAGGAGATTGAACCCAGTAAATGACTGAACGTTTTCACAGAATGAACATTGACCAATGAAAAAATGGGAAAAATTTAAAATCACAACTTTGATTGGTCCCCCCTCTCAAAGATGAAGTATGCGCCATAATGTTAAAACATACTAAAATTTGAATTAAATACTTGTATTTTTCTCAGTTCTCCACTCGTTTAGGATTGTTACTCCCCTTGGGGCTTGAACATAGGAGTTAATGTCCTAAAGTTTCCCCAATAAAAAATGATGGTTTTTTCATTTGTTTTTTTCTTTCTTCCTTTGTGTGCGTGTGAAAATGACTCAACCAGCTCCTTTCTTGGCAGTTGGCGGTTTTATCAATTTGACCGGGTTAAGAATGTAAAAAGAACGGACTTTGTTGCCCAATTGCAGGAACAAGTGACTGCCATTGATTTTTCTATATAATTTATGTTCTTTTATGGGTACGTCCAAGGTCTTAGTTCCCTGATAATCGAGAAGAAAATCATCCCTGCTAGTTTTGTACATCGAGCCTCTCGTTGATTTAAGCGTCTCAGTTTCCGTTTGTTTACAGGAATGTCACTCGTGTTTTATCTAAGACTTTTCCCTCATACTAACCGCCTTTTTTTCTGTACACGTGGCAACTTTTAAATGCAATACAGCAACTTACTCCGACTCCTCGTCGCGACAAAGCCACCCGGATAAACGCTCAATTTACATTGTTGCCAGACAGTGCTGAAAAATCAGCACTTCCCCCAATTTAAACACATGTGAAATATCTACATCTAATTGCACAATCTGGCAACGTCGCGCTCAAATCACTCTTTTTGTATCTTTCGTGTTCCCAGAGATTTTGACGGAGCTCCCTGTTTTCCCCGCCCGCCCCCCTTCTTTTTTCTATTTTTTTCCGAACCGAGTCTGCACTGTGTTTTTTTTCTCCTTTTTTTCTCTTTTCGTTTTTTTTTACGCCCAGCGTCTCGCTCGGGCGCGCAAAACAATCGCGATGCACCAGTGTTGCGGTGGATTATTTGAAATTGTTTCCCGTTCGCTCCTAGTTTTTTCCCCGTCTTTTGTAGGGGACCAGGGAAAAGTGCAGTTAAAATATAGGTCACTGCTGTGCACATTAAAATGCTGGTACCATATTCTCTCTTCTATTCTCCGTTTTTTGGAAACCACCCTTTGGTCCGTATTTATCTATTTATCGACCGGAACTATACCCAAAATGAGTGATAAAATGAATGGACTAACTATACGGTCTCCCCTCGGTTGCCGTTTGTTACTCTATTACCTACCTACTTTGTTCCGTGCAACCACTCGCTTCCACCAATGGAGATGTTGCATGTGTGAGGAATTTGCAATTTGACTGTTGATTCTTATGTAAAAGTTCGTGAGAAACACGATGGTGCCACTGGTTTTCTCTTAAATCATCTCCCAAGCTCAAAAAAAGCTGAGCTTGAGGCCAAAATGGAGGGGATATCCCACGCTATCCTGAGAGTCCACGTCTACATCAAGACAAACTCTCCATGCAAAGATAGGGAGCAAATACATTAGCAGTGATGCCGTGTTTTCAGTTTTGTAGTCCCCAAATAAAGTGGCAGCCCTGTCAATGTATTTGCTCCCTATCATTGCATGGAGAGTTTGTCTTGATGTAGAGGTGGACTCTCAGGATAGCGTGGGATATCCCCTCCGTTTTGGCCTCAACTTGAGAGCTTTTTTGAGCTTGGGAGTTGATTTCAGAGAAAACCAGTGGCACCATCGTGTTTCTCGCGAACTTTTACATAAGAATCAACAATCAAATCGCAAATTTCTCACACATGCAACATCTCCATAGGATCCCTACTCCATACCTCTTTTGTCCTCTTTGTCTATAGCTGTGCCTACCAATCTCAATAATCGGCCCGCTGTTCCATTACTCAGTTTTTGTCGGGTCGATTCATCCGTGGATTCTATTTTTTCCGAGGCTTTCCGCAAAGATTCGTAGCGAGGGGTTTTTTACGTGGTAGGGTTTCTAGTTCTACGCCCAAGCCTCCTCCTATACCTAGCTTCGGGACCAGTTGGAAGCAGTGCTGCCATTTCCCGGAATTAATTTCAAATTTCAGAACTTTTCAAACAATCGGACAATATTTCGAATCTTCGAAATTCCCGAAATTTTCAGTCTTGGGGAAGGGGTGTCCTGTCGGAATTTTGGGTTTTTTGTCAGTTTGACCGGTCATTTGATCAAATTTGCTGATTTTCTTATCAGATATGATGATCTCCGGAACTAGATCCGGGCATATTCCTGAATTTTTCTCGGAATTTTTTAAAAAATCGGAATTTTTCGCGGAACTTTATGGGAAATTGGAATTAATTCTGGGGGCCTCGGAATCTTTGATAAAATTAAATGGCAGCACTGGGTAGCCTGTGTCACACTGTCAAAGCTAGCCATCAAAATATCAAGGTCAGGTGTTGCAGGTGTTGTGATTAGGGGTAATCACACGATCAATATGAGCTATCAATATCTCATCAATATAGAGCGGCGCCGCTCTGTATTGATGCCTCGAAGAGCTGTGATTGGTCGTACAAGCTGCGCGCGCATTATGACCTCGCCATATTGATAGCTCATATTGATCGTGTGATTACCCCTATTGGGTCATTCGATGACTTGGACCAATCACATGCAGCACTTGACCTTGACATTTTTAAAGAGTATTTTGATAGTGTATCACAGGCGATTGGAAATAAACATTTTTCTGATTTTTAATAATCTTCGGAACTAGATCCGGGCATTTTTCGGAATTTTGCTCGGAATTTTGGGAAATCGGAATTAATTCCGGGGACCCCGGAATCTTTGGTAAAATGAACTGGCAGTATCATCTAGAAGTAAACATTTCACCCCTAAGTGAAGTTAGCAGTATCCTCGATGTTAATTTTCCTATAATTTGAACGGGATGTGATGGTGTGTTGCAGGTTCCTGAGCGTGAAGAAATGGCTGCTGCGGAAGAAGCACCAGATCGAGCTGGCCCGGAAGCGGGGCTGGAAGGGCTACTGGGTCTGCCTCAAGGGGACGACGCTGCTCTTCTACCCCTGCGACACGCGGGAGGGGCGCTCCGTGGACTCGGCCCCCAAGCACCTCATCATCGTCGACGGCGCCATCATGCAGCCCATCCCCGAGCACCCCAAGCGGGACTACATCTTCTGCCTCAGCACCGCCTTCGGCGACGCCTACCTCTTCCAGGTACCTCTCACCTTCCGCACCATTTTAAACGTCCTAATCTCACACTGGAAAAAAAACACACACTGCAAAAAAATTCCCGGCGATTTTACCAAGGTCCGTTGGTACCTTTACCATCTCACTTTTTTTACCAATTATTGGTAATTTTACCAAGACGGACCGGTAACCTTACCTAAAAACCAGTATTTTAACTGTTTTTTTTTTTCAGGTAAGAATACCACTTTTATTGGTAATCAATTCCCGGTAACTTTGCCATTTCATCTCGGTAATTCTACCACAGTTGATAAAAAATATTGGCGTTTTTACCAAGGTCCAGTAAAATTATCGAGAAAGTTCAATAATTTTACCGAGATTTCTCGGTAAAATTACCAATTCCATAAATGTTCATTTTACCAAGAAAAAACTGGGATCAAATAGAACCCTGAATTCTTGGTAATTTTACCCTTTTCTTAGTACATATAAATACACAGAGATTTTTTTTCAGTGCATTGGATCCAGAGTCCAGACTCTTAAAAACATCAACAAGAAAAAATACTCTTGATTCAATGAGATTTAAGCTCAAATCAAGAACCAAACCTCATAATTTGAGCGGATTTCCTTTTGATTTAAGCAAAAATCTGATTGAATCAAGAGTATTTTTTCTTGTCAATGTTTTCAAGAGTCTGAACTCGAGATCCAATGTGTTTTTTTCCCCAGTGTAATCTCATAGAAAGTGTATCATGAGGGAACCTTCATAAATAGATCACGGTAAGCAGAAAGGAATCGCACATCTGTTATTGCCAAATTTGATTTCGTATTGCAATTTTTTACACGAAAACGATTGTGCGCATTTTTGGGCAAATTCCAGTGAATTTTCTGCTTAGTATGAGCTTCATATTCCTTAAATTTATTAAAGGACTCAGCTCATACGTTGTCTTGTAAAAAATTTAATCGTCCAATTAAATTTGGCAGTAGCTGATGTGGTTTGGCTCCTTTCTGTTAACCCGGTCCAAATAGACATCATTTTACTAGTAAGAACTACAGTATCTGGCTCATTTTAGAAACAGCATGTGTGCCATTAGTTTCCTTATGCAGATAGCTGCCTCTATGGCGCTAGAAATTGTAGTTCCTAATTACAAAATGCTGCCGAAATTACGTGACGCTCATGGTGAAGGGAGGAGGTATGAGTCCGCGTTACGCTGCGTTACGAGGGGGAGGGGGTCAGTGCAACCCTCTCTTTTGGCAAAAAAATAAAATACAGGAAAATTGCCTTTTCAACGAAACTTCTCAATTTTTTATCACTCAACCCGATTCTTTTTCTGTAAGTTCTGGAGATACATCCTAGATAGTTTGCCTATTTTCTGAATTTCTCATCCATTTTTTAATCCTGTGTTTTACCTTTTAATAGTATTTCCTGCTTCTCTATACATTCTGAATCACACTTATTAGTTCTTCAGGATATATCAATGTATCTTACCCCACGAGGGAGGCACGTAAAGTTGGCGCTGACCCCCCGCCCCGTTTTTAACGCAGCGTAACGCAGGATAATACTCACTATGTTCCCACAGAGTGTTACGTAATTTATGAACGCTCCCTAAGTCTACTTAAAATATTTTATTTCAACGGCTTGTCCTGTAATAATAAAGAAGAACAACAGAATCATCAACGTCTCTGATCCTTTCCACAGGAAGCAACACTGAAAAAAAATCTCGGTGTGTTTACTAAGAAAAGGGTAAAATTACCAAGAATTCGGGGTTCTATTTGATCCCAGTTTTTTCTTGGTAAAATTACCATTTATGGAATTGGTAATTTTACTGAGAAATCTCGGTAAAATTATTGAACTTTCTCGGTAATTTCACTGGACCTTGGTAAAAACGCCAATATTTTTTATCGACTGTGGTAGAATTACCGAGATAAAATGGCAAAGTTACCAGGAATTGATTACCAATAAAAGTGATGTTCTTACCTGAAAAAAACAGTAAAAAGGTACCAACGGACCGTAGTAAAAACGCCGAGAATTTTTTTTTCAATGAACCAGCAGAAATCCCGATTTAAAAATTGGCGGGCTCGTCCGGGATTTGAACCCGGGACCTCCTGCACCCGAAGCAGGAATCATACCCCTAGACCAACGAGCCGTGATGGCTAGGTACATTTAATAGCGAACATAGCCACTTCCTGGTGCACTCGATTGGAAACCAAAGAATGTTGATGGATGTGTGTTCGTTTTGTTTTGATGCGTCCGTAATTACTCCTCGAGCGCGTAGAGAGAAAGTGAAAACAATAAACATCGCCTGCGCTCAATCTGCTAATTAGCAGGTTTCTACTGTAATACTAATGCAGTTCCTCAGCGGAATACGCAGGCCCGTTGGTCTAGGGGTATGATTCCTGCTTTGGGTGCAGGAGGTCCCGGGTTCAAATCCCGGACGGGCCCCATAATTTTATGGACCCTCTAATCCCGCTTAGATACATACTGCGGCGTTGCCAATTTGGCTTGCAGGTACCTTAATTTTGTTTGTACCTTGAAAAACTACACATGAGTTCATCATCACTGTCGTTAAATAGGGCTGCCACAGTCAAGGAATACCGCGAAATATCAGGGAATTTTAAAAATTCAGGGGAAACCTCGAAATGTCAGGGAATATGACGAAAATATCACCAGAAAATTGTCAAATCACCTTCATTTCCGTTCCTGAGTGCGTTTGACGTTTCGAACAACTAATTTTCCTTGAAAACTATTTCTAACTATGTCTTTTTAACAATCTGGCATCTGTTGATTGTCAGGAATTTTTACTGAAATGGTTCAGGGAAATGTCAGGGAATTTAATTTTCCAACTTCTGTGGCAACCCTGTAAAACAGTTTTTTTTTTTGTAAAATACTAATCGTATGCTCTTACCCATCCGCAAGAATAGGAAAATTTTCTATCTCTTTTTTTTAGCTGAAAGCAAACTTTCTTCGGCCATAAAACAGAAAATATCAAAACTCTCTCTCCGGTCGTCCTTTCGTTGTTAATATTCAGCCCCCATCCATCTGCAGTTCTCAGTCCCAGCAGATTCCCGCGGTTTTTATTCTGAGAGGGAGCTTGTTTCCATTTGAATCGCGTTAAGTTTCAGAACGACCCAACTCTGAAACACTAAATTTGACAAGAGACAATGAAAACTGCGTAACTGCCGTAAAAATCGGGACAGGAAAAGCCGCTGTAGGTTAAGAAGTGCGTAGGAAAGAGGATCTTATAATTGGGCACTGCTACGAACGAGGAAGTCTTCGCGACGGGAAAAGTCAGCCTTTCATGAAATATAGTGTTGGATCTCGTTGATTTTGAAGAGTAGAAAAAATTGACTAACATAATCCACTGCGGGCCGATTATTGAAACTGATGGATAAAGCGATAGACAAAGAAGACATAGGGATATCGAGTATGGAGCGATCCTATTGGTTGACACGGTTGGTTTTTATAGACTAAGGCAGACAATGATGGACTAACTGTCGGGTCTTTAGCGGGTTGCCGTTAGTTAGTCCATTACCTACCTCCTATGTCCATTGCCACCGCCTGCTTCCACCAATAGGATCCCTCCAAATCCCTTTTGTCGTCTTTGTCTATAGCTTTGTCTATAAGTTTCAATAATCGGCCCGCTGTTTGTTATAATTGTGTCTATTTCGATTAAATGAAAGTCAGTTTTTACAACTTTTACAAAATCAGGCACTCATCCAAAACTTGAATTTGATTTCCTAGAAAATGGTAAAAATTTGAAAAATCTAACCGCCATTCACATATCACATAATATGGCTGGAAAAAAATGGACTCGATGTAAGCGAAACATCGAATGTGCCCTTTAAAAGATTCCCTCTTAAATCAAGAATCAAATCGCCTGAATCCAGCAGGTTTCTGCCTTATACTCGTATAAGTAACCTTTTTCTCAATTCATGCATCTTTTCTTCCGAATATTAGCAATTTTGATGCAAGAGAAAATCTCATTTGCAGTACATTTTAGGAATTTTCTGCTGCAATCAAGCTACTGTCTTCCAAATTCCAATCTTGACAAAGCGCTGGTGAGATTTTCAAGAGAGATACTAATGAATTTTAGAACCTCATTTTAGGAGATATTTTAAGAGCAGTACATCCCACGCCTTGAAATGTCGAACATTTTTCAGCTTTTCCTGCTCCGACAGACATAAAATACTTTTGGCAATAAATGCGCCGATCTCTTGGAGATTTTTTTCCTGTAAAAAAAATAAAAACGAGAAAACAAACCAATAGAGAATTTTCAGGTGTCTGAAATTAGGCAAATTTCATGTTTAAGAAGAAACTCCACTGAACAAATCGAGCATGAGAGTATCCTTTTTTTTTAAAATGAACAATTTTTAGAGGAGATATGACCAAATTCCCCAATCTGTTAAAGTACTTCTATTTGTATGGAAAATGCCGTCCGATGACATCGCAAGACGGTAGATTTTCAGACTTTTAAATGTATTTTTCTAAAATGTTCCATATTAGAAAAATATGATGAGAACTACGCACTCAGCTCGTTAAGCACTCTCAAATCAGTGCTCCCATTCCATGTCCGTCATAAGTTCCGGGATTCGTTTTAGATTTTTTCAAAAGTTCCGAGAAAGTTCCGGAAAATGCGGAAGTTCCAAGGAAATTCCGGAGAAGGCCATAGGTCCGGAACATTTCGGGAATTTCAAAAGTTCCGGAGTGTGCAAAAGATCCCGAACATTTCGGGAATTTCAAAAATTCCAGAGCATACGAATGATCCGGAATATTTCGGGAATTTCAAAAGTTCCGGGAAAAATTCAAGAAAATCTCAAAAGTTCCGAAATTCGATACTAGTTCCGGAAAATGCGGAAGTTCCGAGGAAATTCCGGAGAATGCCATAGATCCGGAACATTTCGGGAATTCCAAAAGTTCCGGAGAGTGAGAAAGATCCGGGACAGTCCGGGAATTTCAAAAGTTCCGGAGAGTGCAAAAGATCCCGAACATTTCGGGAATTTCAAAAATTCCGGAGAAAACGTATGATCCGGAATATTCCGGGAATTTCAAAAGTTCCGGGAAAAATTCAAAGAAATCTCAAAAGTTCCGGAATTCGGTACTAGTTCCGGGAAACGGGAGCACAGTCTCAGGTAAAGCAGTACAATGTCTCCGTGCAAATGTTCCATTTGAGTCGTTTTTGAACTCAACGATTCATCTCTGAGAGGAGGAAAGGAGAGGAGAGACTCAGGAGCAGGAGATAAACGAGGTTTTTTTGTCGCGGATCGAAAGTCTATTACCTGAAGCTGAGTGGAGACGCTGGTGTGGAGTGTCGAGTTCCTTTCTCTATCACGCTCCTCGCGGTTCCGAGAGTAAGTGCAACTCCACGCCGCGCCATAAAGCGAACCACTTACAAGTTCGACTTTCCACACTTGCCACTTCCGTACGCTCCGAGAGCCCCGTCCGAATCCGGTGCTTTTCTCACGTCCTTCTTCCCAATCCTCTTAATTTTAACCGTCTTTTAATTTGCTCTTTCCGCACCGAGAAAAAGTTGGGTCGTTCGAAATGAACGTTCGACGCTCCCGATTCGATTACCCATTCTGCTATCCACGACTAACAGCCGGATTATTTTTTTACTCCTAGATTACTCACCGCACTGAAAAAAAAAATCTCGGTGTATTTACTAAGAAAAGGGTAAAATTACCAAGAATTCAGGGTTCTATTTGACCCCAGTTTTTTCTTGGTCAAATTACCATTTATGGAATTGGTATAATTTTACCAAGAAATCTCGGTAAAATTATTGAACTTCCTCGGGAATTTTACTGGACCTTGGTAAAAACGCCAATATCTTTTATTGACTGTGGTAGAATTACCGAGATAAAATGCGGCAAAGTTACCGGGAATTGATTACCAATAAAAGTGGTATTCTTACCTGAAAAAAACAGTAAAAATACCGGTTTTTAGGTAAGCTTACCAGTCTGTCTTGGTAAAATTACCAATAAGTGGTAAAAAAAGTGAGATGGTAAAGGTACCAACGGACCTTCGTAAAAACGCCGACAATTTTTTGTCAGTGCGGTTCTAATTTTACCTGCACTTTACTCACGGGCTCCAGCTTTACCTACGTCTATACCCACCAGCGGGCTGATTGTTGAAAGTGACAGACGAAACGATAGACGAAGAAGATGTAAGGAGTATGGAGCGATCCTATTGATTAATTTAGGTGGTTCCTATACTCTAAGGGAGAAAATGATGGACGAACTAAACTACAAGAGACCCTATAGTCATAGTCCATCATTTTCTCTCTTAGTCTATAGAAACCACGCATTTTAACCAATAGGATTGCTCCATACTCTCTACGTCTTCTTTTTCTATCGCTTTGTTGCAATTTCAATAATCAGACAATGATTGACTCAGCCAATTACATTGCTGAGACTCATAGTGCGGGATCTCTGAGATATATTGTCTCTCTGCTTTTAAAAGTTAACTATTTAATGCTCGCTCTTCTCATTATCTTTTTCGTCGCGGGGGGTCCAACAAAATTTTGCGGCGAGAACTTTTCTTTTCAGCGCGGTTCGCCGACAAAGTGCTGAACTAATATCGGGGTTATGACGGGACCAAGACGATACAATACAAAGCTGACCCAGTTTCCCGATATTAAGCACGCCAGCGCGCGGCTTGGAAAATTAAAAACTGTCTCCAAGTTCGTTCGAACTTTCAGCGAACCAAGTTAGAAGCGCGCCTCAATGCAATTTCTGCATGCGTATACACTGTGCACCCACGTGAAATTCTGCAATAAACTAGTGGCATGGCGAGCTTTGCCATGGTAACGTTGCATGGTGTCAACGATCATGGTGTCAACGATCATGGTGTCAACAAACCCAATATCTGATCATGGAGTCAACCATCGTTGACGTCGTGCTCAGGCAGTAAAACGCAAAAATGGGCCCTGAGAATGGTGTCAACGATCACGGTGTCAATAAGCTGAAAAATATCTTTCTTAGAAGTAAAATCAAAAAATTAAGCACACAGGAGAGGTTTGGGTCACATATAGTTAGATTAGGTTAGTTTAAGTCAGGGAATGTGCGATTAGATTAGGTAGGGTACTGGGTAAGGTCGGGGAAAATTACGTTCTGTGAAAGTGGGTTAGGTCTTGTAAGGTAAAGTTGGTCAAGGTTAGCTTTGCTTTAGGTTAGGTTAGGTTAGAGTAAATAACACGAGAAAAACAAGACTTGAAAGATGTTATAGAGGGAAGTTTTAAGTTTCGTTGACGTCGTGATCGTTGAAACCGTGATCATCCTTCGTAAGAGTCAGAATTTTTTTATTTTTAGATGATCATGGTGTCAACAAAAACTTAGAAAAACTGTTTGTTGACACCGTAATCGTTGACACCATGCTATGTAATCTTTGCCATGTATCGATTGATCCGTCATTTAAACCTATGGAAAAGGATCGATAGAAGGTGTCCCCGCGACGAACACCTTAATTATCAATTACCATAGCTTCAAACAGAGAAATATCGATAATCGATCATTCACGCCTCGCCACTGCTAGGAACATGTTGATCATATCCGTTTAGTCTAAAACTCACCCGCGAAGCTTTTAAGTTTGAGATTTTAATGAAGTTCAGTTTGTCGTTTCCCTCGCGAAAGAACGTAACTAAATTTCATGTTGTCAAATTTTTTTCCCGTAAATGGGTCAGTTGCACTGGTTTCAGAATCGTGTTTTGATGCTTGATTCTTGTAAATCAGCTGAAAATAATAAGATCTGTCCAAACAGCATCTTTCTACGTCCAAAATTAACAGGGGTATCACGCGTTGAGAAATTCGGTTCATGACGTCATCCACCGCGGCACGGAAGTGACACCCATGGTTTTTTCCACCTTGCTTTCATCAGTCAGGGAAACGCAACATTTGTACCGGTTACTCAACGTGTAACTCGGTGGGGCCATGTCACTACCTCGGTGGATGACGTCATAACCCGAACTTTTCAAAGCGTGACATCTCGGTTAATATTGAACGTAGAAGCTGGTGTTTGGACAGATCTTATTATTTTTAGCTAATCCATAAGATACAAGCATCAGAACACTATTCTGTGACCAGCGCAACTGACCCATCGCATTTTTAGTGCTCCCAGATCGAAGGAAACAACTTTGAGAAGTCCCAAAATTTAAACGAGACCACTCCAAAAAGGGGCCAAAAACCCAGGAGTCAAAGTGGTACAATGGGAAAAAAAAAAACACAAATCGAATATAGAGTCCATACTCTTAAAAACATCAACAAGAAAAAGTGCTCTTGATTCAATCAGAATCTAGCTCAAATCAAGAACCAAGCCTCTTAATTTAAGCGGATTTCGTTTTGATTCAAGCAAAAATCCGATTGAATCAAGAGTATTTTTTCTTGTCAATGTTTTCAAGAGTTTGGACTCTAGATCCAATGTGGGATTTTTTTTTCCAGTGTAGTGCGCGAGAATTCTGCATCACCCTGTATGCACTCAAGCAGCTTCAGCATGCAAGTCAATTTCGATGCCGAAATTTAGCTCATGGGGCGGCAACAGGGGCTCCCGGCTCCGGACGAAAGAGATATCCGGATAAAGTTGTTGAGTCGCCGTGATCGAAATCGTGTTCCCAGTCAAAGAGGTTGCATGTGCTTGTACATCATCACTCGGCTGACATAAGGGCGTAACTACATTTCGAGTTGAGCCCGGGAAAGCATCGACGTTTGTGGACGACAAGGTTCATCCCTCAGTGTAGATACGTCTTTATGTAAGGGGGGCGACGACATAAGTCCGCGACCATTTATCACATTTATCCGCGCATCCGGGCGAAAGAAGCGACTTTTCGATGTAAATACGCGCTCCATCGGGTGCTCCGCCGTCCTGAGGAAAAACGCCGCATGCGCTTTCAGGCGTTGCCAAATTTCCTTCGATCAATCGCTATTTTGCAGGAACATTTGCGAATTTTTTTCTTCCGATTTCTCAGATAATTTTGTTAGTAATTTGATGTGATGTGTCCGAAAATTTCAAGTAAAAATATTCATAACTTTCCTCAAAAACAAACGTTTCGTCGGCGGAAAGTTGGCAACCCTGGAATGTTCATACGGCGTTTTTCCCTGCTCCAGGAGGGGGTTCCCACTCACTTCAGTCAACAATGTATCGAGCGCTTTCCCATCTCTTTTTCTTGCAATTAAAATCACCAGCGTGTTTGAACGGAGCTCTCGGAGGCGGAGCTCCGTATTTTTTGCGCCGGATCCTGCTTTTATTCCGGAACCGGCCTGCGTTTGGGCCGTGCGGTCATCGCTGGAACGCGGAATTCGTTCGGAGAGGGGGCACAAAGGATGTCGGGTGACTGGAGCCGAATGCGTTTTTTCGCGCCCTTTGAGATCGACCGTGGTGCCATGCATTCGAAAAATCGCATTTTCGTGAATGGAAATTGCATGCTCGTATTTTAAAAGCACCGGAAAAAAACACATTGGATCTAGAATCCAGGCTCTTAAAAACATCGAGAAGAAAAAATACTCTTGATTCAATCGGATTTTTGCTTAAATCAAGAACCAAGCCTCCTAATTTGAGCAGATTTCCTTTTGATCTGATTGAATCAAGAGTATTTTTTCTTGTCAATGTCTTCAAGAGTCTGGACTCTAGATCCAATGTGATTTTTTTTCCAGTGAGGTGCATAAGTGGGTCCATAAGAAATGAATTGAGGTAATTCCTCCAATTTTTTCGAAAACATGCTATTATTTTTTTATTTAACTTAGAGAAAGGGAAGCAACATGTTTGAAAAACCAATGAACACAAATAATCGACCAAAGTTTAGAAACATCCCTATCGAATATTTTGCATTTAAACTTAGTTTATGTCGAAACGTTTTTTCGAGAATCCCTTATGAAAAGACCATATAGTTCAACTCTCTATTGGTAACAATATTCATTTAAGAGTTAACATGTTTTTCAACGTGTATTATATGGTTGTTCTCAATTCGCCTTCAGCTGCGTCCGCATCAATTGTTGTTACGAATATGTTGTGCGTGCTGATTTTAACTCATTACATACTTGACTCTCTGAAGGCGTTTAATGTGCGAAAGCAGAGCATCCTGTTGGAGAACAACAGAAGTGAGATGGAATGAATAGCTCAATCCCTACTTCGTTTGTTCTCCGACAGATTGCGCTACTTGCGCACGTAAAACGCCTTCGGAGAGTCGAGTATGTAATGGGCTGAAATCAGCACGCACAACATATTCATAACAACAATTGCTGCAGACGCAGCTGAAGGCGAATTGCTTTTGCACACCTCAGAGAATCAAGTATTTATGTAACGAGCTGAAATCAGCACGCACAACATATTCGTAACAACAATTGCTGCAGACGCAGCAGAAAGTGAATCGTTCAGTCCAAAAAAAAAGAGCCGGGTCGGTAGACTGCATGTAACGAGAGGGTATGTATTCGATCGCCATGAATCGAACGAAAAATAAAAACGTGAAACGATCAACACCGATTTAATGGCCAAATGAAAAAGTGGATCAAAATCAGTAGAAAACTTGCATTTACTGTGAAAATTTCTAATTGCGATCTCTCGAAATTAGGTAAGATCAGCCAAGATATTGATTTTTCGAGATTTTAAGGTGATTCGATGGACGCCATATGTCGTGTCAGAACGGCATGCGATTTATCGCATCAATTGGTTCCATTTTTCAGCTACTCGTCATTTTTCTGCAATTTTGAGATCGCAATTCTGTTGTCAGGAGACTAAAGCACTCACTTACCAATTGTAACAAAGAAATTCAACGTAATAAAGGCGTGATTTTTTCAGAGAGAAAACATCGCATTTGATACTGGTATCGAAACTGCACTCGAACGCGATATTTTCTCTCTGAAAAAAACCACGCCTTTATTACGTCGAATTTCTTTGTTAAAAATGATAAGTGAGTGCTTTAGTCTCCTGACAACAGAATTGCGAGCTCAAAATTGGAGAAAAATGACGAGTAGCTGAAAAAATGGAACCAATTGATGCGATACATCGCATGCCGTTCTGACACAAAATATGGCGTCCATCGAATCACCTTAAGTCCATACGCACCATAGACTCACCCCCTGCAAACTGTTTTGAGTGCATTTTTGTCGCATTATTTTTTGCTTCGAGACCACTGTGCCTGTTTATCGATCCTATTCCATAGGTTTAAATGGCTGATCAATCGATGTATCGCAAAGCAGGCCACGCCACTGATGCCTACGAAAGGGTTAAGAGGCGAAAAGAAGGAATCAATTTGCCCCGGCTCCACGGAAGGAGCCCCATCTGCGGCCCTGGCCGTGATAACGTCGCCCTCTGACGTAGGGCGTATCTCAATTCCCATATGAGCCCTGCTTTACACATGAGTCCATGCTTTTTAGGGCTCATTCTGAAATCGTAACACGCTCTACGTCACGAGCAACGATAAGGAAGTGCGCGTTCCTCGCGTTGGAGTCGCAGAAAAGTTCCACCTATTTATTCCGCAGTAAACGTCAAGCGAGCGCGCCTAGTGAGTTATTAGGTAGTGTAATTTCGAGTATTTTCGAGGAGCTTTCGCCTTTGCTCTTTTCACGAGCCGGAAACTCCCTCTCGAAACCGTTGGAGACGTCGCGTCGCCCTTTGATCCTACATTACGTGCTTCCGGTTCACGTTCGTCGCTCTCTTATTCTTGCTCGGGAAAAACGCCGTATGTCCCACTAGGCGTTGCCAAATCTCCTTCGACAAATCACTAATTATCAGGAAAATTTGTAAATATTTTACTTCCGATTTTTCAGATAATTTTGTTTGTAATTTGATCTGAAGTGTCTGAAAATTCCAAGGAAAACTGTCCATAACTTTCTTCGAAAAAAAGTGTTTTCTGAGAGGAAATTTGGCAACATTTGAATGTTCTTACGGCGTTTTTACTTAGCACGGCAGTATTCTGCTCCTTGTCCGGCTCCAAGTCCGGATGGCCCTCGGGATCAGGGATCCTCGACTGCTCGAGTCCCGAACCTGTTAGGATTAATCGCTGATGCCAGAGTGGAGATGTTGCATGTGTGAGGGATTTGCGATTTGACTATTGATTCTTATGTAAAAGTTCGCGAGAAACACGAAGGTGCCACTGGTTTTCTCTGAAATCATCTCCCAAGCTCAAAAAAAGCTCTCAAGTTGAGGGCGTAATGGAGGGGATATCCCTTGCTTTCCTGAGAGTTCACCTCCACATCAAGACAAACTCTCCATGCAAAGATAGGGAGCAAATACATTGACAGGGCTGCCACTTTATTTGGGGACTCTAAAACTGAAAACACGGCAACCCTGTCAATGTATTTGCTCCCTATCTTTGCATGGAGAGTTTGTCTTGATGTAGAGATGGACTCTCAGAACAGCGTGGGATATCCCCTCCATTTTGGCCTCACTTTGAGAGCTTATTTTGAGCTTGGGAGATGATTTCAGAGAAAACCAGTGGCACCATCGTGTTTCTCGCGAACTTTTACAGAAGAATCAACAGGCAAATCGCAAATTCCTCACACATGCAACATCTCCATTCCAAGGAAAACTGTCCATAACTTTCTTCGGAAAAAAGTGTTTTCTGAGGGGAAATTTGGCAACATTCGAATGTTCATACGGCGTTTTTCCTTAGCACGGCATTATTCTGCTCCTTGTCCGGCTCCAAGTCTGGATGGCCCTCGGGATCAGGGATCCTCGACTGTTCGAGTCCCGAACCTGTTAGGATTAATCGCCGATGCCAGAATTGCTTCCCACGGTTCCAGGTGAGGTCAATGATTCTCCTGCAGTGGCGTGGCGTGAATAGCGATAGATCGATCGTTATGCCATATAAACCTATAGAAAAGGATCGATAAACAAGGTGTTCGCAGCGAACACCTTACTAATCGATTCTTTACCATAGCTTTAAATGGCAACAATCGATATATCGCAATTCACGCCACGCCACTGTTCTCCTGCCCCATTGACCTTGCTAACATAATGCCATAGCGAAAAGCCCAAGTTGCATTTTTTAACAGAAAATTGCGATGTTTTGAAATTAAGTTGCGACTTTTTTACAGATTTTTAGCGATAAAGTAGCCTAGATCTCACCAACATCTGAGCAAATGTTCTCAATTTTATCTCGATAAAATTGCGTACGATAAAATCGAAATTTTATTCCAATTTATCACGACTTTTCGTTCGTTACTTTTGCCATAAATCGAGGTCGATAAAATCGTCATACACTCTACGATGAAATCGCAACTTATCGCGATTTCTGTTACTTGGGAGAGTTGCTTACAGGCTTTGTCTTAAGGTGCGATTTTCGGGTCATTACGTCGTTTCCCGATCGAAAGAACGTAACTCCATTCTAAGGTTTTGTTATTTAATTGTTGGGGGTTGCATAACTTCATTCCAAGGTTTTGATATTTAATAGTTGCGGGTTGCATTACTCCATTCCAAGGTTTTGTTATTTAATTATTGCGGGTTGCATATGGAGCCCCTGAAAACTCGTTAAAATTTCGTGCAACACGAAATTTCTCCTCGCAGAAAAATTAAATTTCGTGAAATTCCGTGTGAAATTTCACTCAAACTCTGTCGTGGGGTTGCCTACTCATTATTATGAAGGCGATTAGTGAGCGTGCACCCAAGGCAGGGGCAGCCTTTTTCGCTATTTTGAAGTTCTCCCGGGTGTCCCGTCATTCTTGTCATACCTATTTCACCGCCCTTCTCTCGGCAGTCATTTTAACAACGTTTCGTATTTTCTTTTTCTGATTCGCAGGCGCCGTGTCAAGTGGAATTGGAGAACTGGGTGAACAGCATTCACTGCGCATGCGCCGCGGCTTTCGCCCGACACCGGGGCAAAACTGGAACGCTCCACCTCCTCCAAGAGGAAATCTATCGCCTGGAGAAAGCCATTGAAACGGTAAGCTAAAACCCTCCGTCAATTTTTAAAAGCCCTTTCACCCGGAAATCCAGATGTGCACCCCTTGTTCAGCCATTTTACCGAAAATCCAAATGTTCATCCTAATTCTCAAAGCTTCCGCACGCATCGATAAAAGTCGGATTCAGTCTGACTGGTCCGGCAATCCGGTTGAACAACTAAGGAATAGCTTTAGACTTAGACACTTTTAAGACATTTGTTAAGTTAGAACCGTTCGTCCAAGCATGGAACAGTGAAGAAAATACGCCGTCAAATCTTAAACTTATTCGTCCCATTGAATCAAGTCTCCGAATTTTGCCGCTTTTGTGTCCCAGACTATTTCATTGTAAATATTTCTATCCGTCGTCTTTCTTTTATCCCCAACAACCTTCGAAAAATCAGGAAATCGTGCGTTTGAAATTCGTGGACAAATTCGACAATGTTGAAATCCAACAAAACTCCTGCAGCTTTATAATGTGTGTTATGTGCTACATGAGGTTTTGCAGAAAAAGATAAATAATGCAATTCCCCTCTTTTTGCCCCTCAATTAATTTAATCAAAATCGTGATTTTTAAGAAAAAACGATGTTATGGTCTTTCAGCAAATGTATTGGTGCCAAATCCTGAATTTTTAGCTCTAGATTGGCGAAGCTCAATTGGACTACATTTTGCAATTTGGACCCATAGATTCTAGCCCGGTTTAAAAGCAACGTATGTGCCATTAGTTTCCCTATGCACGCAAGTGTTTTTCCAGAAGAGCCAGAATTTATAGTTCTAAATTGCAAAATGCGGTCCAATTGAAGGAGAAGATAAAAGCCCCCTTCCCTTCACAATGACTGGATAATTAGGAAAATTGGATGTTAAAAAATATTGCCGAAATGCAATTTAATTTCGGTAATTCGGTCAAAAGCTCGCCGCCTCTCTGCTCGTTCTGTGTATTCCCACCGCGAAGTACCTCGATTGTAGCGCCTGCAAGGATACATCTAATCCTGCCTAGCGACATTGAGTGTTGCATACGTTAAAAAATGAAGGCGTCTTTCTTGGCTTTCCCAATCCAATTTTCGAGCTCCATTCAAGGAGCTTTCATGCGCCTTTGCGCGCAGTGATCGTGTTGTCCAACTCACATTCACATTGCTGAAATGCAAGCAAAGTTTGGAAAAGCTTGATTTTAACCGGCAATACTGTCTTTAAAAGATTATTATCCCGCACGAAGTGCTCACACGGGAAGAGTTGTTACGTATGGAACAGCCCTTACCGAGCTCATCGGGGAAATGAGCAATGAGCTTAACAATTTAGCCAGGTGAAGATACGCGAGATCGAGGAGCCTATGAGCGTTTTGTCTGGTTTTACAGTATGTTTATGTCTGTCTCAATTACGAGCTCATGCTGAACTGCCACGCCGCCCAAGGGATCGAGTCAACAGGAGAGGCCGGACAAAATTTGGAAACTTTAAACGCTTATAACTCCACCTATACAAAACTTTGAGGTTCTAAAAGTGGTCCCATTGGTTTCCTCTTGAAATTTTCTTCTAGGAGCACCTCTTAAAATTCAAAATGTGACAAAATAAACATCAAAATGGAGATGTTGCATGCGGAAGGAATTTGAGATTTGACTATTGATTCTTTTGTAAAAGTTTGCGAGAAACACGATGGGGCCACTGGTTTTCTCAGAAATCATCTCCCAAGCTCAAAAAAGCTCTCAAGTTGAGGCCAAAATGGAGGGGATATCCCACGCTATCCTGAGAGTTCACCTCTACATCAAGACAGACTCTCCATGCAAAGATAGGGAGCAAATACATTAGCAGGGTTGCCACTTTATTTGGGGACTACAAAACTGAAAACATGGCATCCTTGCGAATGTATTTGCTCCCTATCTTTGCATGGAGAGTTTGTCTTAGATGTAGAGGTGGACTCTCAGGATAGCGTGGGATATCCCCTCCATTTTGGCCTCAACTTGAGAGCTTTTTTTAAGCTTGGGAGTTGATTTCAGAGGAAACCAGTGGCACCATCGTGTTTCTCGCGAACTTTTACGTAAGAATCAATAGTGAAATCGCAAATTCCTCACACATGCAACATCTCCATTTGTAGTTTAAGTGAAAAATTATTTGTCCGACCTCTTTGATTGACTCGATCCTCGATGCGCCGATAGAGAGCGCCGTATCATTCCAATGTCACCTAATTCACCCCGATAAAGCACTTATCCGAGAAGGGTTATGGATACGGTCGATCTAATTGGCAGTAAAATTCTCCGAACGGTTCAAAGGGAAATATTCTCAGTTCACACCGGAAGAAATTTATCAGCGTCCATGAATGTTCGTACGACGCTTTTTCTCGTGAAGGCAGTGACGCGATAAATTTCAAAACGATTTGACACCGCCGCATCCACCACGCCTGCAATAGAAGTGCGATAATGAAATCGTCAAAAAGGCTCATCTGCAATGTTCTATCAACCTGTTCAAGTCGGCCCATTAGCCTAATTAGTTTTCGCCCCTTCGGATCGCGGCTGGGTTGCCTCTCTCGAGTGGTATTCTTGGTTATTGCGACTCAAAAAAAGGGTTGTCGGACCGTAAGTGACTTTCATTCGCTGTGCTTACTGCCCTAGTAAGTGTCGCAGGCCTCTTTTATATATTTTATCTATAATATATTTTTATGGGTATGTTGGTTACTTAATTAATTATACGACGATCAGAAATTAGGCTATTTACGTCGGAGACCAGGAATAGAACCTTAACTTTTGAGATTTACTTGTTTAAATAGCTTTAAAATTTCGGTAGTTACTTTTGGATCATCAGAGCTTAGAGATTGGGTGTTCGGAGGGAGGTATTTTTGAATTTTGATGCGTGTAGCCTGTACTTAGCATAGGTTTCGAGGCAAGATAACAAGGGAAAATGTTGACATTAAGAGCAGGATGGAACTGGAGATTTCGAAATTAAATGGACTGCATTTTGCAATTTGGAAATATAAATTCTGGCCCGGTTTAAAAACAACGTATGTGCCATTAGTTTCCCTATGCTTATAAGTGTTTTTTCAGATGAGCCAGAATTTATAGTTCCAAATTGCAAAATGCAATTCAAATGAGAATGAGAGGGAAATGTATGGCTGATCTTACCCGTCTTGTTTTTCCTACGTATTCCTGTTCTTCCGCTGCAAAGCACCGCGATTGTAGCGCCTGCAAGGATACATCTATTACTGCTCAAGTACAGTGCGTGTTGCATACGTAAAACTTGAAGGCGTCTTGGTTTTCCCAATCAGTTTTTCTAAGTATCGCTACCACTCCCTATTCGTCCGCCAAAGTTGGCAACCATACCGCGCTACCGACAGCGCGCGCGTAACTTTGAATGTGAACATCGCGAGTCCCGGCTGAATGGGGAGCTTTTTTGGCGCGGAAACGCGATTGTTGGAAGATGTCGAGCATCGTTTCGCGGATTCGCGCGAGGCTTTTCGTTTGGTTTGTTCGGCTCCCGCGAGGCGCGCTCCTTTTCATCCCGCTCGGGTTTTGTCTCGCTGACGTCACCACCGTTGTCGCTTTTCGCAGCTAATGCGCCCTTTTTGAGGGGAAACCAGCCGCGCTAAGGAAAAACGCCGTATAAACATTCGAGAGTTGCCAAATTTCTTTCGATAAAATGTTTATTTTGGAGGAAAATTATGAATATTTTTCCTTGAAATTTTCAGACTCTTTAGATTAAATTATAAAACAAAATTATCAGAGAAATTGGAGGAAAAATATTTAAAAAATTTCCTGAAAATTAGTCATTTGCCAGAGGAAATTTGGCAACGACTGAAGGCTCATACGGCGTTTTTCCTTAGCACGGCAGAAACTCGGAGGGTTCCTTCAAAGCTGACGACGGGGGGCGGAACAGCAGTGCACCAGGTGCCACCGTTCTTCTAATTGGACGTGTTTCTATCAAACGGAACTATGTGCAATAAGACATGAGCCCTGAGACCCATAAGCATATGTTCGTAACAGGGCTCACGTCATAATGCACATAGTTCCGTTTGATAGAAACACGTCCAATTAGCAAACCGCTCCTGTGTTTGGACTGGATTCACGCCCTTGGGAGGATCTGTTTGAAATGTGATTTTTGAGATACTTACTTCTCGCAGGTCTCTATTTCTTCCGACTCACAGTGGATCGAGTCAATGAGAGAGTTCGGGCATGAAATTTTTGACTGGAACTGCAAATTTTGATGTTTATTTTGTCACATTTTAAAATTCAGGGGGTGCTTCTGCAAAGGGTTCATTTTTAGGACGAAAATTTTACGAGGAAACCGATGTAGCCACTTTTAGAACCTCCAAGTTTTGTATAAACGGAGTTATAAGCGTTTAAAGTTTCCAAATCGTCTTCGACCTCTTCTATTGACTCGATCAACTGTGCGTGCTAAGGGGAAACGCCGTATGAGCATTCGAATGTCGCCCAATTCCCTCTCAAAGAATATTTATTTTTGAAGAAAGTCATCCGTATTTCTTTATTAATTCTCTTTAGATATTTTAGATCAAATTACGAGCAAAATTCTCTGAAAAATCGAGAGAAAACTGATTCATAAATTTCCCTGAAAATTCGTGATTTTTCAAAGGAAATTTAGCAACTTCTGGAGGTTTATGCGACGTCCTTCTTAGCACGGCAGACTTGATGTGCAAGGTATATCATTTTTAAACCACCAGACTGGAGCCCGTTCTGTGGGTCAAAAGAAGATTTTTCCCTCTTTAAAGTTCAAATGCTCGTGGTTGTCCCCCCCCCCCTCAAGTTTTGGGAAAAGCGTCGTTTCCTCTGAATCTTGGCAATAGTTATGGACTAAAATTCTCGGAAAACGACTAAGAGTATCTCCTTTAATTTTTAGCGTTACAGTCATGCATGACATCAAAAATTTCGAAATCCCAGGTCGAAGGGGGGTTTCAGGGGGTTATTTCAGGGCAAAAAACTTGGCCTCCCATGCAGTCGCCGGGATCCCCCTTTCATCCTTTCGTCTCGCAGGTAATTCTCTAAGTGGCGCTTTGGTCCTGCAAAAAAGCTCACCCTATAATTGAATGCTCCTAGAGGAATGGATCCTTTTCAACGCTCCTTCAGTTAAAATTTGATCAGTGTCATGTTTTTTTATCTACTGAAAATGTAAAGGTTCACTTTAAGTTCTTTTTTCCTAACACCATCGCGAGTATTGGGAAAGAAGTCGCAACTTTGTTGCAATATTTTCTTACGATTTTCTTTGATATTAACATAATATAGGTACCAAGTTACTTTTTCAATGTATATTTATTTTTTCATTTCAGCAAATGTACCAAGACTCAAAATTGCGCTCAATGGCTGAGCTTCAAGTGAGTGTGGTAGCGGACTCGGAGACAAAAGCTCAAATGAATGCTCAAATCCAACAGTGGGAGGAAAATCTCGAGAGGATGCATTGCGAACAGTTCAGGTTAAGGTGCTACATGGCCAGTCTTCAGAACGGCGAACTCCCCAATCCCAAGGTATAATACCCACTCATTTTTTTTCCGTCCATCCAACAGAATTTTACTCCCTTATTCATCAGTATAATAGAGCTGGCAAGTCGTCATTTCCCTCATGAAAGAACGTAACTAAATTTCAATGTTGCCACATTTCCCCTCGCAGATTTCATTTTTATCCGGAGAATTTTGGTTATTTCTAACTGAAAATTTCACCAATTTTTCTCCTGATCTCGTGCATGAATCACAACAATTTTGGAGAAAAATTAAACGGGTACAATCTTGTAAAACATTAAATTGTTCGAGCCAATTTTGCAACCTTGGAATGCAGTTACGTTCCTTCGTTCGGGAAGCGACGAAGTGTGGCACAAAGGCTTGTCGCTAAAGAAAGGAAATTTGTCCACGGATACAACTTTTCGCGTGTTCTCACGTGATTGGCACAGCCCCCCCCCCCCTTCCCCCGAAACTTTGCCATTTTTGCAGCCATACTGAATCGCACTCATTGCAAATCACGATTTTTGCCGATCAAAGTTACAGGCAAAGCACAAATTCGTGACGTTAAGTATCTGAAAATGTTTTCTACGACCACAAATTTTTGCATAATTTCACGTGATAAGCACAGTTTTCCCGAACATTTATTTACAAACCCTTCCCCGTAGCAACATTGCCGCATTCGCATCTGTAATGCGGCGCACTCATTGAGAATCACGTTTTTCGTAGATCGAAGTTACAGGCGAAGAACAATGGACCGCGCTGAGCAGAAAGGAACCAAACCACTTCAGCTATTGTCAAATTTAACTTGGAAATTTAATTTTTCACAAGAGAACTCTGTGCGGATCCCTCTAAAAATTTTGAGGAATTTAACTCGCACAATGCAGGGAATTTACTGAAATTCGCACAAAAATCCACACAACCGTTTCCATGTAAATAATTAAATTTCCCAACTAAATTTGGCAATAGGTGATGTGGCTTGGTTCCTTTCTGCTTATTCCGGTCCAAATGTGCGCCACTGGAGTTTTAAAAATCTCCTGTGCAGTCCGGCATGAGCAAATTTTTGATTAAGAAGGTCTACATGAATCAAGTAAATCGCATTCGTCGATACGCTTACTTTTCTACGTCGCGTTAAAGTCTCTGAGGTGATTCCCTCATTTCGTCGCTCCTCTGACGTAAGGGCGCACCTCGATTTCCGCATGAGCCCCAGAAAGCATAGATTTGAATATGATCCGGGGTTCACGTGGAAATTGAGATACGCCCTTACGGCAGAGGAGCGGCGATTTTGGCGATCTCTTGTGTGGTTCTACATGATCAAATTGTTAAGTCTCGAGGGCGATGAAGTTATCAGATTTTGTTGCATGGCGCTTCAGGAGCAAAATTTGCGGATTTTTCCGCTGTCAGATCTCGAAGTTGCGATGAATTACACCGTCATTATTGGTGTTAACAGAGTTCGCAATATTTCCAATCATTCATTTTAAAAAAAAAAACGGGAAAAACTCACGTGAAAATCAGCTTTTAAAAATAATTCATTCTTTAACGAAGGAATAACGATTGTACGAAGTAACATTTCGGCTTGAAATTTCTACAGGTTTACTAAAAAATCGTAAAGGAACATTTGAGATTATTAAAAGTCTTGATGTTAATTCGTTTTCTTTATGAAACAATGAAGTATTCACTGAATTTTTTAAAAATAGTGGAAATACGAGATCTTAACGTTTACTTCCATTTTGAAGAATGGACAAGAAATCAGACGACACTCTTTCTCATTTTTTCTATTTCTTGTAAGTGTCGCATGTGGAGTTATTTGTGCCTCTCTACCATGATATTTACCTTATCAGTAGATGTAACTAAAGGGAAATCTCTCGACCATCTCGCAAAATTTAAATTTTTCTTAATTTATAAGGAACCTGATTTAATACCAAAGCACCTTAGCAAGTATCAAAAGTCACCATTTCAAACGAATAGTTTAAGAATGCATCTTTCAGTATGTTCTCTCTTGTACGCAGAAATATATAATGATATCAGACTTACGCCTTTCTTAATTATTGAAAATTATTCATTTTGCAAAACTTTAAAAGCATGTTTTTGAATGAAGCTTTTTCACTTTTTCAGAGTTTACTGACACATGTATCCAGAGCAACGAAAAGCACCCTCAATCGACTCGGGGTTTTCACTGTATCGTCCTTCCACGCATTTATTTGTGCACGATCACCATCTCTATTGAACAATTTGCTTGCTGGTCGAGGTGCTACTAAAAGACGGCCACCAATGCTATCGCGGTCCAATAGCGGGTCCAGTCGGCGCTCATTCCAATCGTCACGCGATGAGCCTGACAAGACTGTTAAAGTGTCTTTGCCCAATGATCAGGTAAATGAAAACTTGTCGTTAAACCTCAGTAATCTAGAAAATTCGGAACGATGAGAAAAAGCAATTTGCGCAACAGCTCAGAATGATTCAACTAAGGCTCTTCTCCCCTTTATATTCTCTCATGCTGAAAATGCACCAACAATGCAATGATGGATTATTTTTTTTTTTTATGTGAAAAATTGATGTATTAATAATTTTTAGCGAAACTCATCTGAAGGTGGAAAGAGGTCCCCAGGGTTTCCCTAAAAGTCGAACAGGGGGCTCATTTTTCTCTCTCGAATATTTGAGTTTCAAATTCATTTGCATCCGAAGTTTCCATCTAATGTTTCAACTAGGTATATCTGTGTTTTTCTCGACATTACAACAGTGGCATTTCATTCCTTCTATCCCATGATCCCCCTCAGTCATTAAGTTACAGGTCAGAGGATAAAGATAGTGATCTTTGCACCCTCTTTATTGAGAGAGACAATCAAAAGTTAGTTAGAATGCCGAAACTTCAAGGTTGTTACACTGTCTACTATTCTGCTCCTTGTTTGACTACTTGTCTAATGTCTACTTGTTAAACTGTCGAGGTGATATTAAAAAATGTAGATATCCTCTAGAAATTCTCTGAAAACAGATCCCCCCCCCCCAAAAAAAAATGTTTTCAAATACCATATGTTTTCTACCCACAGTTCCAACTTTGATGCATAAAATACCTAGAATACCAATAAACCGAATTTGTCATAACTCAGTTATACCACTTGTGCCTAATGCATCTCTGTCTTTTCAGAGTGTTATCGTGTATTTGCGTGAAGGGATGACAGTAGAAGAATTTTTAGCAAGTGCTTGTAGCAGGAAAAATTTGAATCCAATGGAACACTTTGTCCGGGTCAAAAAGCGTCGAGAGATGGAAGATCATAATTACTTTGTGCCTCACAGAACAGACCATATAGAAACCTACGTAAGTATCCTCAGAATTTTATCAGAAATATTCACGTTTGCCACGAAATATTATTTTTCCCCTTTTCTGTATTTAAGAACTATTCTTGCGGTTGTACTATTTGATCATTTTAAGACAAGTTATAACAATCTGAAGCACCAAGACCAAAGTTGTTTTCACCAGGGACAAAGAGGTTTTGCGAAATCTTATATT
Organism: Bemisia tabaci; assembly: GCF_918797505.1. Lineage (NCBI taxonomy): Eukaryota > Metazoa > Arthropoda > Insecta > Hemiptera > Aleyrodidae > Bemisia > Bemisia tabaci. Next base: position 24,898,809 of record NC_092800.1, on the reverse strand, counting down.
TATTATTTAATTTATTTCCTCTTGTTGAGTATTTTTTGTTGTAAACGTGGTGACCAAAAACTGTCAGTCAAAATTTGAATCTGTCGCAGAGTTAAATTATTCTTCAGATTTGGTGCAATATCACACTTGATCTCTACAGTGCTGCAACTTTGTGAGATTCACTTGCAATCAAGTTTTCAAAATCATCAAATCAATTTTTTGATTATTTTCTTATTTCTTCCATTCTTCTTTATTTTTAGAATTCTTACATCAATAAATTTAACTTGTGTTTAAAAAATGTGTCTGATATACATTCCTATGATGGAATTTCATGCAAATAATTTTTTGTCCTCTCCATTTTCCAGCTAAACACTCATGAGATTGTTGAAGTTTGCGCAAAGATACTTTACCAGGTAGAATTGCAACGCACATCCCTAGGTCATATGTGGGGCTTCTCGGTTGAGGCTGAGTTGATAGAGAATGCAGACAGACAAGATGAACTTTGTTGTTACGTCAGTCGGGTTGAAGACAAGAGTGTTGCGATGCACAACGGTAAATAACCAGTTTCTATACTGCATGTTTTCCTACCAGAAAGATTCTAAACTCAAAAAATGTTGATACTGGTAAATTTTTAGTAAGCTTTTTGATAGAGGTACGAAACATTCCATGATATTTATTCACTAATCATGAGGAAATTTTAATGAAGATCATCATGATTTGTGGGCAATTGCCCTTTGCTACCTCTCCCTTTGAACATTTGACCCTTTCCTAGCAATATTGGTCAATTTCCTAGAATATTATGGTATTTTAAGTGAATTTAAGTCTTGCCTTTCTCAGATTCACCTGAAATGATGTCACTGGTTATTATTGCCACCTACTCTGAAGACTTTAAGGTTGATTTTTAAGCTGGCAAATGAACTATCAATTCCTTGATCCTTCAAAATTGTTTCTCTTATATTTTCTTCAAAAGTATTCCCATTAGAGTAATTTAAAAAATAACTCAAAATGATCACACTAATGATGCGGTAAATGGAAAACTGAAGTTACTCAAGTACTCTGCAAAGTTTAGGTAAATTGAGGAAGCTCAAATCCTGTAACTATTTTGTATATTTGTTTTTTTTTAAGGTTTAATCAAAGGGGATGAAATTATGGTAATCAATGGTGCAATAGTGAGCGATTTAGACATGATGTACCTCGAATCTGTGCTGCAAGAAGAGCTCTCCTTATGCATGATGATGCGGTCATCAAGGACAGCTGCACCGGAAGTGACAGCGTCTCAGATGAGAAACATAGCGATGCACACGGATGACATGATTCAGTCATTAGTCTGCCCTCCACCCCCGTCAGAGCCTCCCATCATCAGCGAGGAGATGATTTCTGGTCTAATCGTCCCTGCACCAGGTAAACTTTTTATGAGTTTCCATTTTTGTTTTCCCTCGAGACATTCTTAACTACCCAAGCAGCATTTTTCAACGGAAAAATCGCGATAAATTGCGATTTTATCGGCGATAAAATCGCCAGGATCATCAACATCCGATCGATTATCCTCGATCTTGCTGCAATAAAATCGCGATTTTATCCCCCGACAATTGATCGCGATATATGACGATTTAATCTCAATTGGACTCGACGGAAATTGATTGCGATTTTATTGAACAAGAAATTGCAATGCATAGCGATTTAATCTCCGTAAATCGCAATTTTTTATTCGATAATATTGCGATAAATTGCCACCGATATAATCGCGATAATCAATTGATAAAATCGCTGTTTATCGCGATCACTGCTACTTGGGTATGTATTTGTTTGTCTCTATTTAATTTGTCAGCTGAAACAACAAGTGTCAGTTTTGGACCTCTGTAAATTTCAGTCAATGAAAAATTCGTTTATTCTCTCAAATAGTGATTCAAAAACTCCTTTGGTCTTTTTCTGCCAATGCAAGAAGCCATGAACTACATACAATACAAACAAAAATAAAAAATTGAAAAACCTTGGTGAGCTGAGCTTGAAGATTCGGTCACTTTCCAAAATGAATAAATCTACAATGAATTCCAATATTTTCTCTAACTTTTCCTTTTCTTCAAGCTTCTTATATTAAAATGTTAGAAAAAGATTCTCGCAAACAAGGGCGTGCATGCCTTTTACTTTTTTTCTCATTTTTTTTTTTACATAAAAAAGAGTTTCCTGCCAGTTTTTCTTTTGATCAATAATTTTATCTTAACAAATGCATTTGTTTTTCTCTCTTTCAGGTCAAGAATTGCACTCGCCAGAAAAAGAATATGGGCCAGGGATAATCTCAGACAGCAATGCCAAGCAAACTTCAAGGGCCAATTCACTGGAAATAGAAAACTTGATTAAAAGTGCTGGTGAAGTTACAGGGTTTTGCCGTTCACCTGTGGAGACTCCACGAAGAGCAAGCCCAACGGGTAGCGTTGTGTCAAATACCATCTTAACACCAAGTCGGCAGCTAACAGATGCTGAGAAATTAAGAAAAGTAATAGTGGAACTGATAGAAACGGAGAGGACTTATGTGAAGCATTTAAATATTTTATTAGAAAATTACTTGGAGCCTCTGAAGAAAGAAACTTTCTTGTCCAGCGCAGAAATCAACACTTTGTTCGGAAATATTCAAGAAATCGTCGCGTTCCAGCGACAGTTCCTACAAAATTTGGATGAAGCATTAGAAGTTGAGCCAGATTTCGAGCTCTTCCAGCAGCCTAGTCAATTCAAAAATGTTTTATTTTCTATAGGTAGTGCATTTCTATATTATGTCAATCATTTCAAGCTATACTCCTCATTTTGCGCATCCCACTCAAAAGCTCAAAAAGTCCTCCACCCGAACCAAGGGAACCAAGCACTGCAAGAGTTCCTCGCGGCACGCAACCCCAAACAGCAGCACTCATCCACTCTGGAATCATATTTAATCAAACCCATTCAGAGGATACTCAAATACCCATTACTTCTGCAGCAGTTGCGGAACCTAACTGACCCTCAGACAGATGAACATTTGCATCTTGTTGAAGCGCTCAAAGGCATGGAGAAAGTGGCCGAGCACATCAATGAAATGCAACGAATTCATGAAGAATATGGTGCTATTTTCGATCATCTGTTCAGGCAACACCAAAAGTCCTGCAAACAGGTGATTGATCTGAGTCCTGGCGACCTTCTCTATTACGGTGGAGTCGAGTGGCTCAATATCTCAGACTTTTTAGGTAAAATCAAGAAAGGCTTAGAGCTGCACGCAATGTGTTTTGTATTCAAGTCGGCTGTCGTCTTCTTATGCAAAGAACGGTTGAGACAGAAAAAGAAACTAATGGGTGTTGCAAGCAAAAGTAATTCCAATGAGGTGGAAATAATCCGTTACCAAGTCCTGATTCCTGTCACCGAAGTTCAAGTACGAGCAAGTTCAGCAAAGGATGTCGATTCGCATTTCCTTTGGGAGTTGATTCATCTTCGTAGCCAGCTCCAGCGCCGCTCAGAGAAGATTTATGTCCTCTCAAACAGCACAGCTGACTTTCGTAATGCATTCCTCAAGACAATCCGGCAAATCATTAGGGAAAGTGTGCGGAATATGAGTATACCCTCAACAAAGCCTGGCTCGTGCACATCCCTCGTCAGCAACACAGCCACTCTCGGCAGGAATATTGCTGTCAGCGCTGGTGAGTAAACTTTTCATAATTGAACTTTTAAGCTTTAAGTTCAAAGTCGTCCAGCTCAATTCAAAATTCATCAAAAAATAGCCTTTTATGCTTCATATGTGAGTATGACGATCACAGTTAAAAATGGCATTAATCGTAAGGTCTGATGTTACTCTTTCTTACAATCTACTCTTAATTTTAAGGGTAAGTATATGAGATACATCACAGAAAATTATCCTTAAGAAATGAAGAAGCAAAATTTTTCAGCATTTATTTTTCCGCTACCAAGATATTCCCACTTTATGAATTACATGAGACACTAATTATTTTTTTTGAAAAATGAAGCTGGTAGTTGGAACTATACGAGCTGTGCTTTATATAGAACTGTAAGTATTTGATTATTAATATTAATGATTATGTAACAATATCACTGTATCTTGCATCAATTAGGTAAGTATTAGTCATTTACATCAAGTTGAGTAATGACACCAAAAATATACAAACAGGTGCTAGTTATTTTACTGTCCAAATCGTCGTCTTACAACATTGCAGTAATCGGTATTTATATTTAGACCCTAATGTAAACCAAATGATTCTAAAAAATGGTTAAGTATCCTCAACTGTGAAAGTGAAGAGTGACAGCTTTGTTTTTTGTAATTTTTGCAGTGGACATATGACTCGAGCCTAAATCCGTTGCAAAAAATTATGGTATGAGGCAAACCTTTTCACATAAAGCATTTTCTAATGTTCTACTGGAACTTTGCTTATCTCATTTAGGTCAAGGGTTTTTCAATAAGTATGCTAGCCTTCTTCCCTCCTACAATTCTAGAATATGAAAACATTTTATCGATTTTCATCTTAAAAGTCAACTGTTAAACTTAATACTGGTGGAAGTTGACACCGTACAGAAATTGAACAAAGCAATGGATCTCTACAGTACAAAATTAAGCACCCTTACAGATGTGTCCTGATTGAAAATTTAAATAAAATACGATGGGCGCTCTAAATCATTTAAAATTCAGTTAATAAGTTATGAATTAGTGTTTTTTCCATGTGTAAATTAACACGTATTGCTCACAATGAACCACTCAAGTCAAAAGGAGTACCTATGAAACCAATTTTGGTAAACTTTTCGATAGACAAATTTCGCTGGGTAGTGATTTTTTTTTTGACAAGATTAGTATTGCCTTGTATCAGAGGAAGAAAATGTGCCTGAAACTATGCTTTAGTGGTTTGCTTAACATTTAGGTTGTTTCTGAAGTGACAGATTCGATTACCTATGGTTTTTTGACGTGCTGGAAGTTTGAATTTAATAATGTTTATTAAGAAAGTTAATTTTTTACTGATGATTTAATTTTAGAAGTTTCCGACACATCCAACGAATTCTGTGTGAAATTATGATTAGGACACATGCCTTTTAGACGAACAATTCTCACCCTATCCTCTGGTTTATAATAGCCACAGACAGACTCTGATTCTGCACCAATAACTGAAATTTATCAATCAGGCTACATTTTTTTTGAGGTGGTGTTGTTTTCGTGAAATTTATGAGAGGGCAAAACATGCCTATTGAATGACCCTTCTACTAACCTAACGGTCAATGGATGTCCATAGTCAAGGTCCCTCTCTTTGGCTGTTTCCCATACCATTTGTGATATCCCATGGCTTTAAGTACCCTCTATCTCAAAAAAAGAAAATAAAAGAAAAAAAGGAAAGATTACGTATTACTATGTTACGTAAAGATGAAAAAGCTCAATATAACCAAAATTCAAATCCATAGTCTTTTCTCAAAAGACTCTGTGGGTGATATCAGATACTTTTAGTGGTGGGATACTGATCACATTCCTGCACCATGCTCCTTTACTTTTTTACAAATAGTACTGTATATCGCACATCCCATCCTTTCAGTAGATGCATCATAGGGTTGGCTCCATTACAAATTTTTTTCTTGTCCATAAGGAGTTTATTGATTGCTACCATCGGCACTTTTATCATTTAAAAGTTGAGACCCATCTTTGTTTGATTATCATCAACAGAATATTTAATTAAAAAAATTAAAAAACTGAGTATCATAACTGTGAAACAGTCTGTAAAAAGTATTACGCATTACGTACTTTTAAGCACGCACAATTTTGTGTTTACCCCCATTTATTCTCTGCCTTTATTTTTCTGAAATTTTTACTACAGTTTTCCCCAAAAAAAACTGCATGATTCCAGAACCTAAGCTCAAAATGAAAAACGTAGAAGAAGTTTTCACCCAAACCTTTATACATAACAGAATTTTTAATGTCCATAGGACTCTCAGTCCAAAGTAAAATAGAAGAAGTGAAGTAATAAGGTCCTCTGAGGCCATTAAGGGAAAACAAAAACGTCTAATTCCAAGCCTTTGCCCAGAGAATCAAAAAATCAGCCGTAATAAAGGAATTCACAAGAGAAAAAAATCTAATAGAGCTCTAATTTCCACCCGACTCTTTTAGTAGTGGTTCCTCAATTTTATCGGAATAGTTTAGACATAACTAAAACGTGCTTTTTAAATTTTAAAGAACAATTCATGTAGATGCTTGTCTATGCGGTTGCAGAGCCTAATTATTGTAAGGGTTTTTGAACAACAAGGAATGCAATAAAAAGCAGGTAGAGAAGGTACCATTTACAAGCTTTAACTGCAGAAGGAGGGGCACAGTTTAGGTTCGAATGTTCATACGTCTAACCAAATGTTAATTTAAACACAGAGCATTTTTTCTGTACCAGGTGCTCACCCACACTCAGAGGGCCCAACGAAAACAACCCCTGGAGGAGTCGTAGTTGTGCAGGGCTCACATACCCTGGGCAAACCAAGAAAACCACCCAAGCCTCCACAGCGTCATTCAGCTGGAACAATAGACTACAACAATCAACACAAACAGCATCACCAGCAACACCAACAACCGCCAGAACAACACACCCATGCGCCGTCCCTTTCGACTTTCAGATCACGTAGCAAGACTGTCTCCGATGCGCAAGGTTTCAATCTTTTTTCTTTCCTTTTTTTCTTCACCAATGGACGTATTAATGCTTAAAGGAACTATGCGCATAGGATCTGCATGGAACATAGTTCTTTTTCGCATGAATAAGTCCGATGATTATGAGCATCCATAAAAGGAAGGACCTGAGCTCTGAAAAATTCAAACTTGAGTTGTTTACACTGGAAATTCTAAAATTTATCAAACTACGCTTTAGTTAGAATATTTGGAAGTTACTATTTGAAGAAATTCTTCCTGGTCATATTTAAAACTTGTCATCTTTTAACCAGCTACTGGATGCCTTTTTCCAGAATTTGATCTCTAAGAAAGGAAATTTTGTCCTGAGTTCAGCAAAAGTCAGCGTAATTTTTTTAAGAAGAGAGAAAAATAGGAATTTCGCACGAAGGTCAGGGATGGTCAGGAAAGTAGAGAATTTTGGAGTAAAGGAATAGCAAAAATAGCCAGGGAAAATTCAGGGAATTTGAAGATGAAGAAATTATGGGAACCCTGCAATTCGCAAAAATCTAATGGCTGCAATATGTGACCATGTGACGCAAGTCGGAATAATATTTGTTTATATTTTTATTTATTTTTCCTTCACGTTCATTGTGGTCCAAAAAACACATTTTGTTGTAGGGCTCTTGAGTTTTCAGCTCTGGTAAGTAAAATTTTAGCTGCATGTGGGCCCTCCTGTTTTTCATTTACCTAACATTTCCATTTTTTTGTTTGCTTGCAGAGGAAGTAGAGGTAAAAAGCTCAAAGCCAGACTTTGATCCTGGCACAAAATCAGAAGGAGAGGAAGACAGCTGTCATCTCGGAGGTAAACAAGGATCGTCTCTTGGCCGAACGCCAAACCATTTGACATTGAGCACGACGTCAACACTCTCTGCAGGCAGCACCGGGAGTCAGGCTAAACTTATTCAATCTTCTCAACAGCCAGAAAACTATCAACCACCGAAAATTAAAGACCTCGGTAAGAATAGGAATAAAACAGAAAATACATGTTCTAGGTGTCGGCACACGAGGAAACACAAAAACAAAGCTAGGAATCCAGAAATTAATTTTTGAATCATGATAATCGTGATGCTATGGATGGACACAGACATTTTTTGGTTTGCCGTACTTGCTGCAAGTTTACCTACGTCATGTTTTATTTTTTTGAAAGAAGACTAAGTAGTGATTTATATTGCATCACATTTTGTCCCCCCATAAAGAATATTTTCTGAAGATTTCGCACTATATTGTTCAGTTACGCTTTCATTTTAAGAGTGAACCAGGAGTGAAAATTTTAAAATACCAAAATGAAAGTACGTTGTTTTGTAGTTTCGTTGGTGATATTTTACCTAAACCGATGTATTCTTTTCTTTCCTTCTCTGTATATTTTCGTCACTTTCATTTTTATTTTAGTTTTTCATGTTGTAGAAGTATAATGTCTAAAAAAGAATCAAAGCTTATGCATTTGTCATAAATAAGGCTTTTAATATTTTCCCCTAGATTATTCTAGATAATCAGAATTTTGGAAAATCAATTGTATTCCTGCCAAATGGCATACCTAATTTATTTTCTCTGACGAAGGAACATTTTGAAAGTTCTATTGTTGAAAGTGTCTCTGTTACTTCACTGAGAAAAGCCATTGCTGTAGTTTGTGATGTTCGTGAATGTCTAGTGGTCCTAATTCTTGTTTTTTGGAAAATATGAATGATGTGTGAAAAAAAGTCCCTCAAAATGTACACCATGTCTGAGATGGGTCGGTAGTTCATCCGTCATAGGGACTAGAAAATGGATCCTGTGTTAGCTGAAGTGCAATTTTGCATTGATTTTATATCATGATACAGTCTCATAAATCAAGTAGACAACACAAATTTTTCAACCCTAAAATTTTTCATTCCCTAATGAATCCCAGTTTTTTCCGGTCCTAGTCACCATGGGCTAGTCAAGCAGCCAAGCCGGCGTGAAATGCCGCACGAATTATTTTCGTCATAATTCTATGCAGTATGATTCTGTTGGCCCTCTCTCAGCATGAAATGGTTAGATATATGCATGGATGTTATTACGCCCTATTAATTCCTGTCACTCTCTTCATCTTTTTGTAAATATGAAGTTCTTCCTTAAAGACTAATTTCTTGCCTGAGGTCTTGTCTGTGGCAATCAGAACCCTTGCCCTCAGTGTATCCGATAGGACTCAGTTTATTTAAATGATTCAGCATGATGAATTTTAAGCTTCTCAGAGGCTGTGCTATTTGTTCTCAATGATGTAAAAACGAAAGGAACTTCCTCTAGTTTTGTCCGCTCTCAGAGGTTGCCTCAAAACAGTCCCAAACGGACAAAAACACTCGTTTCTTGGCTCAGGAAGCTCGATCAAGTCTCAGGACCAGGTGCAATTGATTGTACGCCTCAAGATGCGTAGGATTCGACACCAATTTCAACATATTTTTTCCTGTCCAAAATCGAGAAAAGTCGATAGGGGTTATAAGAACTAAATTTTCCGGGTCAAAATCGAAATTTTACTGATCGGGCCGAAACCAAGCTAGTCTGCTTGGAAATGATCAGGGAGTCCGATTTTCTGGTTGAAAAAGCTCCACAAGTCTGCTGAATTGCGTGATAGGCAAAAAGCACAAGATCGACACACTTTTTCAACAGGGTCGAAAACACTTGTTGAGAAGCCGCAAAGAGCCTTGGGACCATGTGCAATCAATTCTACCCCTCCGACTACGTTGGATTTGTCACAAATCTTGAAATTTTTTTCCCGTCCAAATTCGCGAAAAATTAACAGGGGTAACGTGGACTAAATTATCTAGGTCGAATTTGAAAGTTCTCCGATTGGGCTGAAACGAAACCAATCCCTTTGGATTTGACCTGCTAAATCAAATTTTCTGGTCTAGAATGCTCCACAAATTCATTGGAGCTCACAATTGGCCAATAAAGATACTTACTGAATCCTTTCTTGAAAAATTGGAAATGGTAATTTCTTGAAAAGTATGGAAAGAAAAGAGGAGCAAGGAAAAGCTATACACCTCAAATCTACATCGAGAAAAAAAACGCAGTTATTCTACCGTTACAACGGTAGTAATGTCACACGAGATTCCATAGTAGTAGAACCGTAGATTTTGATTCTTGTAACAATGAGCACGGTGATATGACCGTGTTCACCGTAATATTACTGTGGGCACAGACATACTATTATGAGCATGATTATGCTACTGTGTTCATCTATAATATTACCAAAATCCACGGTTCCACTACCGTGGAATCTCGTGTGACATTATTACCGTGGTAACGTCGAATAACCGTGTTTTTTTTCTCCGTGTAGATGATTGGAATGACAGTTGCCACTGCTTGCTCCTAAAAATGTAGAATATTTACTGGTTTCACATCATTTAAAAATAGCAAGATTTCTTGGAAAATTAAAATCGAAATTCATCACTCACTCTAAATTTTTCAAATAAGTTGCATCCGAATGTGCATCATAAAATGTCGTGATATGCCTTGGCAGGTAAAAGAAATTTAAGGAGGGAAAATTTGAAACCGGAACTCTAGGATACAACTGATTGTAAACTTTTTGATCAGATTATAGGTACGTACATACTCGAGCTCAGAATGATCAGAATTGCAATGAACTTTGCCCCTTCAAAGTCTTGGACTCAACCAAAAACCAATTGGTTGCAATCCCTTTCTCTATTTTTTATTCTTTTTTTTTTCACAAAAATGCGGGTCTTTCATTTATTTCTCTTCACGTAAAATATAAATATGTTCCTATAGCACGTAGACAAAAAATAATCTTGGTAGTAAATATATCCGCTGTAACCTATTGAACTTTTTTACTTCGGGTTTAAAACATTGACACTCTTGTTGATATTAATTTAGGTAGGTGTTAGTTCTTAATTTACATAATTTTCTCCTACCTTCTGTAATTTTTTAATTATTTAATTACGACCGATCTCGAAATTATTATTATTTTTTTTTAACGTACCGAGGTTAAGGCCTTGCCAGTTATTTCTTTCACTTCCTTGCATCCTGCACCATACCACACGCACTTTGTATTACCCTCTCATTCTGCTTGTTATTTGAGTCTGGTTTCATGCTGTCTCTGTATGTCATACTAGCCTTTGTCTTTTGTGTGGAACATCATCCTAGACCTTATAGTCACCACAAACCGTTTTTGCAAAATCATTTGCTGGAAGGATTCCCTTTCAGGATTGAAAAGAAGAAATAATTTGCAGTTAGATTGACGAGTGTACAAGAGATACAATTCTATATACTTGCTCGGTCTGTTGGTTGTAGCAATTCATTTTGAAGAAGTAAGAATTGATTGCTGTTCCGTTATTGTGGCACTCGATGGTCCAAAAAGAGCCATGGCAACCAGGTTGAAAGTGAAGAAAATATGTGGTCGAAAATCGTCCAATAGTTTCATAATTCTTTGGCAGAACCTCTCAACCACTTTCATGTTTACATAATCATGCTAATTTTTTATTTAAAGGATATGATTTTCCGTAAATGGATGGTAATTTAAATGATTGTAATCTGTTTAGGGTCTCCCGTCTGGAAACCGCGAGATATAAGCGAATCATTTACACTCCCTCGGAAGAGCAAAGCCGCTTCAACTTCAAACGACCAACGGGCACGCACACTTGGGCGCAAACCAGACCCGTCAAATCATATCGACTCGCCAAATCCATGAAATAAGGCCAGGCTTCGGCCAGGGAAAATTGTTATCTGATCTTGTTGTTTTGTTTGTGTTTTTTGTTGTACTACATTCACTGTATTCGCAGGGAAGCTACACAGCTACCGTCGCTGTTTGGAGTGTAATTTTGAATTAATTTGTTTGACATGCTTTTGCTAGGTTGGGTGCCCACACGCTATTGGACATCATCATTAGCGGAAATGAGAATCAATATAGCAAACGTCAAGTTTGCCCTGGCTGTGTGTTAAGTTGCCATTTTGAGGGGGATTTTGCATTTATTGAGGCAGTACAAAGTGTTTCAAAGAGAGCTCCCAAAATGAGCCAAGATTTTTATTAATCAGGCAACCTGAATAAAATATTACTTGTTCAAATGGATGTGTTCTTTTTAGAAACAAATAGAGGAAAAATAACTGTTCAGAAATATTTAACAACAAAGATGCAAGATGTGGAGACCGTTATTTTTTGCGTCTTCATCAAGTTTTCCTGCCTCCATGTCTGGTATGATGATAGATTAGACCAAAAATTTGGATGCCTCAACGATTATTCGCTGACTGAAGGCAATAGGCTGTCAGAACTTAGCTTTCCGATTGCACTAAGAGATGGCTTGTAGTTCATCTCATCCTGTAAGAATTTTTTCTGGATTTTTCATTCTTCAAGCTCAATTTTTTTGGGTGGATGAGACTTTGCTTTGCTCTCTTGTCACACAATTGGGGCTCAGCCTGTCAAGCAGCTTATTCCTTGCTCAAGATTGGCAGGCCACCAGCTCCAGGTTTTGATTATCATTACAAATATGCAAAATACATTTTAAACCTCCACGGAACTTATTCTTAATACACCAACTATCTGTCACCCAATGTGAGCAGTGTCTCTTAAATGCATTCACACACCGGCTTCATAGCTCTGACTAGGGTAATTAACAAGAAGAAAATGCTCATCATGTGTTGGACTTTTCAATTCTTTGTGGTTAAATTCAATCATAAATTGAAAATCTGAAATTCTTGACCACAATAGCGGAGTATTCTGTGCCTCCTCTGAGCCAATGTAAATGGCTTGCTCCTAATTTTTGAAGTGAATCATGTTTTTACTGGGCTAACTTTCTAAGTATCTCAAAATTTAGCATTGATTCTTGATATCTCTGCTCAAATAGAATTTTATCAACGTTCTGACATGAGGGAGGCCTTGATACATATATGTCAGTTAATTTTAAAGCAACGATGGCTTCAGTTTTGAGGTATGCAAAGTGTTTTTTCAAGAAACTAATTTATGAAACTAAAACGATTAATGAATGCTCTCCCATTTGAAGAAGTGGAATTAGCTCATTGAAATTTGAACCATTTCTTTTGAGAGAGAATTTCTTGTAAATTACCCTAGATCTGGTCGCTCAATTTTTTTTACTGGCAAAACAATGGATATGATGTCTCTTTTTTGACTTTGTTATAAGGAAGGTTTCTGATGATTTGCAATGTTTCAATGTGTCATCAGAATATACCTTAAGAAGGAAGTATTTTCTTTAGTCGTGTGACTCATTTTGCTGATCTCATTGCACTCGGCTAAGCGTAATTCTATTTCTCACTAGTTGAGGTACCATGATTTCCTCATTTATGAATTCAGTAACTTTAGCACATCCTCTCTTCTTTTTCAGTTTTTTAAAGTATACTAAGAATTATACAAAGCAGAATTTTTAAGATTTTTGATTTCAAGATTAGTTGAGAGTTGGAACTACTGTGTGAAGAGTAAGTATTTAGCTTCAGATTTTTGTAAAACACAAAGTGCAAAATAATCTATTGCTGATATGCATCTAAGGTCAGCAAACACACTTGTGATTTGGTTGGTTGAATAGTGTTAGAGGTTGAATTACTATGTGCTCAGTTCTTTAATTTTAATGACCTTGCCTAGGGAAAAAAGAGAAAGATTGTATTTTCAGGGCACTGTGTTAGAAGGTTAACTGCTACAACTGATAATTAATAGGTTTTTCACTGAAATTTTTGGTATCTCCTCTCCTGAGAAAAAAAGAGCACTGTTTTTAAAGTTTTATTTTGCTGCTGAATTTTTCTATTCATTCTTCTGTGCGGAAACTCTGCTGTTGATGTGCCAAACTTTTCTCTTGCTTCCCATTTTTTTATTGTACATCTTTTATTTTTCTTCCTTCTTCCAGCACATTAAAACTCTCTGCTCCTAGATAGTGACTACCAATTTAAATTAATTATAATTTCTAATTTTTTTAACACGGTGCGGAAGAATCGATTTCAAGTTGATTCAACTTCGCGAAAATAGCTCAAAAGTAAATACTAGTCACATACCTTATAAATCTAGTCTTAATTGTATCATGATCTATTTCAGTAAGTTAGTAATTTATTAAAATTTATTACAAAATGTTAAAAAAGTGAAAAAAAAATTATGAGATATTGAGTATTTTATGAATGTACACAACCATTACAAATTTATTTAAAACTTGTATGCATACAGTTATATAAGTAACTCAGTGATTTCTTTCTTCCTTTATTGTTTGAAATGTTTAACTAGAATTGGGGAATTTTTTGGGGAAAAGTTGTTAGGGAGGAGGCCATACTAGAAAAATTTTCTGGATAATCAATCTTTCTTTCCACCCCCGCAGTACTTCAAAAATTTCATGCTTTTAACGGACTGGATCAGGTTAAATGTGAGTATCAAAGAATTGTGTTTCCATCTTTGGGAGACTTTGGAGAGTAGTAGAAAAGCAATGGCATTGGTTCAAATGGAAACAGTTTTCAATCCTACAAGACATTGTCTTTTGAAAAATACAGTAGATCCTATCATCCATTAGGCACGTTATGATTTCTTCTGCCTTGGTTTCTTTGATCAGTGAAGGATGCATTTGCAAAAATGGCCTCTTGTCGTGCGCTCATGATGGGATCCTTGGTGAAAGTAACACTAATTGTTGTGTCCTTGCGTCCTTGATATGACATGCACTGTATTATTTAAAAGGCAATATTTTTCATAATCTATGACTTTGAGTTCTGGCATTCATACCAATGTTCCTACTTCATGCATGTCTGTCTATATCAAAGGTCAAAATATAATAATTTAAAACATGCAATGGGGCTCTAAACAAGGTGCGAATTAAAACACTACTCAAGATGTTTTCTCTTCAAAATTTCATGACGAAAACGAATCATGCAATAGGAAGTCTGAAAATCAACTTCTGAACAAGATATAAGTGTTTATAATTAACATCAGTTAAATGACTTAAATGGCAAAAATACAAATGACGTCATTTGTATAATCTAACGTCTATCTAATCTGTGTTAAAAATATTTGCTAATATCTCGCTCAGGATTGATTTCCGAAATTCCCGTCGTATGATCCGTTTTCTATGTAAGATTTTGAAGAGAGTTTATGTAACATTAATTCCTAGTTCAGACCCTATCTAGTAGTCCATTAACCAATTCCTATCTATGTTGCGCGGATATTTGAATGAAATTTGTTGATATGTAGTCAGTGTAAGATAAAGCTGTAAGTATTTATTATCAAAAATCATGTTTAAACCCAATTGAACGGAATGGGTGATGTATTTTATGCATCACTGAACTGTTTTGCATATACTTATTGAGGTCAATTCCCCTTTCATTATTTTTTGCTGAATCTTATTTTTTTGTGTCTAACGGGTTTTTGTATCTATACATGTCTTAATGAGCATACACAAACTTCACATCTCAAAAATATGAAAAATATTTTAAAAAAGATACCATATTAAAATATATTGTCCTTTAATTATTGCGAGAAAAAAATAGCAAAGAAAGCCTGTTTTTTTTTGTTAAAAATAAGTTTTGGAGGAAATAATTAACTGTTGTAAAAAAAATTAAATGGAGAAACTGCAATGTTCGAAATTTTTTTAAATTTAAAAAAATGCTCTTGTAATATGATGTTATATCAAGGACCAATTATAGATTAGTATCACGCTAAAATTTCCGATTCCCAGACATTTCTATTCCCCAAGGGTCACATACCTATGTAGCAGTTCTGAGCCCTTCCCAAGGAACACATCCTTCATTTTTATGAGCCTGCTGTGCAACGTCTTCAAAGTGCTCACGAGACGCAGTGCTAAAGCTCCCAAATTGTGATGCAATTTATGAATGGTCCCTCGATAAGTTGTGCCCCAAATCGTTGTCTCCTGCATGCAGGACCATATCTTGTCTGCGTTGTTACAGTATTTCTTTAAAGGTTTGATCTTTCCATGAGGAAACTTTTCAACAAATTGCTCTAAAAATTCCAGCGCCCTTTTTTTTACGAAATTAAAGAAAAATCTCTGGAAATTTTAACAAATACATTCAATGGTTATCGATAGAAAAATAAAATGTTGGCAAGAAGTAATATAACAACGCAATCAATATGCATTCGTTACTACGAGAGACGACAAAATGTGCTTAAAGTTTTGAAATTGTTTCATTGGCGCCGATTGTTGTGGTTCAAAAGAAAAAGGAAAGAAAAATGGCAATGAACTCCAAATTCTTCATGCTTGAAGATTTTTCCAGATAGCCTTATTGAAAAATTCCCCTTTTTGTTAATATTGTACATTGTGTCAGTCTGTTGTTGAAAGAGAAAATATAAGAGCAAGAGGAATCCTCTCACCAAGTGTTTGTGCACTTTTCCTGGATAAGGAAAATAATTGTGAATGTATCTATTAAGTGATAATGAAATTTGTTAGTTGTTCGTATCGTTTATTCAATGAAAAAATTTAAAGTTGTATCGCTGCATTCATGATTTATATTGTGTTCCATTTCCTGTACAGTTTATGTTTTGCAGCACGATTTCTAGAAATCGGCGAAAAACTTCCATTGGGTGATGCTACTTGGTCATTTCGGTCTTTTTCTCTTGGGTAGCAATTTCACATCCCTAGTTTTGTTTTCCTAAAAACTGTCTACATAAATGACTCAGGCATACCTTTCGTAGATCACTTACAAAGGGATCTCCTAACCTCCATTGCATTGGAATATCAAAGAGATTAAACAATTAAAATAAAAAAAATTCTCTGTTTTACCTGAATGAAAAATTCCGATTTGTACTAGCCCCCTTCCGCAGCAAGCTCATTGCAAATTACGAGGGGGATAAAAATTTTGAGTTTTAACATTTCCTTATTTATGACTGGAGTGTGCAGTGATTTCATCCCTGAAATCATACCTATCCTATCAAATCAAAAAATATTTTGATCAGGGTTCTTTTTTCAAGGCAAAGTTGAAAGCTTGCAAAATGTGGACGATGAATTCTACTGTGACTTCCCCTACTGTCTTCAAGTTATACAATGAGCTTCATCCATACATCGATTTGTGGGTTGGACTTGCACCAAATATTAAAATTCAAAATTTTTGTAACTATCAAGAGCAATATGTCTTGCTGTAGAGTCTCCAGGAAAAAGCTAGAAAATTGCAGTCTTATCTCGGGTGGATAATGAAGCATTCAATGAATGAAGCTCTTTGGTATTTTACGGGTTTTCATTGATCCTAGCTGGGCGAAAGAGGTTAAAATCCATACTGATCAAGATAAATCATTACTAATCTTTTGGTCTGACAGGAACCACATGCAAAAACACATGATAACAAGGAAAAAAAATGAATCATAAAGAGTGATAGTTTCCGCTAACTGAACCGTTTGATTGAAAAAGGATGATAAAACCATAATCCTCAACAATTATCTTCATCTCTAAACATAAAGATTATCATTGCCCCTGGATTGTCAACTGCTTTTTCTTAATGTCATCAAGAAACATTTTTCAAGAACGTTTTTATTTTTTTCTCTGAAAGCCACTCGAAGTAAGGGTGTATAAAAAGTCAGAGTACATTAATTTTCCAAGATGGATGGGATGATTGAGCTACGTCAGACGCATTAAAAAGCACCTCTACCAGTGATGTTATTTTTTGTCTCTCTCTTCTTTTGGTTTGTTTTGTTAAGAAATTGGTGAAACAGATAATTTCTGATTTTTGGCTCCTTATGTTTTTTCATTGAATTTATTTTATACAAAATTTTCTCGTGAAGAGACTTAGGTATTCAACAGGAGAAATTAAATTAATGTTGAAAACAAAGCATGATAGCTGAAAAGAAAAATGAATGTTTAAAAAATTACAGAGGATTCACTCTACCGATCACAATCAAAACGTATGTTATCTTTATGAAATAAATATTGGTTCTTTTTGTTTGTTAACTCGTTATACTTTTCTAGCCCGATGAACCCTCTCATCCACGATGGAAACAGTTGTTCTGCTCTCTAAACCTTTCTACTTATTAGTAATGTGAAAGGATGCATCTGAAATCATAATAAGACAATTTTTTATGCCAAGTTCTATAAAGTCATTTGGAAAATTTAAGCAATTTTGAGTCACCGCAAACCAACAAAATGGAATTAAAGAGAAGTCAATATGAATGTAATTTATTGTCTTCATCATTATATCTAAGTAAAGAATGTCTTACATTAGACAAAAGGAACTGTGAATCAATTAACTTTGATCGACTTAAAACAATCATATATGACATTGATTACAAGACTCTTCTTTAATACTAATAAAGTAGCTTCACTAGTTGGTATCTTGATCACAAAGCATGAATCCTTTTAAAACAAAGGATGTCAGAGGCAAGAATAAACTTATTTTGAGATCTGAACAACTTTTGACCTGTCTAAGTTAAAAGTATTCAATTATCGCTTTCACAGTTTTAGTTTTTTCAGAGAGCGGGGGCAGCTTCTGGAGAAAAGGCATCATTATTTCGACACTCACTCGAATTTAGAAAGCTATGTAAATTTAGCAGTTTCATCTTCATAAAGTTCAATTTCATGTTAGGATGGCTTGATAGGGAAGAAAAATGCTTCTTCAAGATTCTGCCATGATTTTAAAGAGTAGATCTTCCAATTCATATTTCATTGAAACAAGGCTCTACCATTTCAAAGAGATACGCCAGCTTCCCACTACGCAATGCAATATCCAAGGCTTTTTCTCCAGCTTTGTTGGTAATGTTAGGATCAATATTTGGATTCGTCAAAAGTAACTCTAAGGTATTCTTGGCGCGCCCTTGCTGTGCAGCTAAATGAAGGGGCGTTACGGCACCTTCTGTTTTCGCATTAACATCTGCACCATAACGGATCAGGAGTGCAGCACTTTCTGCATTGTTCCAGTGGCATGCTGAATGAAGCGGCTGCCACTTCTCTTTCGTGCATGCACTAACATTGGCACCATGGTCTAACAATAACTGCACGACATCAGCGCAGTTGTTGTAGCATGCTCTGTGAAGAGGCGTGTATCCGTCATTATCTTGAGTGTTCACAAGTTCCGGATTTGAAGACAGGATCTCTTTGACAATGGCAAGGTTTCCAGTTTCTGCGGCCCAAAGTATTTTGGCAGTGGGACTTTCGTCTGGATTCTGTTCTTCGATACCGTCATTGTCATCATCCCAACCACTAACCTGACCGACTGGAATGTTGCTCTCAGTCAACATCTCTTGCAAATTTTGTAATTCGTCTTCGCTCTCTGACATTATAACTCAATTGCAATTCCGCCAGTTTCTCAACTGCAAAAAATGCAAATTATTCGCCAATATTAAGGGTCAGGTTGTTAAGAGTCCACTAAAAAATGTTGACTGACAAACTGAGGAGATAAGAGAGACCGAAATCAAAATAAAACGTCACTTCCTGATTTTCTGTACGGGATTAAACTTAATTGTCCATTTTTCTTGGCCAGAGGCTTTCATTTCAAGGCTCAACACTCCTGAAGAGTAAGCTCATGTAGACTAAGCCTGCTCAGCTGGGACCAATCATGAGATCTAACAAGTTTATCACACAAGACTTTGCTTTATCATAAAATTCTAAGGCTCTGATATTTCTTTTAAGCAGGAGAGAGATAAGGGTGCATACAGTAGGGATTCTTGATATTGAAAGAAAAAAGAAGGATGTTTCCAAAATTAACGATTAAATTATTTATTCTGTAGGAGTTCACAGACACATGACTTGTTGTAAGTATAAAGAGGACGAAGAGGTATAAAACATGTATTGTTTAGCAACAAATGCGAAATTAAAAGCGCCTATAACATGTAAAAAAATTAAAAACTGACACAAGACATTCGAAAACTTTGAAGCTATGAAACCAAACAAGATTGTGAGAATGAACATTTATTTTTATCAGTGAAATCGATGAAAATAAGTCTCGTAAAAAAATATGAAATTGGTTCTTTCAATGATGCGGTGAGGTACAATATTTCCTTTGTTGACTTTTTCCCTTGGAACAAATTCGGAGGAGGAATGTAAAAAATAGTGTATTTTATTCGTAAAATACACCAACAACCAAAATTATGAAGAGTTAGGACAAAAAAAGGAAATTTTTTTGATCTAAGATTCGTTTCATTTCATCTCCAATCATCTACAAAAAAATTCATTCCGAAAAAGTATTGAAGCTGTAGTAACGTTTTTTACCCCCTAATTTTCAATACCGTACAAAAAAATTATAAAAAAACAATTCAGTTTCACTGAACTTAGGTAAGTGAACCAAACATTGTACGATCATAACTAATTGTGGTTTATTTTGAAGAAAATACCAAAACTTCTGCTTCTATTTGTTGTGTATTGTGGTTTCATTATTTCATTTTAAAAATATTAAAGTACTCCTTCATACTCCAATAAATGAATGCCTGCTGATCAGACATTCACTGAGACATTATACAAACTTGGCTATGAGGCTAATGGGAGAGTGAAAAAATTTATAAACAATTACAAAATAATTAAAACCACAATACTGCTAAAACCCAACTGTTGGTAATTCTTTAACTGATGATTAAACCACAGTCCGATGAAAAACCTTTATCTTGCACCTACTTGATCTCTCGGAATCAATTATAATTCTGAGCCGTGCTTCAGAAAAGCACTGCCAGAAAAAAAATGTAGAAAAATATACAGACCATTGATAAAACAGAAAAACTGGTACTAATGTTAGTGAGAGCTTAATTCAATCCATTTACACATGACTGCAATTTTAATTTCTTTGAGACATGAATTTTTGATGCAGAAAACTCGAGGCAGATATGAAAATAGATAGCCAACAAAAACTGTCAAGTAACCTCAACGCTTGAAGCTCTGCCATTAAGTGTATTTTCGTTGATGATCGGTCGAACCAAAATGGATGGATCATATCAGTTTCGTATTTTGATTTGGCGCTATCATACTTCATCGGAACAACATCGGGACTCACCAGACGGATAGAAGGTGAAATTCTTGCAAACGTTGGAGCCGAAATATAATCCTACAAAAAGTAGGGTTTAGAAATGACCTGATGAAGATGATGGCATCCAACCAGCATCAATTCCGAAAGTCTAACCTCAAATGTTTACCAACCCGATTATGATCTCGTCGCCATTATTGCGGCATTTTGGCTTGGCCGATCATTAACGAAAATACGCCTCTTCACTTAATTCTCTAACTGATGAATAAATCACACCCCGATGAAACTCCTTTATCTTCCACCTACTCGATCTCGCGGGATTAATCGTAACTCTGAGCCATGCTTCAGAAAAACACTGCCAGCAGTTTGTTGTGGGTTGATACCAATACCATCATCGGTGATTATGGCAGAAGTGGCAGGATCAACTTTGAACTCTTCAGCAGCAAATTTCAGAACCGCTGTGAACGGTGTGTTCTCAAAGACTGCTAATACTTTGAAAGGTAGTTTGGGGTCAGAGGTGAGAGTTATCTTGAAGGACACTTTTGAGCCAGAAGTAGGAGCTGGGCTACTTTCAGATGCCATTTTGAATTGGTAAGGTTTCTTCCAGGAAAGAACTTAAAAATATTGCACAATGAAAATTTACTCCCTAAAGGCTATAAAATAGTGCACTTTAGACAGTTGGAACAAGAAAATTTAATACCTTCTCTTGTTTCTTCAGGAGGGAGCAGGTCTAAGTCTTCGTCGTCAGGTGATAAATTAAATTCTTCGATGCTGAAAGTATCAGTTAGTTGTGGACGGTTGCGGGACACGGGGAAGAATTCTACCTCCTCTTCACTTCCACTGTGTAAAAAATAGAAATGGGGGAAAAAATTAAATATGCCATTTCCAGGTACAAGTAAACTAAGAAAAGCAAGGGAAAGATGGGGACAAGGTGTAGTTAAAATGCCAATAAAATTTGAAAATTGTTGTGGTATACATACTATTTTTATCCTATAATTTTTAACTTTTGTTCTTCTGAGATTTCTCTTCTTCTTTTATTTCAATTGGACTTCATTTAGAAATTAGGAACTACGATATCTGACTCGTTTATAAATCCCTATCTGCGTAGGGAAACTTATGGCACATATGTTGTTTCTAAAAAGAGCTGAAAATTGAAGTATCAAATTGCAAAGTGTAGGTATTCCAATTGATGATAACTTAGGTTGCCACATAAACATAGCTCAAATTTTGCTTACACTTGAGCCAAGCTTTGCTCCTACCGTTCCTATGATTTTCTTGTTACATTATAGTTGAGCAACTATTTAATTGTTTTCAACTCATAATTAATCACTTTTAACCGATTTTAGAAGTAAGCAGTAGATTTGATGCAGGTCAAATTAACATTTTTCAAATTATGTTTTGAATTTGGCAATAGAAGAAGAGCAACCATACAGTTTTACTCGACTAAAAATAAACTGAACTCACCGATCATCAGACTCCCAGTCAACCAATGGTTTATTCTCGATTTGCTCTAGAACGTGAGTTTTTGATGCTGGAATGGGCAGTAGATCAATTGGAATAAGCGAAGCTGTTTTTTTCACTTCAAATACTTCGTCACAAAACTTATCTGCAACAAGAAAGTACCAAGTCTGCTTAAAAATTGAGTTACTTCAAACTGAGTGTACCTACAATTCACAAAAAGTTGTGTCAGTCGATTTTCAAGATTCTTAGTAGATTTTCAAGATTTTTAGTAGATTTTCAAGATTCTTAACTATTTTAGCCAAAAATGAATGAGTGACTACGTGACTAATAAAGAGGAAAAAACGTTTTTTTAGCACGAGCGCAATTTACATATTTCTTCTGCCATTTTTCGATGAAAAAAATAGAGAAAAAAATTGATACCTAATTATGAAAGTGAAATGACAAAATGCAATACTAGGAAACTATCAGAGACATCAGGAGTGAGAACCAAATGAAATTAAAATTGCTCTCTAGTGTGCATACCGCACATCCAGATACTGGACATAAAGGCAACATAACATGCTTACTCACTTAAAAACCTGAATTTTAATGGTGAGTCGACTTTATCTTTAAATTAATAATTGTGTGGAAAGATAATGTAAATTAGCATGCCATGGAACCAAACATTTTTGGAAGATAAAATTTTAAAGGAAGTCTCATATTCACTAACTTGAACCCTTTTCATCAAAATGCACAACAATGAGCAAAGTCCCTCTTTCAAACATTAAAGACAGGACAACAGCAAGCAAGTACGATCAACAAAAAATAACGAACCTTTTGATATAACAAACTTCAGCTAGGACCAGTGCCACCTTTAGATTATATTCAAAACTACTGACAAGACTGAACATGTTGAAATAAACGTCTTGTGGGAATTTTAAAATGAAAAGTTTATCATTCAATTTGAAAATAACCTGAGTCCTGATGGTTTCTTGAAGACTCTTGTTCCTGTACCAAAATACTTTTTCGGTTAACTTCCTCTAAGTCAAACGCTCTTTAAGTGGAATTTTCCCCGAAGTCAAACTTTTTTAAGTCTCGTCGAATTTGTCATAGGAACAACAAGCCTTATGAGTGGGATTTTCTCTCTGAGTAGAACTAACAATCTGGCCCCTGTGCAGTTCGACTTAGAGGAAGTTAAGTGTAACACATTTATGCTTTAGAAAAACATCATTGATTTTAATCTCGACTTAAGAGTTTTAAAAAGTGAGCAACTCAGAATTTTTAATCTTATGAATGTATCATCAGTTTCCATTCTTTAAAAATCATTAATTTTCTAATCAAAACTCTTGAGTCATTTTGGAGATTCATATGCACTGTCAATGAAGAGAACTTCTCTTGGAAGAGGTTCTGTTACTCTTGATTTCTAGTAAAAAGTTGAACATTTTATCATTGCTCCCATGCACATCTATTGATTAATGCTATTAAGAGAGCAAATATTTTTCACAAGCATTGAAAACTGCTCTTTAAAATTAGTTTTCTATAGTTCTGCTAGCCTCCTTAATTATTTCCCTTTTAAATATTACACTGCCTTTTGAGCACACAAAATTATATACAGTCATGCTTAAGATCCAGTTAACAAAGATATGAAGAACTCTCAGATGAAGCGGCATACAGCAGAAAAAGCACCTTCTGTGGAAAACACATTTACTTGAAGTTTTCATTCATACTTATGCAGCAAGAAATTATATGATGCAACCCAAGAAAGTTGTTTTTCTATAAAACGTATCCCTGGGGACTAGGAGGAATTCAAAATAGGAATGAGACCTGTTATTTCTATCCTGCAATACAGAGGTGCAGAAAATGACCAATCTCATGGTCCTAGGATGGCAGCAAATATGGACAAATAGCTTGGGTTGTGAGGTAATTTTTAAAAGTAAGTATTAGCTTTTATTTTAATTTGCTTCGCCTTACTCAATGCTTCAGAGAAGTCTAGAAGATGACAGTTTCATGTGCATCCACAGCGCAGGTTGTCCACTAGTGAACGTTGCAAAAAAAAATTACTACTACCTCTGATCACTAATCGGTCATAGTGGAGATATCACTGCTGCTGCCAATCAAGGATACGTGGTACTAAATATACATACATACATGAATGCATGTACTAAATCTGCTGATCATAAAATCAACACCAACGGATCAGTTTAACACCATATTTTGGTGATTGATGGTGTCGCGAACATTGAAAAAAATCTTCTCTTGTTCCTTAGTTGTGATTAGTGTGGCAACTGTGGAAGTGAGTGTCCGGTTGCAATGATCATTGAGGCAGTTTACATATAGACCTACCTTCCTACACTGATGACCATATTAAAGATGATGGGCCGTATTAAAAAATTGGGGGAAAAATCCAGGAAAAATTTCAATACAAAAGTCAATGTTCAACAAGCAAACAGACGAGAGACAACAAACAAATTTACGACATACATAGACAAGGGAGTGGCCCAATCTCATACCCGATTTACAAAATGGCAGAGTTTTACTAGACTTCAACGCAGAATTGAAAGTAGAAATGTTTGCTCCTGCGCTGTCATTTGCCTAAAAATACAAATATCCATAAAAGAATGTTTAACGAAGTTTTCTTTTGAAAGTTCCAAATCCTTGGAAACTTTTAAAGAACATTATTAATGACTTCCACTTTTCATAATTTTAAACTTGCATCAAAATTGAGCAAGATGTCCATCACAATCTCAAGAGTACCTCTCATTCAAGGCTGTAGTAAGGAAAAATAAATGCTTCATTTTTGAAATAGAAAAATGACCAACGTCATCTCATGAAAACTTCTTAGTTAGGTAATATTTTTTTGAGTGAAGAATAATCAATTATGAAAAAGTCAAGCAATATCGTTGGTTTATTCTGCTTCGATAAAATAAGACGGAAGCAGAAATTATGAAACACCTTCAATGAGTTATGCATTCCATTTTTACTGCCGGTATGTTACAAGTTAAATTAAAGATTCCTCAACACAAACCTTACTCAGTTGGTGATGAAATATCCTCAGAGATACATTTACCATCACTTTCATTTCATAAGCGCCTTAAGTAGAGGAGGTTCATATGAACTTACCAATAAAACTTGATTCTCAAAAAGGAGTTGATATTTTTGGTCACTGTCAATTCCACTGTCATCCATCTGCTTCGATCATGGCGGCCGACAGGAAAACTGGAAATTTTACAGAAATAAAGAGAATATAGTTGAACTGCGTTGTGAAGAGGAAAAATGTAAAAAATCAAAAGGGGAAAAGTCTATAACAGCCCGAAGGGAAAAATTATGGTCATTGATTGGACCAAAAAAAAAAAAGAGAAAGAAAACAGGTCGGAAAGCTTTAATCAAAATAGCTTCATGAAGACTTCCCTATCATAAAAAATTTGAACGTCACAGTACTGCTCCGACAGTGAAAACCAGTGTGCTCCTATACTTCGATGCATATCGATGGTGTAAGTCAGCAATCACATAGCTCGGTTTGCAACGTCGCAGACTTCCTGTCATGCTTTACTTTTTAATTAAACGGAAAACTACTCAATGGCAATTCTTTAAAACTGCCGTGATTTTTCTTCTCTGTGAAAAAAAATTCTGCGAAAACTTCAAGGAATGATGCAAAATATACCCCCGGGCGGGAGGGGGGGGGGGGGTGCGACCGAACTCGAGCAGCGTAACTGGCTTGCGCGGGTCGGATCAAACCGATCCTTCTATTATGTTTTGGAGAACTTTTTTGCAAATGACTCAGGCTGCTTCTTGAAAGGTCTACTAAGATGCAGCTCAAAATATACCTCCCCCCCCCCGGGGGGGGGGGGGGGAAGGCGAAAACTGGGCCGAAAAGCCGACCGAACTCGGGCAGCGAAACTAGCTCTCGCGAGTTGCATCAAACCGATGATTTTGTCATGTTTTGGAGTTTTTTTTCCATCCCAATGAAACAGACTGCATTTCGAAGTGTCGACTGAGATGGAGCACGGAATATGCTGTATGAGAAAGGAGGCTTCTCAATCCGCACCCTCCCTCGCAATAGGATCTCTCAGCATAGGTCAGTGTGGCACTGACACTAGTATAGTGGCATTTTTTACCACCACCATCACTCATACATAATTCCGAGGGTCGTTTTAGCTGACACGCATTTCCGACTGAGCCCAATATTTCTATAAGCGAAAGCTAATGGTGCAGATGATTCCTACGGCTGAGACGTATATAACGTCGGTTGATTTCAGAAATATATCATCTAGGTGATTTTTTAAATGAAATCGCACATTATTATCGAGCATTAAACAGTTTTGTAGAATGTCAAGAAAGGCAAGGAAGAAAGCAAAGCATTCGCAAAAAGGCAATATATGCAATGCAATCAGTTCTGAAGGTATTTGACGAGTTCTGGGTTTTTCATTCTTTCTACTGGAGCTCCATAAGTAATGGATCAAATCCTGGAAGCTCTCAGTGCAGAAAGTGAGGCGAGCTCGCTGAGATTTTTTTACGTAATCAGAAAATCTAAGAAAAAAACAAGGTCATGTACTTCTTCTTTTTAATTTTTTTTCTTTTCAAAAGCAAATAACCCCTCCCCTCGTCGAAATTCTGAAATGCATCAGGATATGCTGAAAATTGAATGATGCGTTAAATGGTATGAAGTTTTAATCGTCCTAGCCACGTTAAAAAGTGTCACTCTACTAGTGTCAGTGCCACACTGACCTATGCTGAGAGATCCTATTGCGAGGGAGGGTGCGGATTGAGAAGCCTCCTTTCTCATACAGCATATTCCGTGCTCCATCTCAGTCGACCTTCCGAAATGCAGTCTGTTTCATTGGGATAAAAAAAAAAACTCCAAAACATGACAAAATCATCGGTCAACCATGATCAACATCAATCGTCATCAACCAATCAACTCATCAACCGATCAACAATCAAACTCGGGCAACTTTCGCTGCCCGAGTTCGGTCGGCTTTTCGGCCCAGTTTTCGCCTCCCCCCCCCCCCCCGGGGGGGGGAGGTATATTTTGAGCTGCATCTTAGTAGACCTTTCAAGAAGCAGCCTGAGTCATTTGCAAAAAAGTTCTCCAAAACATAATAGAAGGATCGGTTTGATCCGACCCGCGCAAGCCAGTTACGCTGCTCGAGTTCGGTCGCACCCCCCCCCCCCTTTTTTCTCCTTTAAAAAAATAACAAAGAGGCGGAGATTCTCAGACACTGCAAACGAGATATGTGATTGCCAACGTACACCATCGATATACAGATTCAATTTTACACCTGAGAGGATTTATTTTTTTTGGGGCGCAACATCTGATCGAGAATGATGAAATTTTATAATTAGCCTGATTTAACATGCTTGATTATAATGTTCAGGAGTGTGTTCGTGTCTCTCTTACTGGGGCATATTTCTAGTCGAAAATCCGTTGTGTCACTGTCTATCAAACTGAACATCCATGACCCTTCCACGATTTGACCTCAGTGGAATTTTTCGCGTCCCGGTATCATCTCATCAACTTCCACCAGGTGCCCGTCACCACCAATAAGTCCTTAAATTTCATACTCCTTATCACGGGAAATTAGGCACATTTCTCTGGATATGAATAAAAATTGGCGACCATCTACAATCTCATTCTTGTATCTTTGTTTATACCTGTATCTTCGTTTATCACCTGCTCACATGAGAAACGATGGGCAAAACCGAATTATCAGAATTTTTCCTCCAGTCCAAGTGCCAAAGTGCCATGGCTTATCGAGAGTAAGTCTATATTGGATTTATGGAGCAGCCCAAGTACCGAAGTTTCTCCCATGCTACTAGTTGCAGTTAAAAATCTGACAGATCTGAGATCAAAATTTGACAAGAGCGTTGGCTAAGAAAAATTCGTTTGCTCAGAGATTTATTTTTCTGCTTTTTTGAGGGGGTGAGGGAGAGTATTTTGGCCCAAGTTATATACAAACAGCCTCTTTTGCTGAGAGATTAAGGACTTGTAAAGAATTTGAGAGGACTGCAGTACTTGCGAGACGCACATATGTTCCACAGATTTAAGGATAAAATCACTGAGCTCTGTGAGAAAATTGATGGAATTTATGATAAACTTACATGATTGTGGGTAATAATTTTACACAGGACGAAAGAGGATTGAAATCGGCAGATTGCGGTGTTAATTTTGACTTCTTTGAGAAAGTTTCCACATCACATTCACAACACAACTGCAACTGATCAAGTGTACACAAAAATGTGAGGTTAGAATTGAAAGTTCAATAATCGATGACATCACCAGACATTTGCCAACGAGGCCGCGAAGTCTCAGGCGCATGCGCAGTGGACTCCAGATTGGACTTTTTTTGACCATTTTGACTGTCAAAAACAGTCAAAAAGACTTGGGTGCACTCCTTGTTGCATACAACAGTGACATGAAGGGGTTCTGACTTTTTTTCGAACACACGGAGCGCGCGGCGCTGCGCTGTGACAAAACGACTAGAAAGTTATTTATGTAAAAGTGTAGTTTTCACTCACTTCAAGTTCAGTAAACACAGGATCGGATTAAATGTCGACCTAGGAGGGTCTTTATTTTAAAAATATTGCCGCTTACAAGTCTGAGTAGTGGGAACTTAATCTACGCGGGGACTGGGCCAACATATGAACTCCAGCAACAAAACTGCCTTTTAATTTTCCAGGAAGTTTCCTTTAACGGCGTGACAAAATTGTTGATGTTTTATTATTTAGTCACTCAAAATAGGTACAGAAAGTTGGCGTGGGTATAGTGTCGGTATTTTCAGTTTTTTTTTGTTTTTTGTAAACCTCTTTTATGCCACTATTCCTTCTCCCTAATTTCATAAAGATAAGTTAAAAAAGATTTTAAAAAAGTGCGAAATTTTCCCGAGCATTCCCTGTGAGGAATTAAACCATGATTATTACATTATATTTCCTGCCAGTACCTAGCTGCTTCGAAAACTTGCTCATCGTTAAGTACCTAATTGTCTATTTTTTACATGAAGTCCAAAATAGTATTTTTTGAATTGCAAACACTTTTTGACTATATTTTATTATCAACTTATATATCAAATTTTGCTATCTTACTATCTTTTCTAAGCTGTTTCTTGACTTCTGGCATTTCAAGTAAGTAACTGTGAAAGTTAAAATCATGTGGAACAAAAAACTTTTAATCTGAAAGCCTGCACAGGTATGAACAATATAAATAGGTAGCATGCTAAATGAACTGATAATCCGGTCATAAGGCAAAGTTAAGAAAAAAACTCTAACTAAGTATCCACACTTGATGGCGTTTACTAACAAAAATATGAGATTACATCACAAGTAGAGAGCTCTGTACTGTCATTACCTAAAACTAGAAAAAATGAACTAAATCACAAAACACATTTACAGGAAAAATACATAAAATATCATTATATTACAAAATGCATATAAACATATAAAAGAGAAAAAACACTAAGACATAGCCTGAACTGTAACAAGGTGGTGAAATGGTGCTGGGTTCACACCATTTCACAGGAAAAACAAAGGCAGAAAGTTCTAAAAATTTTAATTTGAGTCACAAAATACGCAATTACAGAAAAAATACATAGGTGTAAACATAAAAGAGAATAACACTTAAGAAATGGCCTGAACTGTACGTAACAAGGTGAAATGGACACCATTTCGCAGGGAAAACAAAGCCAAAAAGTTCCAAAAATTTCAATTAGAGTAAAACATTTTGAGCTCTAATGGGTACCAATACAAGACTGAGAAGGGAGGGAGGTTGTTCAGCTCAGGCAGCTTGCATTGGAATATTAAGTAGAGGTCACGCCGAGAGATGTATAACGTTTTGGGTCTTTTTAGACCATCTCAGTAGATCACACTTATCAGTGAACCCAACTTAGCATACTGCAAAATCCAATACGACATCGACATATTCATGACGGCGTTTCAATGCAGTCTTGGATACAGACTAATGAGTTTGATCTACTGATATAGCCTAAAAAGCTCCAAAACTTTATAGATCTCTCGACATGACCTCAACTTAGTATTCCAATGCAAGCTGCCTGAGCTTAACACTCTCCTCTCTTATTCTTGTACTGGTACTCATTAGAGCTCAAACTTCTTAACGCTAATAGAAATTTTTAGAACTTTATGGCTTTGTTTTTCCCCAAAACGGTATGAACCCAGAACCATTTTACCTCCTTGTTTGGGTAATTTATTTGATTTCATACTAGGATAATTCAATTTGAATTAATTCATTTGATTATATAAAAAGGTTTATTTATTTTTATAAAGTATATTTATATGCATATAAAATACAATTAATAACAACTGTACAACAATTACACTGACATTGGAGAATTATACATAATCTGCCGCCCTTGCAGGAGCTCGACGCCGATTTTTTCCTTCTGTCACCAAACGTTTGTTAGCATTCCTAAGCCAATTCTCGACAATTACCTTAAAGGAATTTGATGTGTACTCATGGTATTGGGGGTTTGCTCGTACAACATCTGTAACAAACAGGAGAAGGTATATGTAGGAGGGCACATGAACAACAGCAATTTTTGTACTTCAATACAGTTTCATTGTTATTGAGGTTGACACTCTCTGACACATCAGTATCTGATATCATCCAGTAACTATGTTTACACCAAAAATACTGATTACTACACATCTTGGATTAATTATTCAGCACTCAAAACTATGGGCTGATGAGTCCTATCAGCTTTTATTTTCCGCACCGACATGAAAAGTGCCTTTACTCTTAATTTCATTTATATGAACAAAACAGACAAAGCTTCATTCTATGCATTTTATATCATAAAGTATTTTCTTATTGTCATACGCAAGATTTCATAATCAAATGAAGCCTTTAACTTTACACTCAACTACTGCCCCCCCCCCCCTTCTCCGACAACGTAGAATTCGAGGAGACATCTCTCAAATGAGGTCTATTCGGATGAAAGGAAAAATAAAAGTGTAACTTACTCAGGGTCATATCACATATCAGCAGAGGTTGAAAGGCTTTGTTGTTCGGGCCCTCCCCTTGGTAACTATATTCCAGAGCCGCTCGATTACTCAAGAGAGTTCTTAGTACTTCTCGAATGATGTCTCCGGGCTTCGACCCTCCCAGCTGCAAAAGACCCTGGAACTGATGAAACAAATCAAAAAAATGTTAAAGGAGTTTTGATGTTACAATTAAAAATTCAGTAAATTCAAGAAAATATTCTGTTCTCGACTCAAGGATAAATCTTTTTTAGGAAAAGGAATTATCAAAAACTTATCTTTTTTAGACAATTTAAGCTGATTTTATTTAGTTGAGATATCACATTTTGCGTGTTAATTAACTAAATTAATTGAAAAAAGAGAGTCTTGCTTTTGAATAGATATTGTTTATTAAAAGTTTAGTGGATGTACATTTCGGACATCAAGTCCATCCTCAGCACTTAAACACAGAATTATACAGTAAGAACATGGGTAGTGGATGAAATGTCACGATGCATTACAATTAAAACAGGAACAATTGGACGTATTTCTATCAAACAGATATATGTGCAGGTGAGAAATATGGGGTGTGCTTTAGAAAGCTGCATAAGAAACAATGTAAAAGTGGGCGCGATTACTTTTAAAGAATTGGAAAAGCGGGATTTTAAATTCCCCATCTCTCCCTCGCGCCACAGCTCGATCATTGCCGCTGACGTCACTGGCGCTTTATTATTCTCATTCACTCTCACGACCAGAGAACTAACGAGCGTACCCCATATTTCTCACCTGAACATAAACCTGTTTGATAGAAATATGTCCAATTGAGAAAAGGAAGAGTTACAAGCAAAAAAAGTGCGCAGTTATTAAATAAATAGGTAGCTAATCGAAGCTATTCATGTCCGACATGTACATTCACTGAACTCTTAATAAACACCATGTGTGCAAAGGCAAGACTTTCTCTCTTTTTCCAATTTGATCTCTGCATCAGTTTGCTCATTACTTGAAGTATTAGCATGACCGAGCAGAGGTCAAAGATCTCGTGGGGTAAAAAAAAGAAAACAAGCTCAGATGGGGGGCAGGTTTCGGCCTGATTACTCAATAATCACACAACAATATCTATTCGAATTCTCAAAACACTTTTTAAACTCATGTGACATCTTTCGTTCAGTGTATCATGTCCTCTTAGATTTCTTTTCTCTCACAAACCTACAGAACTAGTGTGTCATGAAGAGAGAAAATAGAATATTATATACTAAAAATAAGAAAAATTAAATTCAAATAACATGTATACACTCACAAACAATTTCCTGGTCTCTGTGTTTGAATTCTTCAAGAAATTCTCGAGAGCCTCAACTTCAGCAGAAGACTTGCATGGGAGGCCTGCAGGGTATATATTAGGGAGACTGATTATCTGTGCTTTGTTGGCGCTTCGCCCTATCAGATTGACTGATTTTGCTGTCGCTTTGAGGTACGCAACATCCTTCAGAAGATGGCCTAGTTTGTCCTCCAGAGATTTCATCTCTCCTGCAAGGAATTCAACATGAATCAATTAGAGGAGTGCAAAAACAAAGAAAAATTAACTAAATTTTATAATTACATTTAAATTAATAAATATAAGGAAAATATTCAATAACCATTAGTAAGAGCAAGATAGGGATGGAAGAATATATTTAATAATATTTAAGTGCTGTTTTTATGACATTTTGCCACTAGTGAACACAAAATTAACTTCCAAAGCCTCCAGATCCCTTGCATACAATTTGATGCATGTCTCCCTTGACCCCGCCACGTAAGGGAGATGGGAGAACCTTGTACGTCAAGGGAGACTCCTCCAAGAAAGGGAGGTCAGGAGAAAAGGAATCTTAAAGAGCAGTCTGTGCAAATTCAAATTCGGTTTTAATAAATCTCAAAAATTAATTTTACCTGTTCTTTTGTTGTTCCCCCAACTACAATTAGCAGTTAGAACTTTGTAATTAACGATTTTCAAAAATTACGAGTGGAAGTAAAAAGGATAAATCAAAAAGAGGTACCTAGGTAACATTTTTAAATTTTATTACACCGAAGGATGGTCAATATTAATGAGAAAATAGTTGTCTGGAAGAGAGCACCAAGAACAAACAAAAAAATTAAAAATAAAATATGATTCCATACTTTATAACAAATTCAGAATATTTTAAGTCTTCAATAATACTGTAAAAAACAAATCAAAGGGTAAACAGATAGGTTTTTAAATGAACTTATAATTGTTATTTGTGATGCAGCAGGGAAGAATGTGCTTGCAGGAGTAAACCTAAACTCAAATTGTTCGCTTCCGCAAACAAACTAGAATAGGATCCGAAATACTGATTTTCGGTTTTCCATGCTAAACACTTTCTAAAATTCTACAGAACATTGGACCTACATTTATGTTTGGTCGAATTACTTAAAATGGTTAGAATCAACTTTATTGCACTTATATATTAACATTTGCACAATTGCTTAAAAAGTTTGAAGCCATTTTTAATTTTAATTCCTGAATAACAATTAATCCTGATAAGCGTTACACGTATATTAACAAGTTTTTTGTATGAAATAGTGTTGTGCTATTTAAACACCTGCGTCTAAGTCTTTAGATAAAATAATGTCATTTTCAGATTTGATTACATTAAAAATGAGATTCATTCAATTCCATCCAGGTTAATTCTACGGAAATTTTCTGCATCTATCACAGTGTAAACATCACTTCTATAATTTAGAAAGTGACTTTTCTTCCTTGAGCTTGAATCTTTATAAATTTTGAACACTACTGGATCATAAATATTTGTGTTCGCAAATTTATGTATGAAATCATGATATTCTTTTATTGCGTTTCCAATATAATGTGGTTTCTTCTGACGGAGTTGTACTTGCGAATTTTCAGCTTGCCACCATTTCAGCATATCCTCCTTGGGGGGAAGCGAAATGTAGCCATTGAGAGTTTTCGTACAAAATTCAGCCTATGGGATAAACAAAAAATGCACGAGTCAATTCACTGGGTGCAAAAGTACAAAAGACAAAGGGGGAGGGAGAAAAGAAAAAAAAGCAAGAATATTAAAAAAATCATTATTATTGAAGTAAAAGAATGATTAAGAGATTTGTGAATAGTTTACTTTCGAATTTCAGAACAAAGATAAGACCGAAAACAACTATGAAACTTACGCAAAGGTTAGGGATGGAAAGCAAGGCTTGTGAATTTTTTTAGGGGGGACAGGAGAGTCGTGTAAGAGACAAAACCTTGTTTTACGAGACTAACAGGCTACCTAGTTGGATCACTTATACTTTTTTAGTAAAAAGTTTGCATTTTTATTTTCCAGTTGCCTATGTTTTTTTTTTATTTATCAACGGAGAACGCAAAAATACATATCACAGTGCAGTGTTTCAAAATCTTCACTCCTATTTTATTTTTTACGATGATAATACTGAAACAAAATCATGGCTCAGAATTTTCACTGAATATGCTTCACATTGAGAAGAAAAATCAGGAAAGTTCTCAAGAAACATTTAGTAATTTTCCAAGTAGAAAATGGGGTATTACCAGTAGTCTGCAACATTGTAAACCCAGACACGCATTTCTGTAGTTTCACCATCCTTACACTCTGCTTTTCTTTCTCATTTGAAAAATTCTTGGTGGAGACAAATTCTTAAAAGGTGATGATAGAATCTTGAAACTTTTAGACACTCTTTTATGGGTTTATAAAGATTCCTATAATATCATTAATTCTTTTTCAATAAATAAAAGTGATGAAATATGCGAGCCAAGGACAAAGGTTACTTGGTTCTGTGTCTATCGAGACTCTTGGTGGCTTATTTCATTCTAAGTTTAACTAGCATTGAAAGATATAGGCTCTTTTACCTGCATTTCAAAGAGTGGAAATAAAAATGATTTGTTCACTAGGCCGATGAAGAACATAGTCGGGATATTAATGTTCACCATATGGAAAAATAAAGGGCTCACAGAATGATCAGTAATTTCCAGACCACATTCTGGAGTTAAGAATGGCATATTCATTTTGTAACCTGGAAAAAAAAGAGGATCACAATTAATCAGAGAGGTCTGCCATGTAAAACATCGATGATGAATTTTCATGGATGTAAAATGATTTCACAATAAAACACAAAATACAACACAATAAAAAAAAAATAAGAGTAAAAATTTCACATTTTTATTTTAATTAAGCACAATTGAGGCACCCGATCTATCGACCAAACAGAAAAATTTTCATCTATACTGGATTTGGTCTCAGCTACTATTCCAACTCTGGTAAATGGGTTACATTTTGTAATTAGGAGCGCTACAATTTCTGGCTCCATTTGAAAACATGTACCAATAGTTTCCTTGCGCACATGAGTATTTTTATGGATGAGACAGAAATTGAAGAGTTTGCCCATAGAATGACGTCTTCGAAAAATATTTATTTAAGCAAAGCTGATTTGGAGCTTTGAGAAAGAGTTTTAGCCCATTTTGGCCTTTCATTCTGCATGGGAGCGTTAGATCATATAAACATGGCGGTGTGTTTCCAAAGAAGCACTGATGCTATATAATTGATATTCAAAACAAGAACCAATTTTACAATATGCCCATTTACAGGCAAACTATTTAATTGTATTTCTTAATTGCAAAATGAAGTCCAAATAATAACAGCAAAGGCAAAAGATTTTTTTCTGGAGCTCAATTCAAAACAGTAAAAATTTACCTGTGCAGTAGAGTATGGCATCAATGTCTGATGTTGATCCGTCAACAAAGTCCACAGAGTCATTATTCAGTCGCAATACATCAGGCTTTTTAGTGACTTTTTCAGGGAAAACAATCTGGTCCATTGTTGGATCATGATGGCTTAAGTAGACCTGAGGTAAACCAACAAAAAATATTGTGCTAGATATTGTCCAATGTAAGCATAAGTGGTTGCCTCGGCAAAAACATTTGATGTCGAATGCATAGTTGGACAGTGCTTGACGCAACTTCAATCACTAATATCTCTGCTTGTATGCATACAATTTGCTTAATTTTTTGGCTTTAGGCCTAAAGTAATCTTCAAGTCAACTTATTCAGTTTTAACAGAATGAGCGGAGAGCTTCTTACTCCTTTTGGATTCAAGGGGTTCCTCCGCAGGTTTTTTTTTCATCAAAAAACGTGATTTTTGGCAGAAATCAACAACTTTACAGGTCTGAAGTATTTTATACAATTTGAATTATTCTGAAGACAAAAAAGCATAACTTTGATATCATTATTTAGGAGATCACATACATTAATCTGTTTCATTTGCTAAAAAAAAGTTGAATAATGAGGCAGTGTTTGCAATAAAGGGTTTGTTTTGCTCCATCATTTTTTTTTTTTCACAAACATAAAAAAAAACGCACCAAATTGATTGAAATCGAGGCTTCTTCAATAGTGGCAAAATCTTAAGGAATCTTTATACGAATTTTTTAACAAAGGATATGTTTCTGAACAAAGCAGAGTTTTCAGACTTCCTGTAATGGTATTTCAGATAAATGTACAGAATTTACTTGGTTCATATTTAAAAGAAGAAGAAAAATTGAGTGTATAAGCAATACACGATGATGAAGACTTACATTTTGTGCTACAGTTGACAGTTCAACACTTAGATCTGTACCAGAGGGCCCAGATCCAATGACTAGAACATTCTTGTCCGTGTAAGGCTCTGGTTTGCGGTAATGATGACTGTGCAACTGAAACCCAGAAAAAACATCCTGACCCTCAATTTTTATGTGATTTGGACAATGAAGATGCCTGAAAACAGAGGGAAAAAGAATGAGTAAAAAGCTACCTAATTGTAAAGCACAGACCTGAAGAGTCACATCTCATTCTTGGCACTACACCACGGATACAGATTAAATACTGGCCAATGAAATAAAAAGGAAAAATTAGGTGTTTCGTTCTAAAAAGAATCTATTAAAAAACGTAGGATTTTTCTGCACTAGGACTGAAAAAAGGGGGAGAGGGAAGAGGTTCAGCAACATCACAATAATGCAAATGTTTTGTAATGGAGATTTTTTATGGTCCAGATAAATGAACATTGAAAGATTTTACTGGCCTTGATGAATGTTACGAGGAGATTCAAATGGGTACAATTATTGTCAGACTGAAGAGAGTTAAAAGACCTTCCAATAAATTTGCATATTTATTTCTACAAGGTAATCTAAAAGTCCTGCACCACCACTTTTAGGGTTTATGCCCCTTTTCAGGGTGACCCCTGGAATTTGGGGGGGGGGGGGGTTCCAAAAGTTGTTTCCTTTAATCTAAGAGCATTCTCAAAATTCAGGTCTCCACCTCAATTTGTTCAAAAGTCTTAAGGCTGATATAGCGAGACTTCTGGATCTCCAAATCTGCTCGTAAATTACATTGAGAATACTTCCTGGTTAAAGGGTAAAAAAGAGTAGCGAGAACATTTCAAATAATAATATAATTAGAAGGGGTAAATCATTTGATATCATTTCCCTCTCATTCCTGTCTCATTGAAATGGACCAGTGCAAAGGAGCAATTGAAGTCATCAATTAAAAAGAAAGATCTGCAACGAGAGATGCTCCCGAGTAAATTTGACCTTGACTTTAATAAAGACCTAGTGACATATTTTCAGCTCTGCCATTCATTCCCTTGCGATTCATCACTGGCTGGGTGTCTGATCTTCCCATAAGATGCAAAAGTGTAAACAAAGAAAGGATGAGTCTTAGTAGAACTCTGATTTTGATTTGTTCCACAAATAATATTGGTTAAAGTGCACGAAAAGCTGAAAAATTTAATTTTATCATGCTTAGTTAATTTCAATGGTTCAAAAACACACTCCAAGCAAATCTTGAAATGAAAGGTAAGCAGATAATGTTATATACAGTCAGAATGTTTGCAATGGTGCCAAACCTTGCTTAAAATAAATTAATGTTAATGGTACCAAATGTGTGAGCTTTTTTCATAGCTAAGTTCTTAAAACTGAAAAATTATAGACAAGGGTTTGATAATAACTGGATAGACTGAAATACAATGACCTACATTTTTCATACCAATTTTCGATAAGAAATTTTATTTGGTGAAGAGTGGTACAATTTTGGAAAGTGGGGTTCACTTCCGGTCAGCAAGGTTCAAATTTAGAGAATTTTGAACATTTACGATGTGCTTAAGGAGAGTTTTGTGCAGTTTATAAAAAAAAAAAAAAAAAAAAAACAC
Source organism: Bemisia tabaci (assembly GCF_918797505.1). Taxonomy (NCBI): domain Eukaryota; kingdom Metazoa; phylum Arthropoda; class Insecta; order Hemiptera; family Aleyrodidae; genus Bemisia; species Bemisia tabaci. Next base: position 24,860,739 of record NC_092800.1, on the reverse strand, counting down.
ATTCTGTTTAGTTTTAATTGATTGTATTTCTTGTGTGCAACTTGCATATTGGGGCTAGTTACAATTTGGTGATTTCTTACCCATTGCATACGAATATTGCATCAAATTCACACTGTTTCTCGCTGTCTTTTGGTAAATCTGTTACTGTGATTCGCCATCGGTTGTTGGGTAACGGCATTACACTGGTGACATGATGGTTAAACTGAAAAAAGACAAAAACTATGAGTAAATCATTCGATAAAGGGTGTGCAGATGTAAAATTTGCTTATTACGGACATGTTGAATTGCAATGAAAAATTTATGCAAGCTAAAAGGAAATAGTAAAACTACTGACATTATAAACTTGAATAATATAAAAATAAACTTTGAAAACAAATTATTGCTTGAAATTTTCACAAAACATTATTCATAAAAAGAGGAAAAATCTAAGAAGTTTTCAAGAAATGATGTCAAGTAATTTCCCATTCAAAAAATAAATTATGAAAGGAAGTTGGCAGCATTGCATACCAAGATACACTTTTTTGCAGCATCACAATCAATATGTGATGAGGTTATGGAAAAATTTCAAGTATTAAGTAAGGCATTTTGGCGGACTTTTTCTATAAGATACTCGTGAGACAATATCCCTCTTGAAACATTACAAAGGAATTTCAGAGAAAGACATCAATATAACCACACCCTTTTTCGCAGAGCATGAGTAGCTATGCTAAAAGGTTTGATTCTACCACTTTTTAAAAACCTTGATTCATGATGAACAGATAATTGTCAGAATATATACCTACAGACAAACCTTTATTTTTTCAATAAGCTCAAAATGTTTAGCAAACTGTTCTAAGTAGCGAACTATGTCAGCAGCGTTTAGATATGAAATCCCTTCGTGAGTCTTGTCGTAGGGGAACCCAAAGTATTCCATCGTCTCTTTTGGCAAATTCGTTCTGCAATAAAGACAAAATGGGTTAAAAGAGGAGGCACATAGTTTAGCAGAGACAGAAAACTATGGAAAATACACTGATTCTTTTATCCTTTACTCCCTGCAAAATGTAAAAAATAAAAGGAAAGAAAATCAGTTGAATCAGATGCTATCAAAAAAATTGTAACAAGGGTGGAAACAGTGCCAAATTACGACTGAGTTGGAATGATTTCTAAATGTATTGATTATTTTTATTCGAAAGAATACAAACATTTGAAAAGAACAGAAAAATTAAATTTGAACTTAATACTAAGAAGCAATTGCAAAGCAATTTACGAATAAAGTTTTCCTTATGCTGAATAAGGCCGACTAACCTTAATGCTATTAGAGTCCCTTTATACCCAGACTCAAGACAACTCAATTTTGGTTGGCCATAGTGTCACAAAAGTGTGCAACCAAACAAACGATATTGAGGAATAAGATAGGGAATCATGCGATGTCTGTCATCCAAAACCAACAATATCAACAAAACTGATCAAAACTTGACGAAAGAAATTGCAATAAAATAAAATGAGACTGATTTATGAATAATTCCTTAATCTATTTTCATTTTGGTGCAATGCCTTGATGAATCACAATTAGGCTATGTTTTCATAAATTTTGTTCATATTCGAGCCACCATCTTGGTGCACACATTTGTGACATGAGCTAGAGCCAATCAGAATTGGATTTTTTTAGGCCACTTTAAGCCCAACCAGAATCGAGTTGTCTTAACTCTGGGTATAAAAGGACTCTAAATGCTATGAGGGATAAAGAAGTGGAAAAAATACCTTAGAGATTTGTACATGCTTGAATGGATTGGTAGACCATATTTATCCTTGAATTGTTCCTCAGTATAAACCCAAGTACCACCTACTGAGTCAGTTCGCTCAAATATTGTGAAGTCTGCCCCAGGCATGTCCTCTACTAGTCTGCGGCCAACGACCAGGCCAGCTGCTCCAGCCCCTATGACAGCAATTTGCATTGCTCGATCTTTTAATCACTGTTTTTACAAATGAAAAACCAATATTAGATTCAAAATTAGGACAAAATAATGTTTAAGATAGCCGATTGAAAATTGAATCTTTCACAAGCTTTTCACGGTAACTACATTAAAGTATATTGATAACTTAAAGAACCTGAGATAAGGTAATGTGATCTGAGGAAGATTTTATTAAAAAATGCAATATAAGTTGACTGATATTCCTGCGGAACTGTGAGGGCTCAAGATTTTAGATTATTAGATATCAATTACGGTAGCACTAGACGGTCAGTTAAAGGAGGTAGGATTAACTTCCTATTGAATAGTCATTCGCTTAACAATACTTAAATGACATGTTAGGGTAGTATCAGCTTAACGTATGAGAATGAAGCAATGTCTTGAGTGGTTTGCATGGACTCATTTTAATCAAATAATGCCTAATGTGACACAGTGCTTGATGAGAACTTCAATGATATCATGATGCAATAACTTTGGATACTAAAGTCAGAAACGTTTAAATATCTGAATTTTGAAGTACATTCACTGTTTCTGAAATATTAGAGTACGGTCAGCTCTTCTGAATACTTTGAAAAATAAGAAAGAGAGCATAATATGTTATGAAACATAGTGCATGTTGTGGCCACTTGTAAAAAATTATTTTCTCCTAAAAATCTGGACTAATTTTTAAGACCGGTTGATGATAATGCTATCTGACCTATTTGTTCCCTAAATTGCTTTCAGATTTTGACAAAATCTGATTCCAACTCGGTCTTCACAGGATTACTTAGGAATTCTGCAAAACTTCAGTGGAAGTGCAATTAGGTACCAACATAAATTTTAGACAAATTTGCGGTTAATTTTAATTGAACTGCTCACAGAGAGAAGCTTCAGAAATTCAGAGGAAGTTTTTAATTAGTTTAGCATTCATCTTCAAGAGGATTTTAGTTTTTCTGTACTGCAAAGGATCAGAAAACTTTAGTGCTCATGTTCTTATCAGCGACGATATAATATTACACTTTGTAGAGATTCAGCGAGGGTTTCTGAAGAGAAAAGTGTGAATCCTTTTTCTCCAAATCTGTGCTTTATGCCCAATTCACTCTATCGAGCTTTTTATTCAACTCTTCGATGCAATTTGTTATAATGAAAAGTTAAGCCCAATCCACACTATCAAACTTTTCATCCAACTCTAGGATGCAACTTGTTGAATGAAAAGTTGCACAGTCTGATACAGATGAGAGAAAATGACAATTTGATGAAAAATTGAAGGGAAAAGTGAACGAAAAGTTGGAGCGAAATCTTTCGAGTGACAAGAGCCGAAGCTGTCTCTTCCAGAACTGCAGGCTGATGACGGTATCACACTGCAACGATAATTAAATCAAATTTTTTTGCGTCCAACTTTCATTCCAACTTTTCGTTCAATTATGTCAGATGAAAAGTTTGATAGTGTAAATTGGGCTTTAGAAGTGTGATACTGATGCAACAATTTGATACAAAATTGAACAGAAACTTGAATGTGACGTCACATTAAACCTTCCGTTCAATTATGTCAAATGAAAAGTTTGATAAAGTGAATTGGGTCAATGAATGATCTCTTTGGGTAGGATGGAAGTACTCTCTAGTACTTACGAGGTAGGTGGTTACCTAGAATCAGAAATTCATACTTGTGCAAGTTGAACTGATTGTGAGAGTGAGCATAAACGCGAACAATACCATGCAAATACAGCGTCATGAATTGCAGAAACGATCTGCACAATGAATTCAGTTACACCGTCCACTGATACGAGATTTCCAGACTGATAACTATTAACTAAACGATTTTTGTGGAGAGTGGAGACAAAAAAAAGTAAAAAGTCGGGGGAACTACGAAGTACGAACCACCATAAGAGCAATTGGTAAAATAGGTTATGTTCGTTTGTTTGTTTTTTTTTTTAATTCTCAGTGGTGCCCCAGAAGAAAAATAAACGAGTGACGGATAGTATGAGAATTTTGGAATAGTTTGGGCTTTGAAAAAAATATAATATTGCAGAATATTTTATTATGGAATGCACAAGACTCATTGGGTTCACCTCAAGAGTGAAGTAACGTGGGATTCGGAAAGAAATCCAAAACCAATGAGAGAAACTCGATTTTGAAGGGGTTGCAAACTTGTAACTTTTAGCGCATAAATACGAATTAAAAGCGGGAAAGTTTAATATTGCGCTCTTTTCACGGAGGGTTTTTCGACTCTGAAAAATGTATCTTAATCACTATGTTCCTCCTTGATACAGCGTCGCTCAGTGCAGTTTCATCTCTAACTTACCTTCCCCGAGCGAGTAAAATGCAAACTTGACATACATAGCGATGCGCACTACTATGATTTTTACATCACTTTGGTGGCTAATATTAATTTCCGTGGGCAAGGCAAGTGCTCCTAAAAATTTCGAATGACAAAAAAATTTGATTGCTGTTTTATTTTTTTTTTTTTTTTTGATAAGTCTTTCCTATGCGATCCAAAAAAAATGAAAAATTTAAAAAATTAAAAATAAAAAATACATACAAAAATTTAAAAAAAGGAAATGTAATCGGTTGTGTAACATCTGTAGGGAAAGGGGAAGAGAATAACGACAAACTAGCTAGATCAGAGGAGCGTGTACATACTTGAGAAGAACAAGGAGGCAAGTGATGGTGCGTAACCATAGATACATACATATGCAATATACAAGCGCAATCGTTCAACATCTATTAACTATAATAAAAAAAAAATTGCCCAATTTCACTGATTTTAAACGCGCCTACCTGTGCTGCTCTTGTAGTGATTGTAACCAGGGCCGGATTTAGGGGGTGGCCACATGTGCCGCGGCCCATGGCGGCAAATTTAGGGGGCGGCAAATTTTGCAATTTTTGTAAATGTAGCTATAAAGAAAAATCGAATTCAGAGAAAACATTACAAACGAGAAAAAGTGACAAAATCTCTCATTTCCCGAGAGTATATCTCTAATTTCGTCGTCTTTCTATGATACAACAGACAGCACCTTTAATTAGTCGAGTTAAGACTAAGAGAGACTAAGAGACGAACACAGAATTTGGTCTGGAATGGCGCGCCGCGCGGCGCGGAGAGCAATGATGACGAGAACTTGAGATGAACAGGAGAAACCCTCAGCGCGGTGCGGCGCGGCGGTCGGCATGTAACACATATTAGCGCCTACAAGATTGCATTAATACTTCACGCATTGCGTCAGACAGCACGGTCGCTGCGGTCAGCAGCGGGCGGCGCGGCGTGGAACGCATAGCGCCTACAAGGCTGCATGAATACTTCACGCATTACGTCAAACTTAGTGCGTGCAGTACTGCAGCAGCGGTCGGCGTGAAACGCATATCGCATACAAGACTGTAGGAATACTTCACGCATTGCGCTAAACATAGTGCGGTCAGCGCACCGCAGCGCGGCGGCGCAAGTTAAAATTATTAAAGCACATTTATGTTTGTTTTTTCATAATATTTTCGTTCATATCATGTAAATGGAAGGCCTTGTTCACACAGAGATAGGTTTACGGAACTTAACTTTTCAAAAACTAAACAAGCAGAGATATCCAACACAAAGTGTTGATATGGCGCGTCAATAATTCGTACCTTGGATGTTGCACACTTGTCACAATAAAGGAGCCAAAAAATCCTGTCATATCTCTAAGGCACTCAGGTTTGTGATCTAAAACAAATGTGTACACAGTTATTGTAAAAATGAGACGATTTTATTAACATTATATTTATAGACTACATAAAAACTGGACATATATGAGAAAATGATACATTGTTTATTTATAAAAGAATACTGAATGAAAAATTTAAAAGATATAAATTTTAATAAATATTTGTAAAATTTACAAGTTATCAATTTGTTATGAAGTTAAGAATTTGTACTGATAAAAATTGGAGAAGTGTGTCATTAATAATCTATTTCCATTCTAGAGTTGGATGCATTTACATAGACAGCTTCTTGAAATAAGGAAATTTTCGTGTCAAATATTTTGACTCTGCGGCCAATATGCTCTTTCTGAATTATATTAACATTGGCGTTCCATAAAATAAGATTAAGTTTATTATCAGCATAATCTGTAAGTGTTACTGCTCTGCGTTCATATGGTTTCTGATATGTATTTATGCCGGAGGAAGCAGAAAATACTTCAGTAACAGTGCCTTCGACATGAACAATAGTATTTTGGGGAATCAAGTTATTATTAATGTCTTCAAATGCAGCAAAATTGTGAGTGACATCAGGCAAATTGACCTTGTTTTTGCTGACTCGTTCGATTTGTGTTTTCTGGGACGCAATTAATTCATAGGGATGACTTGTTTTATTAAAGAGTGGTGCAGCAGGCTTTACTATTGCCTTCGATATTTGATAACTTTCATTCAATTCTAAAATTGAGGCTAATTTTTCAGCTTGTTCATTGAATCCTGTTAACAGAATGGGCCTGTTGCAAACTTTTGCTAGAGCAGAATGAAGAGTTGTTTCCTATAGATAATGCCTCAAAAATCACGATGAGCGCATCGGCAAAGTCTGAAATGCACTCATAAATTCACAATCTGCGTAAGAAATTTGCGTTATTTTGAGCTTCCCGCTTCAAAAACGATACTACTGCACAGGTGAACATTTTGTTAGATGAGTCCCTCCATCGTCGGCAATATTCATCATGGCCGACGCTTGCGCAGTTCCGCGAGTAATTCGAGGAGAGTTCAAGATCAATTAAGGCGGGCGAGGAAAATATAAACGTAAACACGCCGATTGTTATCTGATTTAATCCTGTTCAGATGTTATCTCGTCCCATCACACGTGTTTTGGCGGACTGGCGTCGGCCATGATGAGTATTGCCGCCAATGGAACGGCTCCTCTAACAAAATGTTCACCTGTACCGTAGTATCGTTTTCGAAGCGGGAAGCTCAAAAAACCGCAAATTTCTTAGGCAGATTGTGAAGTTGTGAGTGCATTTCAGACTTTACCGATGCGCTTATCGTGATTTTGGAGGCATTATCTGTAAGAAACAACTCTTAGTTTTGCTCTAGCAAAAGTTTGCAACAGGCCCATTTGGCCAGACATATCTTGAAGGATGGACTTAATTATTAGTCCATTTTTCTGGGGGCTTTTATAGGAAGCAAGACTGGTAAGCGAGACTACTTTACCAATTATAGGCTTTTGATTTTTGTCTGTGTTAATTTGTGTGATCGGCATGTTTACGTCTACTGCAGACTCATCTAATGTTTATGAAACATAATGTACAATATAAAATAAGAAATGAATTTTGAAAATAGTTACATGAAAAAATGAAGATATAGAAATCAATAGGAAAGAAATGTCATTACAGGAATAAAAACCCATGATACTTGCTGATATTTTAACTCTTCAATAATTATAGAGAAACAGAGGAGAGAGCATGTTATTTAAGAATAGTACATACATTTCATGATTTCTTTGAGCCTGTTTCTGTCCATCAGTGATAAGACACGTAATTACTATTCGTATGATATTGAACATGAATGAAACCAAAAAGGAGGTAACCAGGATAGACGATACTGCCATGCCAAGGAAGAATGTTGTATGAACATTAGGGAGTTGCCTAATTTCCTCCAATAAAATGTTTATTTTTGACGATAATTATCAATATTTTTTCTAGAAATTTGCAGACTTTTATGATGATATTGCAAGCAAAAATACTTGAGAAATTGAAAGAAAAATATTTACAAACTGCCTTGAAATTTAGTGATTTGTCGAAGGAGATTTGGCAATGTCTGGAGGTTCATATGGCGTTTTTCCTTAGCACGGCAGAATAGTGGAGAAAATATTTTGAGGGTGGATTATTTTTGGTCAGGCATATTTTCATTGGTTTGGAAAAGGAGGCTTAATCATTGAACACATCCTCTTAATTTGTGTTAAGGTACAAATAATTAAATGATCTAGACAAGCACATCAGCGATGCACAGTTATGCATAACCACAGTTGATTCATATTTTACATTAATCTATTTCTCTTGAAGCAAAAAGAATATTGTATGTTATATTTTAAAAAAGTAATATTTTGACTGTGAAACTGTAAATATGCGTATTTTGGTTTCAGTGTTTCAAAATTTCTGCAAAAATTTCATATTTTAAAAGGAGACAAAACCAACATCATGGCTTGAAGATTTCATAGAATATTCTTCATAGAAAAAAGGAAAATCATTGAAATTTTGAAACCATGATGTTCAGTAGTTTTCCAAGTAGAAAATAAAATGTGCCAGGAATTCTGCAACGCTGCAAATGGAGATATGTATTGCTGCAGTTACACCATCAACTTACAAGTGTATATTGTATTCGCATTTAAATTTTTTCTTACCGTTAAAATGCCAGGTACTCTTCTTATTGTTATCTTGTTCATCAACTTCGGAGATGACATCGTCAATATCAGTATCTTCTGGAAATATGATTATAAAAGAAAAATACAGATTACGACGGCAAATAATGATTATTATAATGTAAATGATAACATAGTAGGCAGATAGGTGAGATGTGATTTTACACTCTCAATATTGCTCAGATGCAATTTAGAAAGTATCTTGACTAAATTTTCATGAATTATTGAATGCAGAATTAATTTTGAAAGGATTGAATGCAGCAGAGTTGCAAAAGTGACATATCTATGTTTAAAATTTGAGGTGGGATAATGGCGGCTTCTCAAGAGCAACGAGGTAGGCGATCTTTTGCACCAACGAACAGAAGACTGATGGCGAAAAATAACCAATCAGAACCTCCCAAAAAAAAGAATTTGCCTAAAAACGGAACTTCGTGGTTCTGCGCAGATTTACCAGTCAGACACGACATCTCGAGGTGGAAAAAAACTCGCTGAAAGCGAATTTTAGGAATCAACACAACTTGACGTAGAGACATGATTGGCTAAAAAATACAACGGTTTTTGATACATCGGAAAATCAACCAAAAATCGGAGACTGGGCGAAACGCTCAAGGTCGCAGAGGTATAGGGAATCCCATAGCGAAAGCAACGGAACGATTGTAATATCATGGGGAACTCCGTTCCCATGACAAAATCATAGTACTCACGTTTAAAGGGTTTTCTGCTTCGTCATGTTGAAGTTTAAGCACCTTGCGCTGCGGAGTATTTTTCTCGCTTTGGAAGTTTTTTCTTTTTCTTGGCGCTACTTTACGAACCATCTGCAAAAAAATTATTTAGCTAAGATAAGCATTTCACAAAAAAAAATTTAATTCTCATCTTCAAAGCATTGGGGAAAAATTAGATATGAAGAAAAACTTATGGCTTGTTGATAGAGGATTGAAAAATACAATGTTAAATGCCATCCATTATATTACCTACATGCTGCCGATAACAAATAATGCAGGAGGAGTTTTATTTGGAAAATCATCAAAGGTTTTGGAAGAATCAATTCATATGTCTTACTTAAGAAAATTATTGAATAGATGAAATTAAAATTAAACGGTCACAATGATTCAATACTATGTGATGGTGCGCTGAGCAACTGTGAGACTGACGAGTTGGCCAGTGAACCAGTGAGCTCTGGGCATCGCTACACAACTGGCTTAACCGCAACAACGCAATTGCTGGAATAGCGGCTGGATGTCTACTTTTTTGTCATACTCATGATGGCATCATGCAATTTCGTACTTTTAAGTCGGCTGAGATTAACAATGCATCTAAAACGATACCTCAACAATGGTATTGATCAAGTCTGGTTGTTTACTGTGGTATAATTGATATACAAACCTAGTACTGACATGTATGTTTCGAATAAGTTTCACTTAACCCCATGATAGAAACTTGTATCAAAATTTCCAAAGTATACAGCATGATCCATCACTTAGATTGAAAATAGCCCCAATATTGATATGTTCAGTAATTAGTGACGTGAACCAAATGGGCTTCCTTCCAAGAAGGGGTTACGGGACTTTGGTCTAATTGTCACATTAAATAAATAAGATGATGAAAAATTTTGATTCTTCATTCAAGGTGATATTGCCCGGTGGATTGAAGGTAAT